>NW_027507791.1:157580751-158180751 GCF_037356315.1 Lithobates pipiens | reverse complement strand
GTTCATTTTCCTTTGACTTTAAAAAGATTCCCAGCAAAAGTGACAGAAGGTTCCAAAAGGAAAAATGTTTCTACAACTGCTTTAAAAGTGTTCGCTGGAATTAGGCTTTAATTTTTTTATATTGTATTGGTTTTCACAAGAGAAATTGCAATGAGGTGAGGGCCCATTCACACACACTTTATGCACTTAAAGTAGAAATATGGCCTCCCTATTACAAACCACTGCTGCAGGGATGGGGGTTATTGCTTATGCCAATTTGCTGGAATACAGGTTGCTACCGGTAATTTGAGAATTTTCAAATGTTTTTATAGGCATATTGTTATGGTGGATTGGGAAGAAGGTGAGTCATGTGGGACATAGCTTTTGGTATTTTTGGGGATTATTTCCTCCACTGTTTTCCAGAACTCATCTAACTTAGAACAGGCCCAAAAACATGAAGGAAGGTACCCTCACCCTTTCTACAACACCAACCATTATGGCCTGGGATGGAGACAAAGTATGGCATGTACTAGGACTGTACTATTTTGTTGGACCTTTATGGAAACTTTCAGACTGAGGCGCGTGGGCATCTGCGGTAAAGCTCTGCTATTTTTTTCAGGCACTTTGGCAGTGCTGCCCATTGATTTCAATGGTCGGGGGTGCATTAGGAGCGGTGTATACACCTCTTCTAAAGCGCCTCAAAGATGCTGCTTGCAGGACTTTTTTTAACGTCCTGCCAGCACACCACTTCAGTGCTAACGCCTTCGGGCTTTCACACTGGAGTGACAGAAGAGGCGCTTTGCAGGCACTATTTTTAGCATTATAGCACCTGTAAAGTGCCTCAGTGTGACAGTGTATCCTTTTTCCTGTAGCTGTAAAAGAAGGTGTTAACTGCTGTTCTATGAGCAAAGTAAGAAATTCTCTCTTCTTGTTCCTTTGTAAAGATCAACTGTAATTCCTTTGGCCATTTCTGTAAGAACTCTAAAGGTTCTGAGTCCTCTGGACTAAGGAGTATAGTGCATATGGGTGAGAATGTATGTCCAATTGGGCCCTGTCCATCTCGTGTGGCTTCAAAAGGTGTTAGTGGGCGTCAACTGTATCCTGGCAGGAGATAAAGATTAAAAAATGGTGGAGTTAGTGAATTCTCTAAAAGTCAATTACCAAAAACTGCAGCCAGTTTGTGTTGGATATTAAAAACCTGTGATTCCAGGTTGAAATAGTGGGTTGCACTATTGCACCTGGGTGATGCTTAGTGTAGCTGACTATTTCTGGGAAATTGAGATAGTAGAGTGGAATTTTAGACTTGCTTCTGTGGCTTGGGAACACCAGGATACATGTGTTGGGCTAGTGGTTTGTTCTAAGTTTATCCATTGCTTCAGTTTTTTTGTATCTGTACAATTAGTTATTTTCCCCAAGTGAGTAGCTGTGTAATAGATTCCAGCCTGCCAATCAATGCAGCCTGATCATTGCCCATCAATGCAGCCTGATCAGTGCCCATCTGCAGCCTCACCATTGTAGCCTGATCAGTGCCAATATGCAGCCTCATGTCAGATTACACAGAACAGGGATCTCCCGTTTACTCTGCGGCCTCTTTATTACAAAGTCCCGCCTCCTGGACGGCTCCTATGATGGACTAAACAATGGTCCAATGCCGGTCCAGGAGACGGGACTTCGTATAACAGAAGCTGCCGAGTAAACAGGAGATCCTCACTCTATGTAATCTGACGGCGCTCGTACCCCCGACTCCCCCTCCCCTCGGAGGCAGCCAAATGCAAATATCTGCGCATGCACACATTATTTTAATCCAATTTTCAAGGAGAAAAAGTGCATGTTATACTCCAATAAATATGGTATATAAGACCTCTGACTTTTGGAAAGAGTGAAATTGGACAATGAGCTATATGTATGTAGTTCAGGTACTGAGGTGTTTTACCTTACTGCAGAGAATGCATTAGTAGTAAAGGAAAAAAAAGCCTATAATTTAGTGACATGGTTAGTGCCACTTTAAAGCTGAACTCCAGACAGATATAAAATATACAAATTAATGCAGCTCATATTTATACATTGTTCCAAATAGTTTTTATTGGTTTTGAAGTTGGCAACAGGTGAAATTTACAACAGTGACTAATATTGCCATCTGAAAAACCGATTGCAATGTAACAGACAGCCCGGCGAGAAGGGATACATCATCTTTGTGCACCAATAGTGTGAATAATCATTATTTGTCAGGGAACATTTTAAAATGACAACCCATGTCCAAGAGAATAGACAAAAAGTAGAGAAAAAGGAACAAGTAAATATAACAAAAACAGAGAGTAAAGGTGAAGGTGATACTCCACCAATCATGAACCTTTTCTGAATAGTTTCCACAGAGCCCACCTGCATTGATGTTTTCCATGTTTGCCATCTTTATATGCCACCAATTGCACATATGTACAGATTGTGAAAACATAAAGGGGGGAAAAGTTAAGGGAAATAGGGACTTTATATGAAACACACCACTCAGGTCGGATGAGACATACGGTAAATATAGTATATGTTATTAAATAAGTGGCCATCATGGGCATATTAAAATAATAGTTAAAAATTTAATCAAATCAATAGTTGGATACAATGCATATTTAAACATGATTATGCCATCATAGCAATGTACAATTCATAGCATAGTAGACAATGTAACACATAGTACAATACATATCAACAGTATACCCAAAAATAGGCACAGATATAAGAATAAAAAAATAAAAATTCAAGAAAAATTCTTTATGACTCAGCCGAATGAAACCCATAGTGTACACATGGATACCATGATATAGCACCAAATATATAAGCTTGACGCGTTTCGGGGAGTAGTATCCACTCTTTAGGAGCAACCAGTCTGGGAGTGCCTGTAATAGATTGTAATTATATAATTAATAATCATAAATTAACATAGGAAGAGAGGGAACACCAACAGATGGTCCTAACACTCTTACCTATGGGTATCTGATAGAGGTACAAAATAACGTATATAGTATACATGTAGTGGAGGACATCAGGGGATAGGAATACATCCCCACCAGGAGCTGAGGCGCAGACACTGCGGCAGCAGGGCGAGACCAAACAGGGCTTGGGAATAATGAAAAGTGCAAGAGTGGACTCCCCCCTTCCGAAGTTATAGGGGTGAATATAACCCCAAGGAGTATGCTGTAATACATAAATATTGTGTATAATATATGGAATACGCAGGTAAATATAGCATGAAGGTTTATGGGGAAGGGGAGTGAAATGAAGAATGATAGGAGTGATGGAGCAGTACAGGTTAGGTCCCACCGTACAGGAAAAGGGGAGACTGAGGGTGATGTAGAAGAAAAGAAAACATAAACACCAAAAAGTAAACGTACATAATAAATACCAAGAGTGAATTACCGTAAAACTGTGAAGTGAAAAAAAAGAGATAACCCCAATGGGTGAAGTGAAGTAAGGTCCCTGAATAAAGGATGGTAAAGAGGTAGACCTGCCAGCCAGCAAATGTCCCACCAACGCCACGCATTGTAGTGCTGCCAGAGAGGAGGTAGACCACACACAGGCGGGAACCGTCTATAATGTGGGCACCTGAATCCTCCGTCAACCTGCACATCGGTGGCAAAAACACACACGCTAGTGCGCGGCGCCAACAATGACGTCAGACTGAGGAGCGTGGCGTCGACGCGCATCGAGTACCGGCCCCCAGCCGCGCCCCGCAACAGATTGTACAATGTACAGATTGTGTCTAGGTGAGCACTAACTCCAGAGATGGTAGGGATCGCATTTGATTTCTAGTTTTTTACCAGAAGGAGTCAGGCCACACAAACAGGATATTGAGTGACAATGGTCGTGTGGGTAATGGGAAATGATTAATGTTGATACTGAGCAATGCTTAATTTATTACTCCTGTTGCTTCAGAAATTAACCTGTAGCCTGCATTCTAGTAGCTGTGGCTATGCCTACAGCATGTGCACCAAAGTTTCCCCCTGTCCACAACCTCTCCAACAAAGATTGTTATTAGGAGTAATTATTGGCAATGGCTCAATTCCATTGATCATCTGTGGCAGAAAATTGCAATTCTGCTTCCCATTTTTGTAACTGCTTTGTTTTGGTGAATATTAGCTTGGACTGGTTGTGAATAAATTAGTGAAATGCCCTTGAATTTAGAAGATTTAGAAATTAGGAGGTCCAGCCCCCCCTCCCCCCACAGAAAAGATAAGACAAATACTGTAGCTGCTGACTTTTAATATTAGGACACATACCTATCCAGGGATCCCACGATGTTGGCACCCCAGCTGGTTTTCTGATTGGCTCTCGGGTGCTGCCATTCATGGTAAGGGAAACCAGCAGTGAAGCTTTTCAGCTTCACTGCTGGTTCCCTACTGCGCACAAAGCATACTGTGCTTTCTAACTGGCGGTGGAGGAAGGAGGAGGGGGGCTGAACTTCCAGGGGATCTCGCCACAGCTAGGTCTCCCAGAAGTCGCCCCCACCCGAAAGGTGCCAAATGTGGCACCGGGGGGGGGGGGGGGCGGCAGACTAAAGACTCTGCTTTAAGAAGGACCACATAAGTTATGATATGACCAGGTTTGAAACAGGCTTTTGCTTCAAATATGAGGCAAAAGATGAATATAGAAAATAATCATGTATGGGTATGGAGTATTTTCTGCTGAGAGTTGAGAAAGGTAACCGGTTGCCTTCCTGTAGAAGTTCTTGCATGGATGTGAGTCCCTGTAGTTATCCACCTTTTGAGAGGGATCTCGGATAAAAGGCATTGGAATTGTTACAGGCCTTGGAGTGGCGTTGCTATTGTTAGGAAAGTACTCCCAGGTAGGATGTAAGTAAAGGGATTTGTTTAAAAAATTGTGAATTGAAAAAGGGAGAAATACCCTATAAGATTCTGCTAAATAAAGGTTAAAGAAGAACTCTGACAAGACCTCTACAGTTTGAGTACAGAGATGGAAAAAAATGAAATTATCCCGGTACACATTTATGCGATGTGGGAAAAGCAGAGGATCCTGTGCGTCTCACATGTCGCAATGGCACAGCGTCCCCACGACCTGCCGCAGGTGTCAGAGTTGTGTGATGAAACCGTGAAACAGATCGCAAAATGAAGCGTGACTGACAGAATCGCAACACATGGATTTGGACTCCAACATGATGTGATTCAGGCATGGAGAAAGAAGGCACCAAAGTGTTGCGGATGTGATGCGACCCCAGACACACAGGCTGTATGGCCGAAAATTGCACAGACATGGACATGCAACGTCTGCAATCGTACAGTATGAACCTGGCCTAAAAGTAAATATGAGATGGAAAATGGATAAAAAAAATGTAGAGATGAAAACAAAGAGCCAGTAGTGAGACAGGATATATATTTGTGATCAAAGTTAAATCAACAAATCCTGAGGGGAAAGTATCAAGGCTATACAGTATCTCACAAGTAAGTACACCCCTCACATTTTTGTAAATATTTGATTATATCTTCTTATGTGACAACACTGAAGAAATTACACTTTTCTACAATGTAAAGTAGTAAGTGTACACCTTGTATAGCAGTATAAATTTGATGTCCCCTCAAAATAACGCTACACACAGCCATTAATTTCTAAACAGCTGGCAACAAAAGTGAGTCCAAATTTGGCCCAAAATGTCAATATTTTGTGCGACCACCATTTTTTTCCAGCTCTGCCTTAACGCTCTTGGGCGTGGAGTTCACCAGAGCTTCACAGGTTGCCACTGGAGTCCTCCTCCACTCCTCCATGATGATATCAAAGAGCTGGTGGATGTTAGACCTTGCGCTCCTCCACCTTACGTTTGAGTATGCCCCACAGATGCTCAATAGGGCTTAGGTATGGAGACATGCTTGGCCAGTCCATCACCTTTACCCTCAGCTTCTTTAGAAAGGCAGTGGTCGTCTTGGAGGTGTGTTTGGGGTCGTTATGTTGGAATACTGTCCCAGTGTCGGCAGCACTCATGCAGCCCCAGACCCTGACACTCCCACCACCATGCTTGACTGTAGACAAGACACACTTGTCTTTGTACTCCTCACCTGGTTGCCGCCACACATGTTTGACACCATCTGAACCAAATAAGTTTATCTTGTTCTCATCAGACCACAGGACATGGTTCCAGTAATCCATGTCCTTAGTCTACTTGTCTTCAGCAAACTGTTTGCAGCCTTTCTTGTGCATCATCTTTAAAAGAGGCTTCCTTCTGGGACGATAACCATGCGGACCAATCTAATGCATTGTGCAGCGTATGGTCTGAGCACTGACAGGCTGACTCCCCCACACCTTCAACCTCTGCAGTAATGCTGGCAGCACTCATAGGTCTATTTCGCAAAGACAACCTCTGGATATGAGGCTGAACATGGGCACTAAACTTCTTTGGTTGACCATGGCAAGGCCTGTTCTGAGTAGAACCTGCCCTGTTAAACTGCTGTATGTTTTTGCCACCGTGCTGCAGCTCAGTTTCAGGGTCTTGGCAATCTTCTTATAGCCTACACCATCTTTATGTAGAGCAACAATTCTTTTTTTCAGATCCTCAGAGAGTTCTTTGCTATGAGATGTCATGTTGAACTTCTAGTGACCAGTATGAGAGAGAGCGAAAACACCAAATTTACCACACCTACTCCCCATTCACACCTGAGACCTTGTAACACTAGCGAGTCAAATGACACCGGGGAGCGAAAATGGCTAATTGGGCCTAATTTGAACATTTTCACTTAGGGCTGTACTCACTTTTGTTGCCAGTGGTTTAATGGCTGTGAGGTTGAGTTATTTTGAAGGGACAGCAAATTTACACTGTTATACAAGCTGTATACTCACTACTTTAAAATGTCATTTTTTTCAGTGTTGTCACATGAAAAGATATAATAAAATATTTACAAAAATGTGAGGGGTGTACTCACTTTTGTGAGGTACTGTACATCATTATTAACAAGGTGAGGGCACATCTGGTGAAGGTGGGACAATTAACAATGATCAAGGCACGGTGAAAAGTATTAGAAATTGGAGGATATTTCTGCAAACAAGGAATAATAGCACTATACAGCTTGAAATGTGTCATCTTCTCAAACACTGCATGATGGTGCTCTGCCAGCCGCAGTGGAGTGTGTATGTGACATAATATAAACTATGTTACCAGTATACTGAAACAACACGAAGGGAAGAACAGGCACCTCTGGGTGCAGATTTTTCTTAAAAAGGTTTAATATACATTCATAGTCAAATGGCAATTCACATTTAAGAAGTTTAAAATAGGCATAAGCGTTGTCCCAGCAACGGAGGAATCCTCAGTGCAGTCAGTCCCTCTTTCTTCCAATGGAGGTGTGCTGTGTCATCTTCTCAAATACATATAAAATGTATGGACACGAGGTCTGGAACGCAAGCTGGTATCCAGGCAAAGGAGGGTGACGTCACTGGTAGTGCGACGCGATTCCTGAGCGCGCAGTCCCTAAATGACGTGACAGCTGCACTCCTTCAAAGCTTTGAAGAAGGAGCACGGCCGTCACTTCATTCACGGCCTGCACGCTCAGGAAACCATTATTGGAAAAAACATCTTATCGCTTGGGTTGCAGAGATGGAGATCGGATTTGGAGGCAAAAAAACACAAATTTTACAGCATGCAGACACCCTCCTCAGCAGAAGTTATCACAAATGTCTCTCCCTTGTAATCAATCAACAATTTATCCAGGTACTTTCACTTGTAGGATATATTGTGATTTCGGAGAGATTTTTCATCAAATTGTCGAATAAGGTGAGACCCTGCAAGCACTCTGGGGTACAATCTGGATTCCTAGTCACAGCCAACAGCTTTTCCATAGTGTGGAAAAAATGTATCCTTGCTATTGTGTCTCTAGGCAAGTGTTCAGACACGTTTGGGTTTTGGTAATTGATGGATGCGGTCAATCACAAGTTCCTCTGTAGGGGAATCTGGGAGTGCTGCTGCCATAATCTGTATGAAGTAAGCCTTGAGCTCATGGTTACGGACAGACTCTGGGATGCCATATATTTTAATGTTTCTCCTAGCGTGGTCCTCTAGGTCTCCCACAATTTTGATTTAATCCAACTTTTGTCATCCTCACGGTCATTGTGAGCATCTACAAGGTCATTAAAGGTGGTCAGGAATTCTCCCATTTTATTTTCAACAGGAGATACTCTTATCAATAGAGCTTCTAAGGTATACCATTATATCTTTTAAAGTAGTATCCATAACAGGTTGACTACTGGTTGGAAATGCCAGGATAGAGTCATGTAGTTCTCTGTTATCATTAAGTAATTCAGATGCACTCACCTCTGCTTGTGTAATAGAGACAGGGGACATCTCCTGTCTATATTTAGCAGGGCTTGTGGCACTAGAAGAGGCTCTGGAGTTAGGACTATTACTGTAGATAGGTATATGCTGATTTCCTCCAAGTTGCAGCCGTGCCATCTCCTTGTCCTGCACATGTCTCTCTAATGTGGACGGAGCCCTATTGCCACCATCTTGGCTGCCTGAACGGAACAGCTGAGGGAAGAAGTCAGTAATCCGACCCAGCTTCCCTCTCTCCTTTCACTTACTCAAAATGCTCCTAGATGTAGCCCAAAGCTAAGGGCTAAAATCGCTGCTTTTCTGGGCTCCCTTACACTGTATATCGCTCCGGTCTTCTCCCTGGGTGCCGAGCTTGTGAGTCAAGTGGCCATATCACAGCGTGCCAACCCCCCCCCCCACCCACACCCAGAAGCAGCACAAGGAGCCAAACAGTTGTGCAGCAATGCAAGAATGCTGATGGGGAAAAGCACATAGTGGCAGAAAGTTAAGCTAATCAGTCTGCTGTTTATACTTTCACTTTCCAGTCACAGGCTGGGGGCACTGAGGAGGTCTGTAAGTTTTCCAAAACTGCAGCAGAGAAAAACAGGTCTCCTATCCTAAAAGATAAGGTTGTGCTGTGTGGCAGTGCTGTTTAAAATCTTGGAACTGGATGGACAGAAATATAAATATTTTGGCAGGTAAACAGCTCTCGCATATCTTTTTCATATGTGTATTGGAGTTAAATTTAACAGCAGTAGGAAAGATATTAGATAGATATTGAGTTTGTTTTTCAGATTGTTGGCCAACAAAGCGCCAGACTTTTGTCCGAAGGGCGTGTGCCAGGAACTTGTCTTGCATACAAACGGTACAAAATTGTCGGCCAACAAACTGGAACGTAGTGAAGTACTGCAAGGAATTTCAGCTCTTGAGCGCCACCCTTTGGGCATCCTCTACTAATGTCGTGTTTGGTGAGCATTGATTCTCAGCATGCGTGTTTGTACTTTCAAATGTTGTGCGATGGACTTGTGTACAGTCTATAGGAAAATCTGCCAACAGACCATTGCCCGCCGAAAATTTACTAGCCTGCCATCCAACATTTGTTGGCTGAAAGACAACAATTGTCTGATGGAGCGTACTAACGGTCGGATTTTAGGCCAACAATCTGTCATCACACCGTTCCCTGCCGAAAATCCGATCGTGTGTATGAGGCTATAGTCTTGCATTGTGAGAAGAAACAGTAAGGCTCAAAAGTAGTTTAGCACTTGAAAGCAGTAAGTGGAGCCTATAAATGTAATGAGCAAATATTTTTGTCCTCTTGTACATCTTTAATTGCAAATTATACAAAGAATAAGTACTTTGGAATATTAACACACATTAATAAGATTATTTTTCTCATGCTAATATATGAAAAAGTAATTGTTATGATTATACATTACCTTAAAATATCTATTACCCTAAAATGTATAGGTGGTGATTCATCCATTGAAAGTGATGGTACAAACCACTCAATGAGAACAGCTGCACCTAAAGAAACCTAAAAGACGAAATTATACACGAAACTTAATGCTAAGGTGCCATTGGAACAATGACTCAAAAGATGAGTCATTGTTTGAGCGGCACAGTGGTGTAGGGGTTAGCACTCACACCTAGCAGTAATAATGGTCTGTTCCCGGTTCCCAACCACGACACTACCTGCCTGAAGTTTGAATTTTCTCCCTGTGCCTGCGTGGGTTTCCTTCGGGTACTCCGGTTTCCTCCCACACTCCAAAGACACGCTGGTAGGTTAATTGGCTTCTGTCCAAAATTGGCCCTAGTATATGAATGGGGACCTTGGATTGTGGGCTCCTTGAGCGTGTAGGGACCAATGTGCGTGTGCAATATACAGGGATAGGGACAATTGTAAACACTCACTCAAGTTGAACTGGATGGACTGGTATCTTTATTCAACCTTACTAACTATGTAAACCAGCATCTCAAAGTATATTGAACAATTTTCTTACTGAGGCTAACCCAATAGTCTTAATGAATTGGTATTTAGACCCCCCCACAATCAAAAATCTGTCCGGGAACCTCACCTTTGTGCTTCAGGGTCTTGTAATCTTCAGGTCTTAATAGTTCGTGTCTGGAGGGAAAGATAATGATTGTGGAAAGGTATATTTGTTTTGATAGGGAAAGTTACAGGGCTACAAATACAGAAAACACACTCTATTGCACTGTTGTTCGAAAAAATTAAAGATATACACCCGCTGCTTGCAAAGGCTAGTTTTCTTTATATATCATTTGCAGCTAAAATTACTATAACTAGACCATGGAATAAACAAAACCCTGTCACTCTCACTTAGACTGATATAATATCTCTTGGATCATATTGCATGAAGAACTAGCCAGCATAATTCCCAATAAAAAAATTTGAGAAGCTGTGGGGCTCAATTATATACACAAATCATACCACTCCTTAAACCCAATATTGGCAAATCTGTTAGAGGAAAACTTCCTTGATCCAGAACAATTTGTTTTCTTTCTTTCTTTCTCTATATTCCACTCTTTTCTTTTGCCTGTAATTTATGTGAGAAGTCGTGTTGTTCTTTGTACACCCAGTATACACCCAGTTGATGATAAAATTATTGAACGTAAGAAAACTAAATTCAGATCTATATACTGTCAATTAAAATGACATTAAACAATTACATCAGAAATTGGATAGTGTGGCTGGGGAGGAGCAGTGAGCCTGGTCTGATAAGGCTGATCCCCAACAGCCTGCTTTGTCAGGAGAACCGACCCTGAAAGATGTGTTCCTGGCAGTACAGTCCTGCAATACAACACTGTTTAATTTGTCTACCCAATTTTAACATCTGCATGAAGAGGTTACTATTATGTGCCATGATATGCACAAGGTTTGGGAGCGCACCTCTGCTCTGGAGGGTCGGCGAAACTCATCTGAATGTCCATGGTATTTCGGGTCTTCTGCAAACTTACTGCACATGTTATGGAAATGCCCTAAACTGTGAAGTACTGGTGCAATTTAGTGAATACTATTAACCTTGTCTATCAAACCCAAATAGATCTAGACCCTAAGATATGCCTTTTGGGTTATTTAGATGAAGAAATATTTACACCTGATATTATAACGCCTATTAATAGGATAGAAAGGATGAACCACTGCTCCAAAGTAATCCTAGAGGACTGAAGCTCTGTCTCCTATTGTTGAGCCCCAGGTGCTGACCATTACACACACACTGAGCAAACAAGCAGGACAAAACTCTGGATAGCCGCACACTGGAAAAAGACTTGAAATCCCATCTTTAATTGAAACAATGTGGGTCACATCAAAACAAAATAAAAAAATCCACAACAAAAGGAATAACGGGGTATTGGAAAATACTGACATGTTTCGCACCGTAATCAGTGCTTACTCACAGCTCATGAGTAAGCACTGATTACGGTGCGACACGCGTCAACATTTTCCTGTACCCCGTTATTCCTTTTGCTGTGGATTTTTTGATCTTGTTTTGATGTGACCCACGTTGTTTCAATTAAAGATGGGATTTCAAGTCTTTTTCCAGTGTGCGGCTAACCTATTAATAGGATGTAATTTATAGCGTGCAAAACAATTGCATTGAAGTGGCTGTTTTCTGGGCCCCCCTACATATGAGGAATGGCGACTTCAAGTTAATGATGCTTTAACGCTACCGCATATTAAATTCAAATACTAACAATAAGTTAGAAAGCCACCACAACTCTGCTCACAGCTACACCACTAGTGTAGTCTCAAAATACTAACCTAATTGTCCTTTTTGTTCCTCCCAAGACCTCCTGCTATCTAGCTACCTCATCACTTCCTCCCATATTCGCCTCCAGGACTTCTCCCAAGCCTCTGCCATCCTCTGGAATACCCTACCCCAATCTGTCAGACTATCTCCAAATCAATATACTTTTAGGCAATCCCTGAAAACTTTTCTCTTTGGAGAGGCCTACCCTGCTTCCACCTAATAACTTTTTTTTTTTTTTTCTTCATCAGCTCATGCCCCACAGTTATTACCCTTTTGTATCACTTGACCCTCCCTCCTAGACTGTAAGCTCTAATGAGCAGGGCCCTCTGATTCCTTCTGTATTGAATTGTATTGTGATTGTACTGTCTGCCCTAATGTTGTAAAGCACTGCACAAACTGTTGGCGCTATATAAATGCTGTATAATATAATAATATTATTGAAATAACTAGTGTATCAGATTGGAGGCACAGCGAATACATTTTATAAAATCTGGGAACCATGGTTAGCAGTTCCTGCCTTAACCCCCTTCTCATTAGTGTCTTATAGAATACTGCAGTGCTAATTGGGTGGGCGAGGGAAAAAAATACAGCAGTAAAGTATGATTGCTAGCTTGGTCAGTATAAATATATTCATGGCCTCTTTGACACATAAGATAGACAATTGTCTTGATGTGCATGGGTTTAAATATACAAATTGCTTATAATATAATGCTCGTATAACTTCCTCACGATAATATGTTGAGTCTCAGCACCCATTGCTAGATGTTCTATCCACAAATTAATGTAATTTTAGTGGTCTCTAAAATTTGGAGGCTGTCTTTTTTTTTTTTTAACTTATGTATGATGTACAGTAACTGGGTGCAACTGTACAACACTTTTTGTTCCCCTGTTTCTTCTTTTTTTTTTTTTTTTGTCTGTTGTGTTTTGTTACCAGCTGTATGTTTATAAAACAAAAAAAACTTTAAATTAAAATGATTGGAAAAAAAAAGAGATCAAATGCATGAACTTCTTATTGGAAAATAATGATATCAACATAATTGCAATTGAAAGGGCTCATTGATTTTACAAACCAAAAACTTTTGTATTAAGAAACCAAGAGGACTTACCTATCACCTTTAAGTTCCTATCTTGGAACAGATATCTACTTTACGCACATGTGAAGGTGTCATGTTCAGAAACTGAGGTACACATTTGCCAGAATATTTCCAGGTTTACCCTGGGGAAGCACAGACTTTTACAACCTTTTACATAACTTGGAAGATAAATATCAACTATCTACAGTTGATATTCCATCTACGGTGCTACTCTTTGAGCATGACAATACAGATCTTATGCTGTTCAAACAGTAAACCATTATCAGCAGATTCTAGTCTCAGCACAACCAAAGGAAATGGATAATTCTGCTTGGAACCCCCAAACTTACAATGATTTACCCCCTCCATCATTAAAAAATCGCCCAGGCCAGGAAAAATAAATGCTAAAATAAATTTCCCAACAGCAGGAGTATCTTTTAAAATCCAACCACACATAGGATAAATCTAAATTGAACTGTACCAAAGAGTCTGTAGCAACAAAAATATTTCCTATATTGTCAACATGAGACTCTATCTTTCAGTATATGTCAAATCTTGATCAAAGTGGATGTAAACCGATTCTTGAAATCTGACCTAGGCACATACTGTATATCTGCAGTCTTTTCTTATAAGTCTCCAAAGCCTTAAGTCCCGTGTCTTTCTGCTGCTCCGTTCCCCTGCTATCAGCATGATAACTTCTGACAAGCTCTCCGACACAGGAGATAAAGGCAGCTGAAAATTTGTGTGGGGGAGGGTGCCATAACTAGATTAGCAGAGAGCTTGTCTATTTACAGCACAGCTCTGCAAGTTCAAGCACGCATTCTCTGAATCAATGCTCACCAAACACGAAATTAGCAGAAGGGGCCCAGAGGGTGGCGCTCAATAGCTGGAATTCCTCATAGTGTGTCACTACATTCATGTTTGTGGCGCGACAATTGTGTACCGTTAGTATGCAAGACAAGATTCTGGCACCCTTTTGACAAAAATCAGATGCTTAGTTGGCCAACAATTGTACCGTGTGTACGAGGCTTTAGAGTGGAACTGGAGCTAGGAACACGCAATAAACCCCTGCAACATTTTGGAATGAACATTTGATCCCATTTTGAAACCATAATTTTTGCTCTGTGGAATTATCTTTGTTGCTGCTGTGCAATTTTCGTTTTTCTTTACCTTAGGAGCTTGAATGAAGATGTACTGTTTCAGCTTTCTTGTCAAAATCCACAAACTAACTGCAAGCGACATTTCTTATTTTCTTATTGTTTTATATTTATATGAAAACGGTTTTGTATTTTAATGTACCGTATATTAAATTTAAAGTAATATTAAAATGAATACAATATACACCTTAACACATATCTGAACTATTTGTTACATGTTCCCATTCACATAGCATAACAAAACAAAAAAAACAAAACTTGCAGCTTACTTTTTCTAGTTGTTCTTTTGTGGAATCTGCTAGTTCTCTATATAGGAGGCTGTTGGGGAGCTGTTCTTGTGGTAATAAACACTCTCTCTATTGTCCAGGCAAATCTTAATTATCGGTTGCAAACTAGATTGGAACACTCTGTCATACAGTAAAGCTGGCCATGATGAGTCAGTTCTTTTTCTTCTTCATTACATTGAATGAGAAAAACTGACCTGATTCCACCATCAAGGTTGGTGAGAGAATCCTCCCCTGCTGTTTGTTAGTAATCAGACTGCAGGGAGACTTCCTCACTGCTACATTACTGATCAGTAGATCAACGTCTGTATAACCACTTCAGCCCCCTTAATGACCAGGCCTTTTTGTGCACTACGGCACTGCGTCGCTTTAACTGACATTTGCGCGGCCCTGTTACGTTGTATCCAAAGAAAATTTATGTCCTTTTTTTACCACAAATTGAGCTTTCTTTTGGTGGTATTTGCTCATCTCTACGGTTTAAATTTTTTGCGCTATAAACAAAAAAAGAGCGACAATTTTGAAAAAAAATATTTTCTTACTTTTTGCTATAATAAATACCCCCAAAAAAATTTAAAAAAAACAAACACATTTTTTCATCAGTTTAGGCCAATATGTATTCTTCTACATATTTCTAGTTAAAAAAAAAAACAGCGCAATAAGCATATATTGATTGGTTTGCGCAAAAGTTATAGCATCTACAAAATAGGGAATAGACTTATGGCATTTTTATTATTATTTTTTATTTTTACTAGTAAAGGCGATCTGTAATTTTTAGCAGGACTGCGACATTGCAGCAGACAGATCGGACACTTTTGACACTTTTTTGGGACCACTGACATTTACACAGCGATCAGTGCTATAAAAATGCACTGATTACTGTATAAATGTCACTGGCAGGGAAGGGGTAAACACTAGGGATCGAGGGGTTACGTGTGTTCCCCAAGTGTGTTTAGAACCGAGACGGGGATGTGACTGACTAGAGGAGCCAGATCGCTGTTCCTACTTAATAGGAACAGCCGATCTGTCTCTCCTCCCCTGTCAGAACAGGGATTTGTGTGTTTACACACACACAAATCCCTGTTCTGGATCTATGTTGCAAAGCCCCTGATCTCTCTTCCAGGCAAAGTTCAATGAGATTTCCAGACTAATTATATGTGTATTTCACACAGGAATGCAAAATATACACACGTTTTAATTTGGGTTCCTCTGTGAAAAAAAACACGTCTTCCACCAGAATTGATCCAGCCTTTATTAGGCAGAAAGAACAAGACTTTTGATCCCATTATCTTTGAGGAAGCCTGTTAGCAAAACAAGTCAGGGTCTTTTGACTTAATTTCCATGTGGTGATACTGTCTTTTCAGCTGTTGCATCAGAAACTATTATCTACTTACATGGACATCTTAAAATGGTGAGACTGGTCTCTTTTGAAGACTTTGTTCATTGACTTTATATTTGATATAGACACAATTTAGGAGATTCTCATCATGCCATATATTCCCCTATGTGGAGGTGGTGTCACTAAAAATATGCTATGTATACTTTTGCCTTTCACGTTATCAATTGCACAATGAAGCATTTGATCTATCAAAGCATTGCACACATTTTACCATTTAATAAAGTTATGAAATGAGTATCATTATCCAAAACTGTGCAAATGTTGTCCTGAAAATGATACATCTAGAGGCTTGTGATATTGAACGGTTTTCCAGCATCCTCCTATTGGAGTATAATATGATACGCAACCTCATCTTTTGACATGATTGTGGTTAGTATGTTACAAGTAATCACAGTGCCACTGCTGTGATGTTATTATACATTGGTTTCAGGGGGGAAAGTGTCCAATTCATACTTCATAAACCGTATCATCCATGTGGCTTTATTATATGATTCCTATTTATTTGCATCCCATATAATGGTGATCGTTTAGTAGAATTTATCTGATTGTGACAAGATATGGAAATCAAATCACTTGGCCATAATTCTTGTACTATTTAATCATACGTACACAAACACCTTCAGGAGTGTTTGGTCTATTCATTTAATAGTGTACTTCTGTATTGACAATCTGAGATTCTTTCAGATGCGTAATGGACAGAAAAATGTACAGCTTTGTACTACATATTAATTTTCTGTGTTTTTTGATTATGTAGTTTGGTTGAAAAAAGACACAAGTCTGTCTAGTTCAATCAATAAAAAGGAAAACAAACACTAAAAGAAAACCATACAATCCTATACAGACAGATCATCCAGAGAAAGGCAAAAAAAAAAAAACAGCAAAGCATGAACCAGTTTGCTCCAGCAGGTGAAAAAAAATCCTCCCTGATCCCCCAAGAAGCAAATGAATAGTCCCTGGATCAACTTTACCTATAAGGCCCCTTTCACACTGGGGCGATGGGTGCGTCGGCCGCTTTACCGTCAATTTTGTATCGCTATTCGACCGATATCGGGGCACGTTTACCCCCCCCCTGCTAGTGGCCGAGAAAGGTTTAAAACCACAGCAAATCGCTGCTGCAGCGGCGCTATGCCAACGGTATAGCCGCACTGCCCATTGATTTCAATGGGCAAGAGCGGTTTAGGAGCTCCTTCACCTCTCCAAAGCTGCTGCTAGCAGGACTTTTTTTTTACCATCCTGCTAGCGCACCACTCCAATGTGAAAGCCCTCAGGGCTTTCACATTGGAGAGACAGGGCTCTTTCAGGGCGCTTGGGAGGCACTATTTTTAGCGCTGTAGCACCTGCAACGTGCCCCCAGTGTGAAAGGGGTCTAAATGTTAGCAGGGCCTTTTTTTTCTCAGAGAATAGGTACAGGAACTCCTGCCTTCTGAGTCAGCTGTCGTTTCTGCCCACCCACCCCTGAGCAATGTCCCTTGATTCCACCTTCTACATACCTCCCAGTTCTGCCCCTTTTAGAGAATACAGGACCAAGTATAACTTGTATAATGGTGGAGTCCACTTTAAAAGCCAAGTCTACCTTTTATACCATATTTTGGGTGTAACATATAATGTCAACCTGCACCTTCCACCCACCCCTTCTTCCTTCCAGCATTCTGCGCTTCTTCCCCCACGACAGGTACTGCTGTAACTTTTTGAATTTTGTGTCTGTGTGTAGCTTTGTTCGCACAGCCACATCATTCATTCAGGGATCTGTAAATTAATAAACTACAGATCCCGTCTGCAACCTGCGCACAAAGTTTTGTAGCTATCAATGAAAGTGTGGTGATCACTGCACATGTAGTCCACTAATAATACTTTCAACTCCTCATGCCCCATACACACCATCAGGTTTTCTGCAGATTTTTTTTCCTTCAGGTTTACCAAAACCATGTAGTAGAAGGGCCTGCCTGATTGCATACAAATTGAAACTCCTAAGGTTTGACCTCATATTACATGGTTTTGGTAAATCTGAAGGAAAAACTCAGCAGAAAAACTGATAGTGTGTGTGGGGCTAAAGTCTGTACCTTGGTAAGGACATGGATCTGGGGGAGGGCCTGCAAAGAGCCAGTGCATTGTACTCACAATCCTTTGCAGCCTCATATGCAAAACAAATATTTTATTCATGCAAATGTGGGTGCATTTTTTCTATTTTTCTTTAAACTAAAACCATTAACTTCCTAAGGCATGAAAGCTATATTCAGTACTTTCCTTCTACCAAACTATTCAATTATTTACATGAGAGCCTAAAATGCAACCTTTGAGGTGGAACTTGATACATTTTTACCCTAGGTTCACATCTATGCCTTTCCGCAGGCCACATTTGCTCAGGCACCACAGCCCATTAATTTCAACGGGCTGCCATTCCTGTGTTTACCGTAGAAAGGTGCATGCAACTTGTTCAAGATGCGGGCTGTGGGAATTTATTTTTTTATTTCACACGCAATGCGATTTTACATGCGTGGGGGTGCCATTCAGAATGAATGGCAGTCTGTGCATTTTCTAACAGCAGAACGTTTTCACTGTGGGTGGTTGTGATTCCTGTATCCGCAGCCACATGCATAGGTGTAAACCTAGCCTATGTAACTAAGTACTAGCTGAGTTTGGCAGTTAAATGCCTTTTCTTTTTTTTCCACACATGTACATGCACAGTAGCATGACTTTTCGAATGGCAAAATGTGTTTAAATATTTCCTTGCTTGTCGATAGGGAAAACGAATGAAAAGTGTGAGATGACTATAGGATTCATTCTAAATAAATATGTAATTTTTACAGAAAATTTTATTTATCTCTAAAAATGCACAGATTAGATACATAAACATTAGTTATATTAACATTTGTTTTTCTGTTCAGCTAGTTTTGTGACCCAGGCACCCCTACCAGACAGCGTAGCCAGATTGGTGACATCAATTTCCTGCATTGTAATTGAGTAGTAAAGCTTTATCACAGCCTCATCATCATTTAGTAAAAGCGGTAATAAACTGCATTAAAAAAAAGAAAATGATCCCCCAGCAGGCTCACGTCATAATGTGATCGTATACACCACAAACTAGCACATTAGGACAGACTTACTTCATCACCGCTGACAGGGAATCCAACTTCACCCGGATTTCCTTCTGGGATTTGCGGACTCCGGCCGTTTGAATGGGTAAGCCATGATGACGTCACTTCTGCCCATGCATGCAGGAGTCACGCCCGCAGCGCAGTAATCTCAATGGACAGCATGCCGTCTATTGAGAGTTGCAGTGTGCAGGCGCCAGTGCTGTCACCAGCTGCACATGGTGCACATTTAGGAGATATTTACTGTACCTCAAGGTAAGCCTTATTATAGACTTACCTGTAGGTACAAAACAACAAATGGAGTTTACTACCACTTTAATACATAACTGAATTATATTTACATTTTTTTTACTGTAAATTTGCTGAATTACAATCTGGTATGCTGCCCTTACATGGTACGATTTATTTTTCCAAATGTGTCTATATTTGATATTCTGGTTAAAATAAATGCAACATTTATACAAACTAGATGCTGAATAAATACAATTCTTACATTTTCAATGCCAACTAGTTTAGTGAAACATCCAGATTTGCTACATAACCATGAAGTTCAGCTGAAAACAGTTTACAGTTAACATACATTAACCTGATTTAGTTTTGGTAAAAAGTGATCTTATGGAGGTTGTCGTTGGGAAAAAAAAGAACACCTTGCATGTTGTGGACACCTATTTCACTATTACATGTCCACACGTATTGTAGTTTCTGAGTTTAACAGGATCAAAAGCTGAAATTATAGATCTAGCCTGTTTCTTATGTCATTAATCACCCTGTCAGTGATGTTTACCCTAGTTTTATGGACAGCATGTTGAAGCAGTATAAAACTCAAAAGCAAACACATTGCAGTTTACCAATTTTTTAGATGTGATGGCTGCATTAATTTTCTTTTTTAGGCTTGCTTTCTTCTTCACCTGGTGGTCCTGCCAGTAAGTCTGTTGTCTTTCAACAGAACAAGGTGTTCTGCAAATGTAGCAGGTAGAGGGTTGAGAGTAACCATTGACTGCTAAAAGGGGTGCTTTACAATTGGTCAGCTTTTATTTATGTAAAACATTTCTCCACAAAGGAACAAAACTATTGCTGTAGCTGCTTAAGTGTTAGCTGGAGGTTGGCCGCAGTTTAGCGCATCTAAATCTCCAAGTACATCTAACACTCCCCTCACCCAGAATGGCAATGCTGCTGTCCAAAGATGTCTCTGTCTCTGGGTATAGGCACCCTAATAAAGGAGATGTGTTCCTGGAAAGAGCACAGGTGAAAAGGGGGGAAAAAATAAAACCGACACCACATCTAATGATTAATAAGCTGCAATATATTAACGTTTTGAGTTTAATACTGCATTACATTCATTTAGTAGGATTTTTTTTTTCCACCCTGAAATCCAATTTGACATACATCTTTGTTTGCCAGTTTTTGCACATTGCTGTGGTATTACTTAAGTAAATATGTGCAGAAGCTTGCTGAAGATTTTGCTTTTTTTTTAATTTATGTTTTGACAATGTGTGTGGACAGATTTTGAAGAAATCAGTAGACTTTCATGTACGTTTTATTTTTGTTATGATCCAAATACAGTGTCTTACCAGATCTATTCTCTTTCATGTTTGTTAGGTATTCCTAACCACGGACAAACCAGACAAATGGTAAGAGAATGTTTCATTAAGCCAAAACAAAATGCTAAACAAAAGGAAGTAGCTTTAAAGAGAACCTGTCACCATTCAGATTAATTTCAATCTGGCATAAAAGGCAACCAACTTGTTACCAGTTTGCCTACCAGAATATTAATGATAAAGTTCCCCTTGTTTGCGGCCTTTTTGTTGGTTTTTTTGTACTTGTCCAAATCACATCATACTACTGCCTTCGCTGTAACTGCTGCACTTGACATTGCATTGAAAGACAGCAGGTACTTGAACTGAAGTATACGATATTGTGAGCAAAGATAACTTCAGGCCAACTTGTTTACACCTGTGACAGGCAATCATAAGCTACCTTTGGGGCCAATGACAATAAGACCTGTTAGCTCACTGGCTGAGCATACAAGGCATATTGTCAGTTGCATTCCCAATGTTGTAATCTGAGGACAGTGCACAAGTCTGTATGGACAATCATGCACACTTTGACAGCTTCATATGGAGTATTTGACTGCTAGTGATAGACTGTTGTGCTGTGCATGCTCCCAGCTGTAACTTGCCTATAGATACAGTGAAATTACTGTAAACAAGTTAGGGGGAGGGAAACAAGCAGGTGCCTTCCAATGTCAGTGTACCTGATTCACCCTAATTTGCTTATTGGCAGAAATGCAGCAGGGAAAAGGAGATGCTCTAAAGGAAAAAATGTCTTATGCAACGAGTATTCTGTAATTAAAAAATAAAAGTAATGCACATTTAGGAGATGACTGGTTCTCTTTAAAATATAAACTTTTACAAAATAATTGTTTCTTAGCTATGTAATACATTTTACCATTTCTCCAAATAAGCTTACATTAGAAGAAATAAGATTTAGCAAAGAAAATCCAATACTTGATGATTAAACTCTTGGAAAGTAGTTCCCCCGTTTGTATTACTGTGTACAAAGAAGCTCACTATTTGTATATATTAAGACGTTTTGAAATCTGACAGTAAATATAAGCATTTGCTTTGTTTAATCTATAATGGCACCCTATTTTTGGAATGTTTGTATGCTTTGTGGTGGGTCTCCTTTTTTTATCCTGAAGTACTTTCTTAAAATTGTTTGAGGTTAAAAAAAAAAAAGAAAAAAAAGATTGATCTAAAGGTTTTAATTTAATTAAGCAAAATCTATTGTTGTAGCTGTCACAGGAAAAAAAAAGGATAGGGTTACCATATACTGACAGATCTCTGAGAACGAAGGGGCGCTGATTAATTTGCCTACATGTACTATGGGGAATATAACCATAGTACAAGAATAAGTTATTGGAAAGTGTTTTATCACAGGCTCACTGAAAGATAAAGTACATGCAATTAAGCAGTTCCACTTTTTAATTAAGTGATATGAATAACTGGGATTTGACATTTTAAAATTGATGGAAACATGCTTTGATTCTTAATGTGCTTCTAATGAAGAGAAGAGTTGCTTATTCCTTCAAAGCCAGTTAGGACAATGATGCTTGAATCTTTTGCATTACATATTTTTATTGGCTCGTGTTTTCGGCTCCCTAAGGGGGGGCATTTAAATTTGTTGTATTTACCCCTGCGTGACTGAGGGTAAAACAAATGTTGACGCTCAAACACAATTTTGCAACTTTGAAATGCGTTAGTAAAACTGTACATATCACCCCATCTACTTTTTTTATCCAGGTGGTAAAATGGTAATGGATATTTTCAGTTTTTTGAATTGCAAAGGAAAACTGGCCTAAAACTTTTTCTTTTTTTTTTATTTGCTGTATATTTCTTACTATTATTATAAGTTATCACCAAAGAGAAGCCAAAATTAAATTCTCCTGACTTATACAATGATCCTTTGTACCCGTAGTAGGGCCCAGAAACAATAGCTCATGTTTTGCTTTTTTTTTTTTATCCTACCGCAAACACACTGACAGATACTTATTTAACAAATGCTTTTTTTTTTTTAAATCTGATCCAAAATATACGGAACATGACTTTTTTGACCCTGACCTTAACCTTTTTACTTTGACACTAACTCTGACACTGACCTATCTCAAACTTTGATCTAGCTATTTTTTCCTTTATTTTTTACTTTTTTTTTTTTATATACTCTTGTTTGTTTACAACTTTCTCCCCTGCAAGGAGAGAAAGATACAATTTATCTTTTTCTCCAATCAGAGTAACTTTCACCAGGGCAAATCAGGAATGTGAATCTCACCTATGGAGACGCAGACAAATACTAATCTCTATCAAAATTGAAAAAAAATATGTTTTACATACACTTTAAGTTAATTATTTTTTTTTAATTGTGTATTTCATATTTCCTTACGTTTAATATATTGGCTGTTATTTACAACTATTTTTGCTAACAAGTGGCTGAAGTTCAAGCATGTTGCTTATCTGCACAATAAATGGTCACAGCAGCATATTAAACCTGTGTCTCCACAGACCTATCTAACACATTTTACAATTTCTTGCAATTATGTTCAGCCATCCAATTTTTAAATACTAAAACATGTACAGAACATCTATGCAGTGCATGCACATTTCTCTGTTTTGTCTCTTTTAAAAAGCTTCAAAATGTTGATATGCCAGAAATCCGGTGTGCTCCTAACTTTCCTTTTGAGCTGACAACACAATGGGGTTGACTTACTAAAACTGGAGAGTGCACAACCTGGTGCAGCCTCTAACTTCAGCTTGTTCAATTAGTCTTTGGGGAAAAAAATTGGAAGCTGATTGTTTTCTATGCAGAGCTGCACCAGATTTTGCACTCTCCGGTTTTAGTAAATCAATCCAAATGATGATGAAATAGTAGGGGCGTTGAGAATGTTCACACAATAAATAGTGTAACGCTTCACTTCGGTTATCCAATCAAGGAAAAGGAAAATCCTAGTTTATTTAATTTAATTTGCACTTGATTGGATAATTAAAATTTATATTTACACAATGTATGTGAAGATTCTTAACTCCTTTAGTAAGTGATCCTGAATGCCTCCGTTGCACTGACATTTTGAGTAGTGTTGTCAGCCCTGCCCCATCCAGTTCTACTCTGCTGGTTTGACTACAAATTACCTAGACTAGAACCCCTGCTATTTTTTTTATTGCCGTTTGTGTCCCTGTTACAGCTTTTTCCTTACATCCTGCGTTATGAAACTGTTACTTTGGTTGAAAAAAAAGGCACAAGTCCATATAGAGTTCAATCAGTAGAAAAAAATAAACAGAACCCTTCATATTCAGAATCCTACAACTGAGCCAAAATAACTGACAGTAAGGGCCGGTTCACACAGCGGGCGATGCGAGGCGACACGACTCGCCTCGCCTCGCTCCCGCAAGTCGCCCCCGTTCTGTACAATGGAACCGTTCTGAGAGGAGCGACTCGAGTCGCTCCGACTCAGAAAAAAGGTTCCTGTACTACTTTCGGGCGACCTCGGGGCGACTTGCATTGACTTCTATACAGAAGTCATTTGCAAGTTGCCGCCGAGGCCGCTGCAGGTCG
The DNA here is from genome assembly GCF_037356315.1 of Lithobates pipiens. Lineage (NCBI taxonomy): Eukaryota > Metazoa > Chordata > Amphibia > Anura > Ranidae > Lithobates > Lithobates pipiens. Next base: position 158,156,595 of record NW_027507791.1, on the reverse strand, counting down.
CGGCGAGGCAAGTCGGAGTCGCCTCGCCTGCAGTGTGAACCGGCCCTTATTGGATATTCTCTGCATCAACAATCTCTGGTGTTATTACCTATACATGTTAATATCCGGTTATATTTTCTGCATTTAGCAAAGCACCCAGCTCTTTAAAAAAAACATGGGATTGTGAACAGTGCCAACAGCTCAGCTCGCTACCTTTTCCCTTTGTGTATTAGCATAGTAGCTCGCAGGACCATCTGTATTCTAAGCTATTGCATACATACATTACCATGATCTGTCAATGGAATTAGGATAAGGATGGTAGCATGTTCTAGAGATACAATGCAAATTTGAGAGCAGATGAGGGCAGTTTGCACTGTTGCACACCAATAGCCGAGGGGTTATCATCATTTCTGTGTATAACAATCATAAAAATATGTTACGTTGAGCATGTGGAAATGTGTGTCATGTAAACTTAATTTGTAACTAGTCAAAGCAGCTAGATACAAATACTGTAACACTACCATAGACTACTGAGAATTGTTCTTATTGGTTTTTATCTTTGCATAATGTTTTTTTTTTTTTTTTTTTTTTAATCCCATTCTGGGATGTTTGGCAAGAAAGATAAAAATCAAAGCTGTAGTGTGAACTTTTGTAATTAATAATTGCTCAAGTTTCAGTTTACCTAATCCTTTTGTAGTGATAGGTTATTGAATCCTGGACAATCCTGGGCTAAATTTATACTGAACAATTTAGCAGCACCGTTGTGTGTTTAGTAACTTGACTATATTTGATACGTTTGGTAGACTGTTTTAATCATTTTTTAAATATTATAGGCTGACAAATGTACACAAACAAATGTATTATAATACAAATAATATACACATATGTAATACATATACAGCTAATTTTTAAATGGTTTGGATTTTTAATACTACTATTGTATCTTACAGTACAATATTAATCAGAGGCATGCTGCCATCTGCAGGCTTATTTTTGTGAATCAGCCTCCAGCCTGCATGTAATCACAATGCCGTAGAAATATGAATTATGAGCCTGAGGCACCCCCCCCCCCCTTTTCACATAGCACACAGGAACATAACTAAGGCTGTCAATCATCTAGAGATCCCTCCCCTGTCACCATTTTTCTCTTGGTGTCAGGAAAACGTGTCAGAAGTGGCTCATGCAGACAGCAGAGGAATGTCTTAGTGGACAGAAATGACACTTAGTGCTCTGGGTTGGGTCTGAACAACTAAAGTTCAGCAGGGCATAAAATAGCTTCAGCTTTTATACATTACACTTGTATGCAATTTTTTTCAGTAAAACATTACACCAACATGCAGTAAGTATAGACAATCCATTTTGTTCTGGTTTGATTGCAGTTAAATATATTTTGTTTGATTGCTATGGATTACTGCATTTTTTTTTCAGTAAAAAATTGCACCAACATGCAGTAAATATAGAGAATCCATTGTGCTCTGGTTTATTTTGTTTGATTGCTATGGATTACTTTGGCTTGACCAATTTTTTTGTTTAAAGTGGAATTCCAGTCATTTTTGTGTTTTATTAAGAGAGGGAGAGAAGGAACTTACACTTGGATCGCCTATGCCTGAAGATTGAAAACCTTTTGTGTGTAGCAGCCCACCAACCCCCCCCCCCCCCCCACATCCTTAATACCTACCTGAGCCCCATATTGATCAAGCGATGTGCACAAGAGCAGCAGCTCTCCCAGGTCTCTTCCACTTTATTGGCTGAGACAATTCCTGTGTTATTCACAGCCAGTGAGCCAATGAGGAGAGAGTTGGGGCAGGGCCGAGCCACACTCTGTGAATAGACACACAGAGCAGCGGCTTGGGAGTGAGCCTGCTCTGGTGCCCCCCATAGCAAGCTGCTTACTATGGGGGCACTCAGGAGGTGGGAGGGGCCAGAAGCGTCAGCAGGGAACCAGAGATGCGGGTTGCTCTGTGTAAAACACTGTACAGAGCAGGTAAGAATTACATGTTTATTTTTTTAATATCATTTTACCTTGAAAAACATTGACCTTGCCATGTTCCAGAAATGTAGCTTGAGAGGGGGTTAAGCCAGCTTTACTTCATCCGTTTTATTGTCACGCTTCTGAGCAATTGAATCGCTTGTTTACTTTATCGGCAGGACATTGAATTCCAATGCATTAGAGGTAAAGTCATTAAAAAAAAGTGAAAATGAAACTTTATGAATAAAATACCAGGCATGAAATTTAATGCACAAGAGATATACTATGCTTCTTCTGCATTTAAAGTTACTTGTCTGTCTGCCCACCCCTATACACTTAGCTGCACACGTGCAGTTCATTGTACTGTTTCAGCAATCCCATGGTAAATTAACTTTCATGCATGTATGGGAGTGATGTCATCTTTGCCCAACCAATAAAAGCAGCTGGCGAAAGATTTCAGCAGCTGGCTGGGAGCTCAGGGACACTGGAACGCTTGGGTGGAGGTAAGTTTACCACCTCTTTAACGTTTCAAGAGTATGGCAATAATATTGCTCACATAGTTTTGATCATATATTTAAAACACAGTTACTAATCACAAGGAAAGTAAAGGAAGACACAAGACACTTCTATATCAGACTACCAATGGTATAAAAGAAATAGTCACCTGATTACCCCCCCTCCAAACATGCATACACACACACACACACAACCCTGAATCACAAAGCATCCTGTTTTCTTTTGTTTGAATTTAGTGCGTCTTTATGTGTCTTCACCCTCTCAGCCACATCAGCCATTCTTAGGGATCTGTGAATGAGAAGACTTACAAGTTCCATCTGCCACTGCGACAGAGGGACTTGCAGATCACATCAGCACAAGTGTGGTGACATCCACAAACTTATGTTTGTTTACTTCCTCCAACCCCATAGCAGAAGGTCTGTATCAACCTGGGGATAAATAGTGCAAGAACCTGTGCGCTTCACTTGCAAGGCACTGATTGCAGTTGCAATGCACTTTGGGCTTGAAATGCACATTTTTTTTTTTTTTATCGTATAAATGTGAGTGCATTTTATTTTTTTTAAAAGGTGGAATATGTCATTATGGACCAGATTTAGGGTTTCTTCTCCCTAGGCCAACTGTCTTCTGCCACCGCCACTCCTATCCCAGCTTACTGTCTACCTTTTAGTATCACGTTTGTAAGATCTGACATCGTACCTACACAAGGCATGACAAGTATGGGAGCAGAGGGATATTTCTCTTACTCCATGTCAGTACGCTTGGCATTATTGGTTGAAAAAATAATGAAGGTTGCAGCTTGATTCTAGGTGTGTGGGCTTAGTGGAAAGACTGTAAGTGCACAGTATATTATTGTACCAATAGAAACATGTAAACTACTCAGATGAGGACTGAGAAGATCTGGCCAGATGCATTAGCATATAGGGTTCCTTACTGTACACAGGAATGTGTTACAGTCAATACCACACCTGGCAGTCCTGTCTCCCTAGACCACAGTCTACGTAAGCTATGCAAAATGCCAAAAATGTTTTCTTAGAAAATCTTTGCATAGTATCCTGCATGTGTTTAATAATTGCTAATCTTGACAGAGTGAATACTGGGTACATGTTGGGTCATAAACCCACATGTATAGTCTAGTGATTTTATAAATGAGTGTCGCAGAATCCATATTTTGTGGATTGAGAGAAAGAGGGCATAGTATAAGCCAACTAGTTTGCATATGAAAAGGTCATTATATGGAAATTATGTATTCACATTTCAGTAGTCATTACGATGGTAATTTTGGTCTTATGTTGCCATTCATTGTAATCTTCTCCTGATATACAGTATAGGGTCAGCAGAATGCAAAAACAAATGTCACAGTCACAAAAAAAGTTTAAAGAATGAGAAAACACAATATCACCCAAAACAATTGTAGTGAAGGGTCAGGTAATATAACTACAGACTTCAGCTGATGGCCGGGTCAGGAATGCCAATCAGGCTATCAAATTATTTTTCATACAAAACATAATTATACAAACATACACCTACTGTATTTTGATAACCTGCATGTGTGTGCCTATAGAGCAGCCTTTCTCAACCTTTTGAACACAGATGAACCCTTGAAACAGTTCTCCAGTCTCGGAGAACCCCTGCTAAAAATTTGAAATCTACAACTCATGATACAATATTGTGATGGTCAATGGTAAGAATGGTCCTTACACTTGTGGTCATTGGGAAGAATTACTCCCTTACAGGTAGCTAAAAAGATCAAAGTATTTGATCACCGCCGGAGTTTTTTTATAAACAAAAAAAGAACGAAAATTGTGAAAAAAATACCCAATAAAAAAATGTAAAAAATCAAATTTCTTCATAAATTTAGTCCAATATGTATTCATCTACATATTTTTGGTAGAAAAAATTCCCAGTAAGTGTATATTGATTGGTTTGCGCAAAAGTTATAGCATCTACAAACTATGGAATATTTTTATTTATTTTACATTTTTACTAGTAATTGCGCCGATCAGCAACTTATATAGAGACTGCAATATTGGGGTGGACAAATCGCAAACCTAACTAACACTTTTGACACTTTTTGGAGACCAGTAATACCGTGATCAGTGTTAAAAAATATGCACTGACACTTTAATAATGACACTGGCAAGGAAGGGGTTAATATCAGGGGAGATCAAAGGGATAAATGTATACATAGGTTGTGCTTACTAACTGTGGGGGAGGTGCTTTGACTAGGGGAAGGCAGCGATCTATGTTCCTGCTTAGCAGATACACAGGACCAAAGCCTTCCCAGCTGACAGAACGACAATCTGCCTTGTCTGCACAGGCAGACTGCGGTTTTGCATGTGTCCTGAACGCTCAGCGGGTCCCGGCAGACATCGAAGCCGCTGGACCCGCTAATTGGCTCCTGCTGTTTCCATTCACAGCGGGAGTGAGTTGCTGGCGGCATGCATGCACTCCAGACCCGAAAGTGTCAGATCACATACTAAGTATGTGACCTGGCACAGAGAGGCTGCCCTGTCACAGTAAATGTATGTGTGGTGGTCAGTAAAATGGTTAACTTCTTTATAAACTATAATGTTTAGCTGTACACAGTTACTGCAGTGTATGTGTATTGTTTTTTTAAACTTGCATTGTAAACAATATTTTCAATGCTTATATTGATAAATCTGGTGCTGTAGAAATTCATTTTATAATCATCTAGGTCAGAATATATACAACTGGGTATGATCTTGGTAGGTTGGGGGTGGAAGCTAGTATCATGGCGTACGGCGTACAAGGTTTGCAATTTACCAGCTTTTAGGGACACTGTGATGCCCAAGATGTTTACGGAGTTGATGGAAGTGCTCATTTTTAATTTGATGGACAGAATGTGATAAATAATATTATAAATTGAATGTACTAATACAATGTAGCATCTTTTGTAGGGCATTAATAAATGTGTGCTGTAACTCAATTAATAAGTTGGCATACTGTAGTGTAGTTTTACTTCCCTTAGTGGTCCTCAGGGGCAGAGAATACTGTATATCTCATTATCAGAAGTGAGAGTAAAAAAAAACATCCTTAAAGTGGACCTCCAACCTGAAGTGGAGTGAAGATACCTGGATAATCCCGGACAAGCTAGCCGCAGAGATTAGAGATTTTCCCTCCCTGGTGTCATGTGACTCGTTAGTGTTACAAGGTCTCGGGTGTGAATGAGGAGCAGGTGTGTTAAATTTGGTGTTACCGCTCTCACTCTCTCATACTGGTCACTGGAAGTTCAACATGGCACCTCATGGCAAAGAACTCTCTGAGGATCTGAAAAAAAGCCTAGGCTATAGGAAGATTGCCAAGACCCTGAAACTAAGCTGCAGCATGGTGGCCAAGACCATACAGTGGTTTAACAGGACCAGTTCCACTCAGAACAGGCCTCGCCATGGTCAACCAACTAACCAAAGAAGTTGAGTGCTCATGCTCAGCTGGCAGCACTCATGCAGCCCCAGACCATAACACTCCCACCACCATGCTTGACTGTAGGCAAGACACACTTGTCTTTGTACTCCTCACCTGGTTGCCGCCACACACGATTGACACCGCCTGAACCAAATAAGTTTATCTTGGTCTCATGAGACCACAGGACATGGTTCCAGTAATCCATGTCCTTAGTCTGCTTGTCTCCAGCAAACTATTTGCAGCCTTTCTTGCGCATCAGAGGCTTCAGCATATGGTCTGAGCACTGACAGCCTGACCTCCGACCCCTTCAATATTTGCAGCAATGCTAGCAGCACTCATACATTTATTTCTCAAAGACAACCTCTGGATATGACGCTGAGCAGCTGCACTGAACTTCTTTGGTCGACCATGGCGAGGCCTGTTCTAAGTGGAACTTGTCCTGTTAAACCACTGTATGGTCTTGGCCACCGCGCCGCAGCTCAGTTTCATGGTCTTGGCAATCTTCTTATAGCCTAGGCTTTTTTTCAGATCCTCCAAGTTCTTTGCCATGAGGTGCCATGTTGAACTTCCAGTGACCAGTATGAGAGTGAGAGCGATAACACCATATTTAACACATCAGCTCCCCATTCACACCTGAGACCTTGTAACACTAACAAGTCATATTACATCGGGGAGGGAAAATGTCTAATTGGGCCACTTAGGGGTTTGTTGCCAGCAGTTTAGACATGAATGGCTGTGTTGAGTTATTTTGAGTGGACAGAAAATTTACACTGTTATACAATCTGTACACTCACTACTTTACATTGTAGTAAAGTGTCATTTGTTCAGTGTTGTCACATGAAAAGATATAATAAAATATTTACAAAAATGTGAGGGATGTACTCGCTTTTGTGAGATACTGTATTATATTACAACTTACCAGTCCTTAGGTTTGGTGGCAGCATTAGGTTCTTTTTTCATGCTAAGAATATTTTCAGCAACTAAAATACAAAATACCTGTTGATCATGCAAAAAATGCTGTGTCCTTGTAACTTGCTATGAGTTCACCTGAAATCACAGTGGTATCTTTCTTCTAAGCTGTCTTCTGTGCACTGCAAATTCCCCTGCCCCCATGCAATGTATATGAAGAAAGGAGGATACGTTTGAAGCAGGAAAGCAGCCTAGGTTGACAATGCTGCAACTTCATAGATACAATGGAGTGAGGAAGGGAAGCCACATTAGAACAGGAATTTATTTGCAGTATTACCAGGTAAATAGAATTCGTAATGAGCCTGAACAATAGAGAACCAAAGAAGCCACCAAATCTAGGCACTGGTAAGCTTCATTATATTACATTTTTATTTTTGGGTTTAGATACACATTAAAATCTATTTGGTTCAATAAGGATGACAAAAATGTATGGCACACTTTGATTTCTGAGATGTTACTCTACACATATACCCATGGTAACTAGCAGCATTAATTATAGCAGTTGCTGAATATTGTAACATCTTTTAGGAAAAAAACTTGGATTCTGAAGAAAACTAGAAGTAGTTCTGACTATTGGCTTGATAAATACTTATTATGATGAATCCACTAGTAACTGTATACATTCCAGAACCAAAAGTACTTGAAAGATAGGGAGCTGTTGGAGGGCCCTTGATGTCTTCACTTATAACACAGGAGTGCTGGTCCTGCATTGTACATGATGATGTCAGAGCTGTGATCACCAGAGTGTCGAAGAGAAAAGGCTTTGAGGGACTGGTACAATGAAAGGATGAAGCTATAGGAACAAGGGAAAAGGACATTAAAAGTGCTTTGTACTGGTACCTTTTGCAAAAACTAGCTTTTAACACTATTAACACTAGCAGTAGTGAGGTCTTGGGGGGGGGGGGGGGAATATATTTTTCATGTTTCAAGATGATTGTTGAAAGTGAGGTCACCTTAATCAGTCAACAGTTGTCAGCTATGCCTCTGAGACTTATGTAGGCATACTTCTGCACTTCTAGTAAGGATGTAACAAATAAAAAAAAGGCATACATTGTAGGAAATCATTTTGCACAAGACTACTTTATAGAGGACATGAATGTCTTGTTTCTAAAGGGGAATTTTAAAACCAGAGAGAACATTTTTCTTAAAGAGGAAGTAAACCCTGATGGGTTTACTTCCTCTTTGATTCCCTGCAAAGGTAAAGCATAATGGACTACTATGCATCGCATAGTAGTCCATTATGTGTCACTTACCTGACACAGGAGCCAGCAAAGTCCCCGCTGTCCCCTGTAGCCCGAAGCCTCCATCTTCTTGGTGGGTCTCACTGCTCCGGCGCTGTCATTCGTCGGAGCCGCGATGTCACTCCCGCGCATGCACACGGGAGCCGCCACTTGCGGCATATCGCCATTAACTGCGGTGCGCTCAGTGCACCTGCGTGCCGCTGTCTACGGCGCATGCGCCGTAGACAACGGTGCTGGTCTTTCAGCAAATATCTCCTAAACCGCGTAGGTTTAGGAGATATTTCTTGGACCTACAGGTAAGCCTTAATCTAGGCTTACCTGTAGGTCAAAGTTGTTTGTAAGGGTTTACAACCACTTTAAATCTGAGTTCCAGGAAAAGAAAAATGTATATCAGGTCTGCAAAATGATTTATCAGTTCTCCAACTTTTGTGATTCATATACATCCACCAATCGCACAGCCAGGAGGGTTAAAAATGCAATTGTATTTCCACTCATAGCTTGCTAGCTGAACAGTGAAGGAGCCACACCAAATACTGTATATCTTCCGCTCTGGCTGGCTGACAGACCACATTTGTTAAGTGCTGCAATTATTGGCGTATTGTGCTGATAAATCCATTCAGTATAAGGGAATAGTATGTTTGTGTGTATGAAAGTAACCTTATTTGTTAAAGCATTGATGGTTTGCAGGCAATGTTATAAAGTACTGAAGATGTAGCATTTAGGTTTTTAGAATTGTGTTTTATTTTTATCTACAAGGGACCAAACCGAAACTTACTGCTCAATGGGAAATCCTACCCAGCAAAGGTCAGATTAATCCGAGGAGGCTGCTTGCCTCCAGTCAAGAGGAGGCAGATGAACTGGATTGATGCTCCCGATGATGTTTTTTATATGGCAACAGAGGAAACAAGGCAAGTCCCGACAGCATTATATAATGTAAAATAGTCCTGATTATCTGTGTATTCTCCTGGCTTCTCTTGTCCATTTACCACATTGCAATGGTGTGTGTGCATATTAAAGGGCCAATCATATTTAAGTAACCTTTTGTGTTGTGTTATTTGTGCTTTGACGAATAGAAAAATACATTCACAGGCCACTTTATTAGGTACACCTTGCTAGTATTGGGTTGGACCCCCTTTTGCCTTCAGAACTGCCTTGCTCAGAGATTTTGGTCCATATTGGCATGATAGCATCACACAGATGCTGAAGATTTGTCGCCTGCACATCCATGATGCGAATCTCCCATTCCACCACATTCCAAAGGTGCTCCTATTGCATTGAGATCTGGTGACTGTGGAGGCCTTCGGAGTACAGTGAACTCATTGTCATCTTAAAAAAAAAACGTTTGAGGTGATTTGAGCAATCTTCTATTGTCCAAATTTGGTAAGCCTCTGCAAATTATTGCCTCAGTTTCCTGCCCTTAGCTGACAGGAGTGGCACCCGGTGTGGTCTTCTGGTGCTGTAGCCCATCTGCTTTAAGGTCCGATGTGTTGTGCATTCAGAGATGGTATTCTGCATACCTTGGTTGTAACAAATGGTTATTTGCGTTACTGTCTGCCTATTCTCTGACCTGATATCAACAAGGCATTTTCATCCATACAACTGGCGCTCACTGGATATTTTATCTTTTTCGGGACCATTCTCTGTACACCCTTGAGCTGGTTGTGTGTGAAAATCCCAGTAGATTAGCAGTTTTTTAAATACTCAGACCAGCCTGTCAGGCACCAACAGCTATGCCATGTTCAAAGTCACTTTAATCCTGTTTCTTTCCCATTCTGATGCTCAGGTTTGAACTTCAGCAAGTCTTCTTCATCACATCTAGATGCCTTAATACATTGAGTTGCTGCCATGTGTTTGGCTGTTTTATAATAATAATAATCATGTCATGTCCACACTGGTGTATTTCTCTAACAAAGAATACCAGTAGAGAAACCCTGGACCAGGAGTCACTGCAGAGTAGGCCAACTCAGACATCTATTTCTTGAACATGGATTTCCCAGATTATTATGAAACCATACTATTATTAAATCTCTGTAGCTGGAATAGTGTAGGAAGCCTTTTCTTTTAAAATTAAACAAAATACCCTTTTAAATATAGGCACTACATTGGCCTTACTGGCACATTATCACTATGCCGGCCCTTACATAGTTACATAATTAGTAAGGTTGAATAAAGACACCAATCCATCCAGTTCAACCTGAGTGAATGTCTACAATTGTCCCTATCTCTCTACATTGCACACTCACATCAGTCCCTACCCTCAAGGAGCCCACAATCCAAGGTCCCCATTCATATACTAGGGACAATTTTGGACAGAAGCCAATTAACCTTTGTCTTTGAGAACATGCAAACTCCAGGCAGGTAGCGTCGTGGTTGGGATATGAATCAGTGACCCTTTCTATTGCTAGGCGAAAGTGCTAACCACTACACCACTGTGCCGCACCCTTACAGTCCTTTTTTTAAGCTGTGCAAGGAACAGAGTTTCCACCTCCTCATCAATGCAGCACAGTGGTGTAGTGGTTAGCACTCTCACCTAGCAGTAAGAAGGGTCGCTGGTTCGAATCCCAACCACGACACTACCTGCCTGGAGTTTGCATGTTCTCCCTGTGCCTGCGTGGGTTTCTTCCGGGTACTCCGGTTTCCTCCCACAATCCAAAGACATGCAGGTAGGTTAATTGGCTTCTGTCCAAAATTGGCCCTAGTATATGAAGCAGAAATATTGTCATAAGTATGTGCTGTCGAGAGAAAGGCATGTGGAAACAGCAGGAAAGAAAAAAGAGAAAGATAGACATGTAACACTAACATCCTGCGTTAGATTATTGATCAGGGGACAGATGGACCAGTAATTTGAAAGAAATACAGATAGAATGGTCATGGATCTTCCATTAAATGAATTAGCTGTTAAACTTGGGGGGGGGGGTTACCCAGTGTTACCCAGTGTTACCCAGTGTTACCCAAGAAAGAGGACAGTGTAGAGTGGTGTTTAGCATGTCCCAGGTTTTAAGAAGTGAGGACATCGGTGTCAAGAGAGTATGTTTACTGTGACCTATGTTGTGGGTTTACCCACATTAGAGAGGCACGTGGTATATCTTCGGAGGATTGTTTTAGGGGGATCCACAATTTTTACTGAAAAAAAGAACAATCAACAGTATGTCTCAGATTGCAACCCTGTACTGTTGTAGTATTCCATATAAGGTAGAAGAAGGGTACAGAGGCACCTCTAAGTGCACACTGATTAACACATTTATTGAACATAAAGTAGGAGAGCAAATCACATTTTTGTAGATAAAACAGGCATGTAAGTGTAGCGGTACCCTTGTAAGGGCTGCTGATTTGGTTATAGCAATCCGCCAATCACCCTGCTGCCAATTTCCCATTCACAATTTTAAAGACCATGAACAGTCATTCTTCTCCATTTTGTTGTTTTTATTGTGGGGTACAACTTGGATAGGAGAAAAAACGGGGAACATGAGAAGCCCATGATATAGCACATTCTTGAAATTACTGACTTGGCCTTGTATCCCTGTATTTCTGTGCATTAAGTTCTTTACTGACTGTTGCTTCTTTTGCTTTGTGCAAATCCTTTACTGCATAGTTACTAGCATCACTTCCAAAAGAACAAATGGAACCACTCTGAATAATTCCCACCTGTACACTGGAATGATGTTGTCTCCATGAATTAAAGAGCCAGAGCTACAACACAGCTGCTCTCTCCAGCCTCCATGAGGCCGCGTACACACGGGCGGACTGTTCGTCCAACTTTGTCCGCTGAACAGTGTTTGGGCGGACAGTCCGCTCGTGTGTGGGCTTTCAGCGGACAGTTTCAGCGGACAGTTGGACGGACAAGGTTTTTCGGAAATTCCGTAAAACTGTCCGCTGAAACCTTGTTTCAGCGAACAGTCCGCTCGTGTGTAGGCTTGTTCGTCAAACAAAGTTGCGCGCATGCTCAGAAAGGATTTTCACGCCGAAAGCTATAATGCAGTGTATAGGACGTCGTGTTTTTCGTCCCGTCGTACGTGCCGTTCACGTCATCGCGCACGGTTTCAGCAAACTGTTCGTCCGTCGTGTGTGGCCATGTCCGTCCATGCTAAGTTTGAGCGGACTGTTTGCCGAAACTGTTGGACGGACAAAGTTGGGCGAACAGTCCGCGCGTGTGTACGCGGCCTCAGTCGAACAGTCACTTCAGTCTTTGGAAGATATTACCAATGTGCTAACCAGGCCAGAGATGATACAGCATCTCCCCCTGATGACCTGACACATGCCAATAAATGGACTACTGATTCCAGCCAGTCTGTCGCTAACAATACTGTGTTCCCCGGCCACAGCATTCTACTCTGCTCTGACCAGTTTCTCTTCTTCTGTTACACTGACCTTTCTCCTCCGGAACAGTTCTGTGTCCCCCCGGCCAGAGAATGGTGCTCCACTGTCCCCCGCTTATGTGCTACTTCCCCGGAACACCACCTCAGACCTCCTTTGTCTTTCTGCTCCACAGAACTCCCCTGGAAGCATGTGATCCCAGCTTATATGAGAGGCCTGCCCCCTGCCAATACAGAAAAATAATTGGTCAGGGCTCCCCACATTAGTTGCCTGCCACTCAGTTCTTAAGTCCCACCTCTCTTCCAGAACAATCCATCTGAAAGCAGAGAAGGCATCTCTGAGCCAAAGTACAGGTGGCCAAAACCCCCCACTACACTAGACACTCCCAATCCAAAATTACAATAACCATGCCTGAAATAAAACACAGGCCTAGCTAAATTTACCTGCACTTGGGCCCTGAGTTAGAAAAATACTACTTTAGCACCTACCTTTCGGTAGAGGGTGCTACATATGTATAGTCCACTGTTTGTGGGACAGTGCAGAGAAGAATCTCATCTACCTATCAACGTTCTGAAGCTTTGTCCGATTTTGCTGTCTCTGCAAGTATATAGCCCAGGCAGAATTCCAAGTTGATTTAAAGATACACACTCCACAAACCCTTTACCTAGTGTATCATCACAGCGCTGTGGATAACTCAATATTTTATATCTTAGCTGCCACTTACCATAAAATGTCACATATAAAAAGGTGCATACAAAAATAGTAGTAAACTTCCAAAAAACTAATTAGTTGCACGTGGCGCTATGAACTGTGTACCTTTCAGTGCACAAATCCTCACCTCCTCAGTGATCCTATCTCAAATCATAAATTGTCTAATCAATAACAAAATATATAAATATTAATCACTCAGTGAATACCCAAATTTACATTTAAATTACACATATAGTGAAAAATATATAATCAAATGTGAATATAGTCCATCCACCACACAATATTCGAAAAAGCATCCAGATTACAGAAAGTCTTTCTATAAATGCATAAGAAGAATATCCAGTGCTCAGATTCCTTTCTACAAGTGACTCCTTCACCACACCATCCGTGATTTATGCTCCCCCCTTCGTGAAAACACTCACCGACTGCTAAGCCTTACACTCTCGTGTGAGGCTCAAGGGCTTTCAAATGATCTCTCAAGATGAAATTCAGACCCCAGCACATCCGATTGGAACTTCTCCACTTACGCACTTCATTGTATAAATATATACCTCAAAGAGAAATCACAGAGGGAGACCCCAATAGTGTAATACTGCAAACACTCTTTAATGTATAAAAAATCTCACTCCTTATGCACTCACATGAACTTAAAAACACAAAATCACTTCAAGAGAGTAAAAAGACTCGCTTCACAACTTCACTCCACAATATTATTCTGAATACGTCGGGGCATTGGTGGTCACGGCGGACTCATAAGATACGGTACTGTATCGCTTGATCTCACCCCTCCTCGTGCGTCCCGCCTGGTCCCACACAGCAGGTCTATTCGAAAAAGGGGCGCCTTCAAGTCAGATGGAACAGTCCTCTTAGTCCTGTGCCTCCTTCCCAGCTCCGTGTATGTCAGCTCAATAGTCACCAGATAGCCACGCCCCCGACATGTTTCGTCACATCAGACTTAATCATGGGATTGGCTATCTGGTCCAGCATCCCTCCTTATATTCCCCCATCGTCGAATCAACGTCCTTAATTTTTCTTCTGTCACTCCCATATTAATGGAGTGTATACTAACGTCCATAACACGCGCCGACGCCAAATGCCCGATTTGCGCATGCCCAAATCACAGCATTCGATTTCTCCATTTCGAAAACTGGTGTATCATACCAGACATTCGATTTGAGAGTTCGCTACAGTTTCCTGCCCGTGCGTCGATATTTGTCACGTGTGTCGAAATATTCGATCTTAGATATTGCATTCGATGCTTTATAGGTTCCGCTCCGGTCTCAATGCTTAACAAACTCTGCATGCTAATAGATCTCGCATGCGCCGGGATCGAGACTAAGTGTCCCCATCTCCACAATAATCAAGTATTGAGTTCCATGTCCCCACATTCCATCATTGAGAAAATGTGGAACCCTTAAAGTGCTACCTCTAGTGATGTTAATAACCATCAGTAGTATCTCTCCATATACGTGAACGGTGTCCCTCTGTATGACGCATTGTATTAAGTCAACTAACACTGAGTAGCCATACCCCCACACAGCGTGCAAACCAGTGTATATGAACCTATAGACTGGTGCCATACTCTGTCGCCGTGTCATCAATGCGCCAACGTTTACAATAATGGTTACAATAATGGATATCATACATCTTTAACTGGCTGATAGGTACATATATTGCGGTATTACACATGCAGATCTAATTCAATTCAAGCGGAAATGAATATATCTCAAAGATACCATCTATATTGCGGGTGCACTTGACATATAAATACAACTCCAAATACAAAACATTCTTAAAAATCTAAAATCGCATAGAAGGAGATCCCAATGCTAATAACCTAAACAGAGATAAAATTAGCATTATCATAATAATTTCAGGGCTTCCCCATCAATAACTTATGTGAAGACTTATTTTAGAGATCAATGGTTGGTAACCTCCTATACATTTCCCTCTCGGGGTTGCAACCTTAGATGGTCGACCTCATGTGCATTTCCATATCGGAACTGCTATCTACTGTCTGTAACACTTGAGAAATCACTGAACCCCATCATCTCATACAGGATGTTTCCACTAAGGGGACTAATTCCCCCTATTAGGACCACACTGTTGCTGTCCATACTTGCTTGCCTATAAGTCACTAATGTAGCAATTAAGGTCCAGCTCTATGTTCATCCCTCTCGGATAGAGACTCCTCAGCAAGAAGATCCACTTGGTCTCCCTCTGCGACAGATCCCTTACCCGATTTGAACCCCTCCAAGAGGGATGAACATGATCTATTCCACAAAACTGTAGTAAATCGGGATTTTGTTGATGGTGTTCCTTGAAATGTAGTGACACGCTATGGTACTGGTAACCTTTTCGGATGTTGGTCAAATGTTCTGAGATACGTACTCTCAATAATCTCTTTGTACGTCCTACATATAGTAATTTACAGGGACACCATAGCAAATATACAATATAAGACATATTGCATGTCATGAATTCCTTGATTTCAAATGATTCACCCTCGCTGTTGGTTATTGAGGTGATCCCCCTGTTTATCTGGTGAACAGTTCTACAACATATACACCTCCTACAAGCATAGAAACCTTTCAGGTCACCCGAGATGGTAATTCGTTTAGGGGGGTCCAGAACCTTTTTTACAACCCTATCCCCTATATTGGGTGCCCGTCTGTAGATAAATCCCGGGGTTTTGGGTATCACCCCTCCCAAATATTTATCCCTACCCAGGATATGCCAGTGTGTTCTAAAAATTTGTTCTACCTCTCTAAATTGATGATGGAAATTAGACAAAAATCTTAGTTGATGTTGTGACCCCTCCCCTTCCTTTCTCCTCCCCTCCAGGCAGGTTTCCCTTGGAATATTTGCAACCGTCCCAATAGTTTCATCCAAGATGGTTTCTGAGTACCCTTTCTGTATAAACCTCTCCTTCAAGATTTGGGACTGGGCTGCGAAATCCTCTTTAGTTGAACAGTTCCTACGGACCCTTAGAAATTGCCCCTTAGGGATGTTTCTAATCCAGGATGGGTGGTGTCCGCTCTTAGTTGATAAATAGCTATTTCGATCTGTGTTCTTAAAATACACTGTCGTGCTCAATCTATCATCCTTTCTCTCTATCAGGAGATCAAGGAAGTTTACCGTAGTGGAACTAATATTGAACTCCAACTTAATATCATTCGTGTTGGAGTTCAATCTTTCCAAGAAATGTAAAACTGAAGCCTCTGTTCCCCCCCATATAAAAAACAGGTCATCTATGAATCTACGATAAAAGATTAGTTGCGGACAGTCAATACCAAACACATATCTATCCTCCCACTCAGCCATGAATAAGTTGGCGAGGCTGGGGGCATATTTAGCCCCCATTGCCACGCCAACCTTCTGGGCAAAGAACGATCCATCAAACCAGAAGTAGCTGTGGGTCATGCAAAAATCTAATGCCTGGCCCACAAACACCTTCCGGGAATGTGGAATATCCTCCCTCCTGCTCATGGCCCAATTGAGTGCCAGTAGGGCATCTTGATGTTGAATAATGGTATAGAGGCTAGCCACGTCAGCCGTAACCAAATACACTTCCATGGTCGAGGGGATAGAGATCTCGTTGAGGGATTTTAACAAATCTGTTGTATCCCTCAAATACGCTCTTGTGTTTTTAACACTGGGTTGGAGTGCTCTATCCAAGTATTCGCCCAGTCTCGACGTGACTGATCCTATCCCGTTTACAATAGGGCGAGGTGGAGGAGCCGCCACATCCTTATGAATTTTGGGCAAAGTATAAATTACCGGTATCCTGCAGGAGCTAGGGACCAAGTATTTCTTTTCTTTTAAATTAAGTACTCCCTTCCCATACCCCCACTCCACCAACATCTCTAATTGGCTCTTATATTCATCTGTAGGGTCTACGTTTAGTTTTTTGTAGGTGGTGGTGTCCCCTAACAGCTCCTCCAACTGGTTGTGATAGAATGATCTATCGAGGATTACCACCCCCCCTCCCTTATCTGCCGGGCGTATAATGATATCATTCTTTTCTTCTAGGGATGTAATCCCCTCCTTTATATATCTAGGGTTCACATCCTTACTTACAGGGACAATGAAGAAGAAACTTGAGAAATGGGATAAAGATATTCAAAAAAAGAAGGTTAAGAAATATAATAGAGATGCGACTGATTTTAGAAACAATAAGATCTACGCCTGGCAGTCGAATGAAGGGCAGGCCATAAAGAACCAAGCATCTACTGGCATTAATGA
The DNA here is from genome assembly GCF_037356315.1 of Lithobates pipiens. Classification (NCBI taxonomy): domain Eukaryota; kingdom Metazoa; phylum Chordata; class Amphibia; order Anura; family Ranidae; genus Lithobates; species Lithobates pipiens. The sequence continues at coordinate 158,139,228 of NW_027507791.1, read as the reverse complement.
ACCTCCAATTAAAGAAAATAACAACTCCAAGCTGGGGAATAAAGGAGGGGTAGGGAAGGTGAAGACTAACAACAATAAAGCCCCCCTAATCCAGACACCCAATCGAGGGTATAATAACACTCAACAGGGTAGAGCTAGTTCCTATGGTAATTATCACTCACCTACACCATATTCGAGGGGAAGGGGAGACGATTATCACATGAACTATTACGATTATCCATCACCCTATGGGGAGAGGAGCCTTTACCCAGCACACTATGCACCCCAAAGTAACCAAAGATGGGGACAGGAATATGGGTATGATGGTAATCGAGGAAGGGGCAATTCGATACCATTACAGAATAGGTTTATGCCTTTGGCATACGATGATGGAAATGGAAGGATGAATGAACCTGGACTCCCACCTCGTACTCTTCCCCCCCCCCCTTTTTTAAATCAGAGGGGGAGAGGGGGAAGAGGGGGAGGGACAACCCCAAGGGGGCATATTCCAACCATGCCCAATGGACAGAGAAATGCACCTATCCAACAAGGAGGTCCAATGGGGAGAGGAGGAGGGGATGCAGGGCAGGATGGAGGAAACAATCCAAGAAAAAGACTGAGGGACACTTAGACAATGGCATCTTCAATTTGAGCAAGGTGACATTGGATAAGAAGGAAATGAATATTCTGAACATGGGACTTAAATGTGCTCCACGACAGAGTATGAATAAGTTTGATGTATACATAGATATACACAAATATATTCGCACTTTAAACATCAAGAAACATTTTTTGATGCACCCTAATACTCCGAAAGTAGGGATTAATAACCCTAATAGCCAAATGGATAGTGGACTGAGGAATCGGTCACTATTCAATCCGCAGCTGACTGCCAATCACTTTGTAGAGGTTTTTAAAAACTTGGTATTAAATGATTTAGAAAAACTCCCTGTAAGTAAGGATGTGAACCCTAGATATATAAAGGAGGGGATTACATCCCTAGAAGAAAAGAATGATATCATTATACGCCCGGCAGATAAGGGAGGGGGGGTGGTAATCCTCGATAGATCATTCTATCACAACCAGTTGGAGGAGCTGTTAGGGGACACCACCACCTACAAAAAACTAAACGTAGACCCTACAGATGAATATAAGAGCCAATTAGAGATGTTGGTGGAGTGGGGGTATGGGAAGGGAGTACTTAATTTAAAAGAAAAGAAATACTTGGTCCCTAGCTCCTGCAGGATACCGGTAATTTATACTTTGCCCAAAATTCATAAGGATGTGGCGGCTCCTCCACCTCGCCCTATTGTAAACGGGATAGGATCAGTCACGTCGAGACTGGGCGAATACTTGGATAGAGCACTCCAACCCAGTGTTAAAAACACAAGAGCGTATTTGAGGGATACAACAGATTTGTTAAAATCCCTCAACGAGATCTCTATCCCCTCGACCATGGAAGTGTATTTGGTTACGGCTGACGTGGCTAGCCTCTATACCATTATTCAACATCAAGATGCCCTACTGGCACTCAATTGGGCCATGAGCAGGAGGGAGGATATTCCACATTCCCGGAAGGTGTTTGTGGGCCAGGCATTAGATTTTTGCATGACCCACAGCTACTTCTGGTTTGATGGATCGTTCTTTGCCCAGAAGGTTGGCGTGGCAATGGGGGCTAAATATGCCCCCAGCCTCGCCAACTTATTCATGGCTGAGTGGGAGGATAGATATGTGTTTGGTATTGACTGTCCGCAACTAATCTTTTATCGTAGATTCATAGATGACCTGTTTTTTATATGGGGGGGAACAGAGGCTTCAGTTTTACATTTCTTGGAAAGATTGAACTCCAACACGAATGATATTAAGTTGGAGTTCAATATTAGTTCCACTACGGTAAACTTCCTTGATCTCCTGATAGAGAGAAAGGATGATAGATTGAGCACGACAGTGTATTTTAAGAACACAGATCGAAATAGCTATTTATCAACTAAGAGCGGACACCACCCATCCTGGATTAGAAACATCCCTAAGGGGCAATTTCTAAGGGTCCGTAGGAACTGTTCAACTAAAGAGGTTTTCGCAGCCCAGTCCCAAATCTTGAAGGAGAGGTTTATACAGAAAGGGTACTCAGAAACCATCTTGGATGAAACTATTGGGACGGTTGCAAATATTCCAAGGGAAACCTGCCTGGAGGGGAGGAGAAAGGAAGGGGAGGGGTCACAACATCAACTAAGATTTTTGTCTAATTTCCATCATCAATTTAGAGAGGTAGAACAAATTTTTAGAACACACTGGCATATCCTGGGTAGGGATAAATATTTGGGAGGGGTGATACCCAAAACCCCGGGATTTATCTACAGACGGGCACCCAATATAGGGGATAGGGTTGTAAAAAAGGTTCTGGACCCCCCTAAACGAATTACCATCTCGGGTGACCTGAAAGGTTTCTATGCTTGTAGGAGGTGTATATGTTGTAGAACTGTTCACCAGATAAACAGGGGGATCACCTCAATAACCAACAGCGAGGGTGAATCATTTGAAATCAAGGAATTCATGACATGCAATATGTCTTATATTGTATATTTGCTATGGTGTCCCTGTAAATTACTATATGTAGGACGTACAAAGAGATTATTGAGAGTACGTATCTCAGAACATTTGACCAACATCCGAAAAGGTTACCAGTACCATAGCGTGTCACTACATTTCAAGGAACACCATCAACAAAATCCCGATTTACTACAGTTTTGTGGAATAGATCATGTTCATCCCTCTTGGAGGGGTTCAAATCGGGTAAGGGATCTGTCGCAGAGGGAGACCAAGTGGATCTTCTTGCTGAGGAGTCTCTATCCGAGAGGGATGAACATAGAGCTGGACCTTAATTGCTACATTAGTGACTTATAGGCAAGCAAGTATGGACAGCAACAGTGTGGTCCTAATAGGGGGAATTAGTCCCCTTAGTGGAAACATCCTGTATGAGATGATGGGGTTCAGTGATTTCTCAAGTGTTACAGACAGTAGATAGCAGTTCCGATATGGAAATGCACATGAGGTCGACCATCTAAGGTTGCAACCCCGAGAGGGAAATGTATAGGAGGTTACCAACCATTGATCTCTAAAATAAGTCTTCACATAAGTTATTGATGGGGAAGCCCTGAAATTATTATGATAATGCTAATTTTATCTCTGTTTAGGTTATTAGCATTGGGATCTCCTTCTATGCGATTTTAGATTTTTAAGAATGTTTTGTATTTGGAGTTGTATTTATATGTCAAGTGCACCCGCAATATAGATGGTATCTTTGAGATATATTCATTTCCGCTTGAATTGAATTAGATCTGCATGTGTAATACCGCAATATATGTACCTATCAGCCAGTTAAAGATGTATGATATCCATTATTGTAACCATTATTGTAAACGTTGGCGCATTGATGACACGGCGACAGAGTATGGCACCAGTCTATAGGTTCATATACACTGGTTTGCACGCTGTGTGGGGGTATGGCTACTCAGTGTTAGTTGACTTAATACAATGCGTCATACAGAGGGACACCGTTCACGTATATGGAGAGATACTACTGATGGTTATTAACATCACTAGAGGTAGCACTTTAAGGGTTCCACATTTTCTCAATGATGGAATGTGGGGACATGGAACTCAATACTTGATTATTGTGGAGATGGGGACACTTAGTCTCGATCCCGGCGCATGCGAGATCTATTAGCATGCAGAGTTTGTTAAGCATTGAGACCGGAGCGGAACCTATAAAGCATCGAATGCAATATCTAAGATCGAATATTTCGACACACGTGACAAATATCGACGCACGGGCAGGAAACTGTAGCGAACTCTCAAATCGAATGTCTGGTATGATACACCAGTTTTCGAAATGGAGAAATCGAATGCTGTGATTTGGGCATGCGCAAATCGGGCATTTGGCGTCGGCGCGTGTTATGGACGTTAGTATACACTCCATTAATATGGGAGTGACAGAAGAAAAATTAAGGACGTTGATTCGACGATGGGGGAATATAAGGAGGGATGCTGGACCAGATAGCCAATCCCATGATTAAGTCTGATGTGACGAAACATGTCGGGGGCGTGGCTATCTGGTGACTATTGAGCTGACATACACGGAGCTGGGAAGGAGGCACAGGACTAAGAGGACTGTTCCATCTGACTTGAAGGCGCCCCTTTTTCGAATAGACCTGCTGTGTGGGACCAGGCGGGACGCACGAGGAGGGGTGAGATCAAGCGATACAGTACCGTATCTTATGAGTCCGCCGTGACCACCAATGCCCCGACGTATTCAGAATAATATTGTGGAGTGAAGTTGTGAAGCGAGTCTTTTTACTCTCTTGAAGTGATTTTGTGTTTTTAAGTTCATGTGAGTGCATAAGGAGTGAGATTTTTTATACATTAAAGAGTGTTTGCAGTATTACACTATTGGGGTCTCCCTCTGTGATTTCTCTTTGAGGTATATATTTATACAATGAAGTGCGTAAGTGGAGAAGTTCCAATCGGATGTGCTGGGGTCTGAATTTCATCTTGAGAGATCATTTGAAAGCCCTTGAGCCTCACACGAGAGTGTAAGGCTTAGCAGTCGGTGAGTGTTTTCACGAAGGGGGGAGCATAAATCACGGATGGTGTGGTGAAGGAGTCACTTGTAGAAAGGAATCTGAGCACTGGATATTCTTCTTATGCATTTATAGAAAGACTTTCTGTAATCTGGATGCTTTTTCGAATATTGTGTGGTGGATGGACTATATTCACATTTGATTATATATTTTTCACTATATGTGTAATTTAAATGTAAATTTGGGTATTCACTGAGTGATTAATATTTATATATTTTGTTATTGATTAGACAATTTATGATTTGAGATAGGATCACTGAGGAGGTGAGGATTTGTGCACTGAAAGGTACACAGTTCATAGCGCCACGTGCAACTAATTAGTTTTTTGGAAGTTTACTACTATTTTTGTATGCACCTTTTTATATGTAGAATTCCAAGTTGACATCTTTTGTCTGCTCACATTTTAGTTGTGGACTTTTGGCAGACAAACTGCCTCAGTCAGCAGTGCCTGAATCCAAAGTAATGTTCCCTACACCCAGAAGTGTTTCAAGACCTGTGTCAAAGGTGAATGCCAGATGTGGACTTCATGACCTCTAGAATCCGCAAAGAAACTGGACAGGTTTGTCTCCATATACAGTGGTTCTCAACTCCTGTCCTCGGGACCCACTAACGGGCCAGATTTTAAGTATTACCTGGAGAGATGCAGACTAGAATACTGCAATCACTGAGCAGAAAATTATATCACCTGTGATGTATTTTAGTTATCTTGAAAACCTGGCCTGTGGGTGGGTCCTGAGGACAGGAGTTGAGAACCACTGCTCTAGCAGAAGCAGAGGATGCTGTGCACAGCCTGATATAAGCCTTTCCTCCTCTGAGACTGCTTCCATGTCTACTCCTCGAGATTGATTCATTTGATCCTCATAGCTCTGAACTGATCCAGGTGGATATGCTTCTTTAGTGGAAAAAAAGAAAGAGGAGGAAGGTGCATGATCAACCGCTAGGATCAAGACAGTACAAATTATTTAAGTGCAAAGTAAACAAATGCATATATAAAACCATAAAAAAGTTCCTACGTTTTCATAAAATCTGTGTTACAAAATATACACATTAAAAGTTTAAAAGTTAGACATGCCCATGCAAGGGCAAATACTCAAAGTGGGCTGATGCATTTCGGGGGAATTTCCCTCTTCATCAGAGCCTTGCAAAAAAGGAGAACAATCTGTATAGTGCAGTAGACCAACATGAAAGGACCAGCTAGTTGGGAGGTAGAGCACATATTAAAGTTGGGGTTGTATGCTACACAATACAGACCAGGGACGTGTAAGCTGATATGTTAAAATACATAAAAAACAAAATATAGACCTATTTAAAAATACAAGTATGGAAACATTAAAACAGTAAACAATTCAAAAGCATTTCAAAAGTCTTTACATATACATCTTAGTGCATGCACACACAGTCACATAGATATACATGCACAGGGATTGACTGAACCAACCAACACATGTGCATGTAATCCTATACAGTACGCACATGCATGCATATGCAAACATGCACATAAAGTGTGCGCAAAGGATGCACGGGTGCACACGCAGAGCCATATGCGCAAAGGAACATGTGACTGTTCTATGAGGTAATCACAAGTGTATATTACCTGGTGACAAAAATGAAGCAACTAATCTAAACATAACAGCGTATAAATGGAGCACATGGACAAACATGCAGAGGAGTGCACGAAGAGTGAACTCAAAGGAGTGCCTGTTATATTAAATTGAGGAGAGGAAGTGGTGAGAATCTCACCTGCCGGTATGGTGTAGAGAGATGTGTATTTCTCTTTCTGTGTAGGTCTGTCAATAGTACCTACAACAGGATGGCACAAGAGGAATGAACCAGGGGAAAATAGGACCTGAGGGTGGTGTCCAAAATACTGAGATTATATATATATATATATATATATATATATATATATATATATATATATATATATAATCGGATGTGACCCTATCATATTATAAGAGGATTTGATAAGTCTATGGATTAAGTGTAGCATCTGTATTACTAACCTGCATCTAAGAATTGTGAGGGTGCTGTAGCCTGCATGCATCAGCGAAAATACAGGAGGCAGATGCTTCTAAAAATGACTGAAGAGCCTCTTGCCAGAGTGCCTTCAGCTTAGGGAATGTTTTCAGAGTTTCCAAATGTCTTCACCCTGAGAGACATCAGCTGTGTAACATGGATATGCGGGCTTTTTTTTAAACTGGCAGTGGGCAGGTCTGTGGGATGGACAAGTGGACTTTAGTGACAGACTAGAATCAATGGATCTCGGTGGAATGCACGCCATGCAGTGAGTGGGCGTGGTCGTGCATTTCGGAGGCTGTTTATATGTCCAATCATCTGCCTGGTCCTAGAGGGGGCTGGCTGAAACAGATGGTGGTCTGCGAGGGGCCAGATCACCGTATGGTATAGAGACATAGCAGCTCATGACTGCAGATGTATGATTGGTCATTGCGAGCCAGGGAGAAACCATGTCACTCCCCAGATCATACACCGGCCCACATGTAGGAGGAGCCACAGATAAACCAAATCATAGTGTGCAGACTATGGTAATCCCCTATCTAGAATGATGATAGTACGGACACGCGGAATGCAGTATAATTGTAGTCAGTGGCTTGAAGCAAATTGCAAAGTGCAAATGGTGATGAAAGATGCAGATATGAATTGAAATGAGTATTAGGTATTCTAGGTATGCTTTTACCTTGACTTTTCCATATGGACTGGACCTTCTATTGCAAAGATTGGTCTACCACCCTGTTTCAGAGTTGCTGGCTTGAATGGCATGGCTGTTAAACTCCAGGTCTTGAGAGCCATAGTCCCTCTGCGTCAATAATTCCTGCGCTGTTAAAACCTAGGAAATCTACTATGAGGACAAATCTTGGCCCTTGCAATCTTATTCCAAAGATTGCTAGCCTTCCATTCATTGGTTTAAAAATGTGTACAGGGTGTCCCTCTTTTGACCTATGAGATCCCAGTAGTCACAACCACCTGACTACTGGGATCTGAATTTTGTTTTTTTGGCACTTCAGAAACCACCTTTTGAAACTCTCAGGGGTATTCCCCCTTCTACTGTCATTCACAAGGTTGTGTTCCTTGTTGCCATCACCAGGTGTGTGTCTGAGTTGCTAGCCTTGTCCTGTAAAGAAGCTTATTGGGTCCTACAGAAGAATAAAGTGATCTTGAGGCCTGAAACCTCTTAATTTTAAAGGTGGTTTCGGCCTTTCACCTAATCCAGGACAATGTTCTTCCATCTCTCTGTCCTGCCCCTGTACATCAAATGGAATTTTCCTTTCACTGCATAGATGTAGTTAATGCTGTGCAGGTTTACCTCTCAGCTACTGCTTACATTAAAAAGAATGACTTTTTATTTTTATTTATGGCAGTATAATGGGAAACCAGCTCCTTGCTCCATTTATTAATGTCTCATAAGGATCCTTTTCAAGCTTATGATCTTAAAATGGAACTTCTTTGACATTTACCTGGATTGCCTAGGCCAGGGCTCAACATTTCAAGTCCTGAGCTACTAGCTAGGCCTTAAGAGTTACTTGCCACCAGTTGCCCCACCCAAACCCTACTCTGCACTGCCCCTAATTCCCCCCCATAAACATGCCCTTGTAAATTATCTAATGAAATTACACTATTAAATGCTTTATTCAGTATTCAGTTTTGTTTTGCCCCCCCCGTATGCCTCTACCTCCAACAACTTCCTGTCAGGGCTGGGCTCAGCCCTTCCTTCTATGAGCTGGCGCTCAGCTGTCGGCTCATTGCCAGCTCCTATCTCTCCACAGTTGCTCACCTGTTGATGATATCCTGCTCGTCAGCTCTGCCTACTTAAGCCATCCAGCCCAGAGGATCTCTGCCTTCGCCTTGGTCAACATCACAAAGACTATCTCTTGAGTTCCTGTTAAAGACTTGCTTGGCTGACATTCCTTCTAGCTCCAGATCCTGCTTGCAGTTCCACTACACTGATCCCTGACTTTCTGGCTTGGCTGACTATCCGTTCCAGTTACCGAACTTTGGCTATGTTTTGACTACATTTGTTCTATGTGCCTTTATTATTAAACGAATGTGATTTAACCGTACTTCCGTCTCAGTCTAAGTCATTGTTTCTGACGGTAGGCGAAGGCCATGAATTCAGAAGATACAGTCAATCCACTTGTTGGTAATATTTTTTCCAGATTGGATGAGCAGCATCACCACATGGATCAGTTTGCCATGGTGTTACAAACACTCCTGAGTCACACGGCTCACCTGGAATCTCCCACTATGGCTGCTCCGATCCCTGCTGCTGCTCCAGTATCTGTGCAGGCACCCGCCTCGAGTATTACCTCTATGAGAGGTATGTCTGGTTCCGCTCCACTTCCCCAGCGATTTGGGAATGATCTTGTCCAATGCAGAGGGTTTCTCAATCAGGTTGAGATATACTTTGAGATGCTGCCCCAGGCGTTTCCCACAGACAGAAGCAAAGTAGGTTTTGTGATACCTTTGCTTTCTGAGAGAGCCTTGGCTTGGGCAAACCCTCCATGGAAGACACAAAAAAATGTTGTCTTGAGTTACCCTGAGTTTGTGGCTTCTTTTAAAAGAGTATTTGATGTTCCCACACGATCCGCTTCTGCTGCCAAGTGCCTCATGTCCATCAGAGTACAAGGACTGTTGCTGATTACGCCATTGAATTCCATACTCTGGCAGCAGAGGTTGCTTGGAACAATGAGGCCCTCGTGGCTGCTTTTTCTCATGGTCTCTTGGATACTAGGGCAGCACAGTGGTGTAGTGGTTAGAACTTTTACCTAGCAGCAATAGGGTCACTGGTTCAAATCCTGACCACTACACTATTCGCCTGGAGTTTGCATGTTCTCCCTGTGCCTGCGTGGGTTTCCTCCCACACTCCAAAGACATGCTGGTAGGTTAATTAGCCAAATTGGCCAAATATGTGTATGTGTTTGTAAGCATGTCGGGACCCCATGGGGCAAAGGGCCGCGCTATACCACAGATGGACACCAGCAGCAAAAGCACCCTGAGGCGATTCAGTTCGCATAGGTAGCGCTATACAAGTCATCATTCATATCATCAAGGATGAGATAGCAGCCCGAGATATACCCACTGATCTGGAGAAGTTGATCACGTTTGCCATCCTCATTGACTCCAGACTCAGAGAAAGACTCTTTTAACCACAATACTGGGCACTTATACACCTTCCTGCCCAGACCAATTTTGAGCTTTCAGCGCTGTCTCACTTTGAATGACAATTGTGCGGTCATGCTACACTGTACCCAAACTAAATTATTATCATTTTGTTCCCACAAATAGAGCTTTCTTTTGGTAATATTTGATCATCTCTGGGATTTTTATTTTCTGCTAAACAAAAAAAGACCGAAAATTTTGAAAAAATTTTTTTTTTGTTTCAGTTACAAAACTTTGTAAATAAGTACGTTTTCTCCTTCACTGATGGGCACTGATAGGCGGTATGGATGGGCACTGATAGGTGGCACAGGTGGGCACTGATAGGTGGCATTGTAGTGTAAAGTATTGTATGGATGGATGCCAATCAGTGCCAAACAATAATCCATGCCAATCAGGGATGCCCATTGTGGGCACTGATTGGCATCCATTGTGGGCACTGACTGGCATCCCTGGTGGTCTAGGGTGGCATACCTGGTGCTGGGCATCCCTGGTGGTCTGGTGGCATCCCTGGTGGTCCATTGTAAGCATACTCGGGGGGGCTGCACTCATAATTGATCAGCACAGACCCCCCCTGTCAGAGGAGCAGGCAATCGGCTCTCCTCTACTCGCGTCTGACAGACGCGAGTGAGGAAAAGCCAATCAATGGCTGTTCCTATGTACACTGTGATCAGCCGTGATTGGACATGGCTGATCACGTGGTAAAGAGTCTCCATCAGAGTCTCTTTACTGAGATCGTAGTTTGCAGTGTGTCAGACTGACACACCGCAACAAAGATCGCCGCGATGTGCACCCCCGGGGGCACGCAGCTGCTTAATATCCTGATCACGTCATATGTCGTCCGGTCAGGATATTGAAACCACTTTTCCACGGTCATTTTGCTATATGGCGGGCAGCAAGTGGTTAAGGATCGCTTGCGGAAGCCTCCTGTACGTTTTCCCTCTGAGCTTTGCAGTCCCACCCGTGCCTCCCTCACCTCCTGGTAGCGAGTCGGCCAATGACGCTTCTCTCTGCGGATGAAAGAACCTTTAGGAGGAGGGAGAGATTGTGCCTTTATTGTGGCCAGGCAGGTCACTTTTTGAAGTCTTGTCCTACCCGTTCAGGGAATGCCCAAACCTTTGTGGTCCTGTCACGGACAGACCTTAGGTGGCGTTGTTTCATCCCCAGTTATCCAGAAGGATAAGCCCCTGGTTTCAGTCACCCTTTCTTGGGCTAATGTTGAGAAAATAATTGGTATGGGAGTGCCGGGGTAGCTGCTCACGCTAGCCCTTAAGCAGTTCCAAACCACAATAGCAAAAATTGGACTATGTCGGTACTTAGATAACTTAAACAGGCAAAAGGAAGAAGAAAATTTAATTAAAATTTCATATTTAATAAACACATAAGGAAATGACAGAACATCACCCATTAAAATGTAGTAATAGATGCACCACAGTTAGAGCATTCCCAACGGATTCCCCACAGGGAGGGTTCAAACTTGATGGTGCACAGATTTTCTCACAATTCCTCTACTAGTTTCGCGGAGTAAAAAACGCTTCTTCAGGAGGATATCTATACAAAGTATAAGTAAATAACATTTCAATAATTAACAAACAAGAGCAATATTATTATAAAAATAACCATTCATATAATGCAGGGAAAAAAATTCATATAATGCAGAGAAAAAAAAGGAAGTCAGCTCACCACAAACTCGAGAAAATGGGTCGCAGATAGGGAGGCCCCTATATTCCCCCTACGGCGTACATGGGGGATAATTGGCTGGTTCTAAAAAAAGTTTTATATTTATTAATTAATAAGATTAAAGAGGAGGTTTTTTTGGAAAAAAATGTTGTCATAGAATCACCAGGGCAAGGTAATTAGAGGCCATAGCGTTGTATATACAAAATATCAAGGTTCAGTTCTGGACTGGTAAGCCAAACGGAGCCAAATTGTAATGAGGGATAGGCTAGAGCATTTGTGTCTGTAGAAAAAAGAGGCAAACATTACCAAAAAGCCTATCCATAAATTAGTTACCATAGTTATTAGAGAGTACTGGATCCGCAGTGTGGATAGGTTACCTGTTCACAGCGTTCCCCCAAATTGAGCCCTGGGAGGTCCGTGCAGCCTGCCCATTCAGCGGTCAGAGAGACCGCTAAATAGGCTCCCCAACACACTCCACGTCAGACGCCCGCTGGGAATCCGGCGGGGTCTGACATCATGTGGTTAGTTCCCCCACACAGCGCAGGTGCAGTACTCAGGCTGCTATCGCGAAAGTGCACAGGGGAGACAAGCGCCGTCCGATTGAATTATCACAGCGCTAACCCCTGCAATCCCGGGAGGGATAGTATCCCATCCCGGAGGCCAGGGGGAACACATGTCCGCCAAGGGGGGATATAAAACAGGATGCCTATAATATCCCATCCACAACAAAGGGAAGGGAGGGGGGGAAGAGGAAAGGGGGGAAATCCATTACTCAAAGGTAGGGGTAGCCTAGCTCCTTGCACAATAAATATTTATTTAATACAAAATAAGATTATAGAAATTATTACTTATATCATGATTACAGTTGTAAACAAGACAATTTACAAATCCAAGCTATGACGCCTAGATAATAGTGTCAGATGCAGTGAACCAGGTAGGTATAATAAAGAATAAAGAAATTAGAGATGACGTGTTAGATCAAGTATAGAAAAGGTTTATAAGAAATTGTCTCATTAAGGCCTGGAGGTAGGGTGGCATTGAGCCGTTCGATCCATAGGGTCTCCCTCTGTAGGATCGCTCAGTCCCAATCGACACCCCTGAGGTTTGGAGAGACTACTTGAAGAATGAAAAACTGGATCACCGAAGTATCAAAACGATGGTGGAAACCAATGTGTCTACCAATCGTTGTGAGTTTACCACTTTCCGAATAGTAGAGATGATCCCCAATGCGCTGTCTAAATTCATGGATAGTCTTTCCAATATAAAATGCTTTACACCTATATATCATTATATATACAACACCCCTGGTGCTACAATCAAAGTATGTACGTGGTAAAAATAATTCTCCGTTTGGTAAAACGAATTTTTTGCCCTCCATGACCCATGGACAACGGGGGCAATTGTTACATTTGAATGTACCACCAGGCTTATTGTTCACAGAGTCAATAGGTGAATAATGACTACGTGTTAATCGATCGTGGAGGGAACGTGCTCTACGGAAAACAAATTCGGGCGTACATGTTTTGCCAAAATATGATGATCCGTAAGGAGATGCCAATTTTTAGTAAGGATTTTGCAAAGTGTATTATGATGGGCAGAATAAGTTGTAATAAATTTCACAGATTCGTTGCCTACAATTTTTGGACGTTGGTGTAATAATGTACTTTTGGAGCGTGACACAGCTTTGTTATAAGCTTTTTTCAAGCTGGTGGGGGAATAACCTCTCACCAATAGACGGTCACGTAAGGCGTCGGCCTGGATCTTGAAGTCCGTATCCAAACTGCAGTTCCTGCGCAACCGCAGAAACTGCGCAAAAGGAATACTGCGTACTAAGGGTTCTGGATGAGCGCTAGTAGCAAACAGTAAAGTATTACCTGCAGTAGGTTTACGATAGAGGTCTGTGCACAATGTACCATCCGATTGCTTAATGATATACAAGTCCAAAAATGGAATCCGTTCGGTGTCAAAAGTAAAAGTGAATTTCAAATTAAAGTCATTCTCATCCAACTCGTACATAAATTGTAGGAGTTTTTCTTTAGTTCCAGTTCACACCATGAACAAATCATCCAAATATCGATACCACAAAAGTGTATCTTCCAAGAACGGGGCCAGTCTTTCATTCGAGTGAATCTGTCTCTCCCAACCCCCCAAATATAAGTTTGCGTACGCCGGTGCATATGAGGTCCCCATTGCGACGCCTTGAACTTGTAAATAAACTTGACCATTAAATGTAAAATAATTCCTTGTTAGAATGAAATCCAAAAGTGTTCAAATAAAATTATTGCGTTCTTGGGCTAAGTCGTCCATCGAGATACAGGCTCTAATCGACTGCAGGCCTGTTCATTGATGCTGCCTTTGTATCGAAGCACTCGATTCCACTGCAGCTGCGTGACACTCCCCTTGCCATTGAGGCTCTTTACTGGGGAGACCTCTACAGCCTGCCCATGTGACTCATGAGACTGTTCCATTGTCCATGGCCGTAGGGGCTCTTCACCATGAGATAATCCAATTCCAACTTATTTTCTCACCTAAGTTTCTGCTGGTTATTGATTATAGAGGCATAACCCCTCTTTTGATTGGCTCCATGCTGAGGTTCTTTCCTGGTCACCACAATGCAGTAAGACATGCTTCCAGAAGCTAGCCACGGTCCTGTGCACCTCTTCACTCTTCTCCCTGCTGGAGGAGTAACATGATTTTAGTGATGTCTTTGAGAAAGGTCAAGCCGGTAGTTTAACTCCACATCAGTCATATGATTGCGCAATTGACCTTCAACCTAGTGCCATACCCTCTCCTAGCCGGGTTTACCCTTTGTCGGTCTTGGAGGATAAGGCCATTGGAGGGGTATGTTGCAGACGCACTTTCTCAAGGTTTCATCCTCAAATCCTCATCTCCTGCTGGTGCTGGTTTCTTCTTTGTGAAGAAGAGTGGTGAACTCAGACCTTGTATTGATTATAGGGGTCTCAATAGTTTACGGTTAAGAATGCCTATCCGATTCTGTTGATTACAGAGTTATTTGACCACCTCAAGGGAGCAATTGTTTTCACAAAGCTAGGTTTGAGAGGGGCATACAGTCTTGTGAGGATTAAGGAGGAGGACGAGTGGAAAACTGCGTTTAATACCAGAACAGTCCATTTTGAGTACCTCGTAATGCCTTTTGGCCTATGTAACACCCCGGCAGTTTTCCAGGAATTTATTAACGATGTCCTCCAAAATTTGTTGCAGTTGTGTGGTGGTTTATCTCGATGATATCCTCATATTTTTCAAGTCCCTGGACAGCCTCCACACAGATGTCTGTCGTGTGCTACAGAAGCTAAGAAAGAAAAATCTCTATTGTAAATTGGAGAAGTGCGAATTCCATCGTGAACAGGTTAAATTTCTGGGCTTTGTCATTTCCACAGCTGGTTTTTCGATGGACCCAGAGAAACTTTCAGCAGTCCCACAGTGGCCCCGACCCATGGGTTTACGTCCTCTGCATCGTTTTCTGGGCTTTGCCAACTATCATCGGAAGTTTATTTGTAACTTCTCGTCTCTGGGCAGCACAGTGGTGTAGTGGTTAGCACTTTCACCTAGCAGCAATAGGGTCGCTGGTTCAAATCCCAAACACAACACTATCGGCCTGGAGTTTGCATGTTCTCCCTGTGTCTGTGTGGGTTTCCTCCGGGTACTCCGGTTTCCTCCCACACTCCAAAGACATGCTGGTAGGTTAATCAGATCCTGTCTATAAATTGGCGCTTGTATGTGTTTGTAAGCGCGTTGAGATCCTTTGGGGTAAATGATGACACTATATCAAGATGCAACTCAACTCTGGTCAAGCCCCTGACTGATTTGACCAGAAAGGATGATAACCCACAGAGTTGGTCTCCGGAGTCCATTAAGGCCTTTGAGAGTCTCAATGCCGCCTTTGTTTCTGCTCCTGTGTTGGCACATCCTGATCCTACGTTTCCTTTTATCCTTGAGGTTGAAACTTCTGACACTGGTGTCGGCACCTTTCTGTCTCAATGTCCTACCTCTGAGAGTGCTATACATCCTTGTGGCTACTTTTCCAAGAAATCGGGAGGGTTTCTGACACTCCACCAGTACACCTCTACCTCCAACACCTCCCCTAGTATGCCTCTACCTCCAACACCTCCTCCAGTGCACCACTACCTACAACACCTCCTCCAGTACACCTCTACCTACAACACCTCTTCCAATACACTTCTACCTCCAACACCTCATTCACTACACTTCTACCTCCAACACCTCCTTCAGTACACCTCTACCTCTTTCCTCTTCCCAGCATATCTCTGCCTCCAATGGCCTCCCCATCTGTGCTTTTAACGACCCCCCCAGCACACCTCATCTTCTGACCTCCCCTCTCCAGAACACCTATGCCTCCAATCTCACCCCCAATCCAGCGCATCTATGCTTCCAATATTCTCCTCCATCCATTATACCTATGCCTTAAATCCCCCCCCCATTTCATCATCCCTTCAATCCCCCCAATCTATCATACCTATATCTCCAATGCCACCACCACTCCCCCCAATCTATCATACCGTTTGATAGATTGGGGGGAAGGGTGGAATTGAAGGCACAGATATGATTCAGACCTCCATTCCCCCCCCCCCCATGGAGCACATGCTTGCTCTCAATACCAGTATACATCTTGTTTAATCCCCCATTGTACCAATGCTTCCAGCACACTGTCATATTTACCATCCTGCAGCCATGGGGGTCAGTCATCACTGTGCAAACTGAGGGCAGACCGTGATGGTTTTAGCCTGCCCACTTAGGACCATCCCACTCCTTAGATGTGCAGCAGAATGGAGGCGGAGAGGGGCGGTCCCAGGCGGCTGTTTAATGCCTATTTTTTTTTTGATAGATGGGTTTACTTTAGGAGCGTATTAAATAAAGGCATTAGCCAATGCATCCCATTGGGTAATACATTTCAAAGAACGAACAAAAGTCCTGGATAGCTTAACGCCAATGTAAAAATGCATATAAAAGCAAAGGAGAAGACCTTCAAAAAATACAAGGTTGAGGGATCATCATCAGCATTCAGACTTTAAAAAGAATGCAACAAGAAATGTAAGGGTGCAATAAGGATGGCTAAGAGAGAACATGAAAGACACAAGAAATTCTTTATGTAAAAAAGGGAGGACAGACCATATTGGCCCCATAAAGAATGAGGAAGGTCATCTGGTTACAAAGGATGGGAAAATGGCAAAGGTGCTGAATTTATTCTTCCCCTCAGTCTTCACAAGGGAATCTGGGGACTTCAGTAACCAAAACTGCAGTGTTTATCCTCATGACACATCACAGGAAGCACCTCCATGGTTAACAGAAGACAGAATTAAAATTAGACTCGGGAAACTTAACATTAATAACATTAATAAATCACTGGGACCAGATGGCTTGCACGCAAGGGTACTTGGGGAACTCAGTCAAGTAATTGCCAGACCATTGTTCCTAATTTCTACTGACAGTCTACTGACTGGAATGGTACCAGCTGATTGGAGAAAAGCCAATGTAGTACCAATATTTAAAAAGGACCCAAAATACATCCCTGGGAATTACAGACCAGTTAGCCTAACCTCAATGGTATGTAAACTCTTGGAGGGAATGATAAGGGACTATATACAAGATTTTAGTAATGAGAATGGTATCGTGAGCAGTAATCAGCATGAAGAATCATTCTTGCCAAACCAATCTATTAACCTTCTATGAGGATGTGAGTTGCCATATAGATAGCCCGTGGACGTGGTGTATCTGGATTTTGTAAAAGCATTTGGCACAGTTCCCCATAAACGTTTACTGTACAAAATAAGGTCCGTTGGCATGGACCATAGGGTGAGTGCATGGATTCAAAACTGGCTACAAAGGCGAGTTCAGAGGATGGTGATAAATGGGGAGTGCTCGGAATGGTCAGGGGTGTGTAGTGGGGTCACCCAGGGTTCTGTGCTGGGACCAATCCTATTTAATTTGTTCATAAACGACCTGGAAGATGGAGTAAACAGTTCAATCTCTGTATTTGCGGATGATGCTAAGCTAAGCAGGGGAATAACTTCTCCGCAGGAGTTGGAAACCTTGCAAAAAGATATGAACAAATTAATGGTGTGGGCAACTACATGGCAAATGAGGTTCAATGTAGAAAAATGTAAAATAATGCATTTGGGTGGCAAAAATGAAGGCAATCTATACACGGGGGGGGGGGGGGGACCTCTGGGTGAATCTAGGCTGGAAAGGGACCTGGGGGTCCTAGTAGATGATAGACTCGGCAATGGCATGCAACACCAAGGTGCTGCTAACAAAGCAAACCGAATGACAGCATGCATTAAAAAGTGGATCGACTTCAGAGATAAAACGATAATTCTCCCTGTCTACAAGAATCTGGTCTGGCCGCACCTAGAGTATGCTGTCCAGTTCTGGCCACCGGTCCTCAGGAAGGATATACTGGAAATGGAGCAAGTACAAAGAAGGGCAACAAAGCTAATAAAGGGTCTTGGAGGATATTCGTTATGAGGAAAGGTTGCGAGTACTGAACTTATTCTCTCTGGAGAAGAGACGCTTGAGAGGGTATATGATTTCAAAATACAAATACCATACTGGTGACCCCACAATAGGGATAACACTTTTTTGCAGAAGGTAGTTTAACAAGACTCGTGGCCATTTATTAAAACAAGAAGAAAAGAGGTTTAACCTTAAACTATGTAGAGGGTTCTTTACTGTAAGAGCGGCAAGGATGTGGAATTCCCTTCCACAAGCGGTGGTCTCAGCGGGGAGTATCGATAGTTTCAAGAAACTATTAGATAAGCACCTGAACGACCGCAACATATAGGGATATACACTGTAATACTGACCTATAATAACACACATGGGTTGGACTTGATGGACTTTTTGCAACCTCACCTACTTTGTAACTATGCAAGTGCACTGTCTGTGTGCCTGGGTGGGGATGTGAAGCAGAATGGAGGCGGAGAGGGGCAGTCCCAGACAGCTCTTTCATGCCTATTGAACATCACACTCTGCAAGCCTGAGCGAGAATGTGTGGCAGGAGGTGGAGAGGGGCGGTCCTAGGCGGCTGACTGTGTATGTATTGAAATGGCCACACTGCAAGCCTGTACGTGGCTGGGGCACTGGCTTTACATTCCTGGGACAGCATAGCCCTGTCATTACTCGCCCTCCTCCTTTGTTTACTCTCCAAATGTGAGGAGGCAAGTGCAGATTTTGAGGGCTGGCCTAGGCAATTCAAGTGGAAGTTCAGCCTCCCTCGCAACCTCTTGGGACATGTCACAGGTCCCAGAAGACTGCAGGACCATTCAAAGGATTCAGAGCAGCTTGTGCATGCACAGTGGGGTGCTGGTTGTGAAGCCACAAGGAGTCACAGCCAGCTTTTTTTACAGTTAGCATGGCAGCACTAAGGACCCTAAGACCGGCAAAGAACAGGCGAGTCACTGGACAGGTGTGTCGTTTTATTAAAAGTCAGCAGCTACAGTATTATGCTCTGACCTAAGGGGCAGAGAGACCATCACTTCATATAACCCTGTGGTTCTGCCTTCTCATTTGATTGACTGCAGCATCCAAAATGAATTACAAGGGACTGATAAGAGCAGGAAACTGGAAGGATTGGGGTGGAGATTGAACTGCCCTTTTACAAACCTGGTTTCTGGCAAAGTATGATAATGGTTTTTATGTATAACTTTTTTTGTAAGAGAATTTTTGCTTTAGGAGGGCTCAATTTTTCAATTTTGAGAGCTGCACTCTAAAACGTAGACTGTGTTGATACTTTGTCATCAGAAGCAGGAATGAAAATGTTTCATATTGACTAAATATAATCCCATATCAAAATATTATTTTCAAACCACTTTGACCTACAGGTAAGCCTAGATTAAGGCTTACCTGTAGGTCCAAGAAATATCTCCTAAACCTATACGGTTTAGGAGATATTTGCCCGAAGACAGGCACCGCTATCTACGGCGCATGCGCCGTAGACAGCGGCGCGCAGGCGCACTGCGTGCGGCATTTCCAACAATGGAGCTGCCGCGCGTGTCGGCTCCCGTGCGCATGACAGCGGCGGAGCTGCGAGACCCCACCGAAAAGATGGATGCGCCGGACTACAGGGGACAGCGGTGACATCGCTGGCTCCTGTGTCAGGTAAGTGACACATAATGGACTACTATGCGATGCATAGTAGTCCATTATGCTTTGCCTTTGCAGGGAATGAAAGAGGAAGTAAGCCCATCAGGGTTTACTTCCTCTTTAATAGGCTACAATAAGACACAAACGTCTCACATCCAATGCTAAAAAAGCCATTAAGAATAGGTCCTCATGCATACTGAACATTTGTCCAACTCCCATGAATGTCTTTTCTCCTGGCAGGAGAAAATTTCTTTAAAAAAAAAAATCTGTCTGAGCCCAGGTTCACACTGAGCTGTGCAAGTTCAGTTGAATTCACCAGATTTCACTGCTGCATGTCAGTCCCGATTCTGGCCGCGATTTCAGAGACATCTGTGCAGGTTTTTGCACAGGTGTCAATGTAAATCGCAGCCCGAAATCGCAAATGGTAGTACAGAATCTACTTTTTGAAATTGGTGTGGCGCCGCAAATGCAGCATCGTACTGATTAGGATGGTGCCATTGCCGGCAATTGCCACCAGTTTGACATGTCAAATCGCACGTCAAGTCATACCAATGTGAACCAGGGCTGCAGCTGCATTTTGCACCGGCATTTAGGCACATCAACCATTTGCAGTTAACTCTTTAATGACTAAGCCTATTTCTGACATTTGGTGTTTACATGTTAAAATACCTATTTTTTTGCTCGAAAATTACCCCCAAACATATATATATATATATATATATATATATATATATATATATATATATATATATATATATTTAGCAGAGAATCTAGAGAAAAAATTGGTGATTGTTGCAATATTTTATGTTGCACGGTATTTGTGCAGCAGTGTTTTAAACGCAACTTTTTGGGAAAAGGGACATTTTCATGAATTAAAAAAAAAACAGCATAGTTATCCCAATTTTTTGTATAATGTGAAAGATGATGTTACGCCAAGTAAATAGATACCAAACATGTCACGCTTTATAATTGCACGCACTCGTAGAATGGCGACAAACTTTTGTACTTAAAAATATCCATAGGCAACATTTACATTTTTTTTTACGGTTACCAGATTAGAGCTACAGAGGAGGTCTATTGCTAGAATTATTGCTCTTGCTCTGACGATCGCGGCGATACCTCACATGTGTGATTTGAACACTGTTTACATATGCTGGCGCGACTTCCGTATCTGTTTTCTTTGCTGCGCGAGCTCTCAGTGACGGGGGCACTTTGAAAACATTTTTTTCTTATTTATTTTATTTATATTTAATTTTTTATATTATTAAATTTTGTTTTAAAAAAAAAAATGATCACTTTTATTGCTGTCACAAGGAATGTAAACATCCCTTGTGACAGTAAGGGCCGGTTCACACTGCAGGCGAGGCGAGGCGACTCCGACTTGCCTCGCCGCGACCTCAGCGGCAACTTGCAGATGACTTCTGTATAGAAGTCAATGCAAGTCGCCCCGAGGTCGCCCAAAAGTAGTAAAGGAACCTTTTTTCTGAGTCGGAGCGACTCGAGTCGCTCCTCTCAGAACGGTTCCATTGTACAGAACGGGGGCGACTTGCGAGGCGAGTCGTGTCGCCTCGCAACGCCCGCTGTGTGAACTGGCTCTAATATGTGGGCAGGAACTCTTTATGAATGGATCGGGGGTCTAAAAGACCTCCAATCCCTCCTTTGCACTTCAAAGTATTCAGATCACTGAAAACGGTGTATCTGAATACTGTATATTTTTTTTAATCCAGTGCCATTGGCAGCCGAGTAAACAGGAAGTGACATTGTGATGTCGCTTCCGTGTTTACATTCAGGAGACTGCCAGTCTGTCACTAGCCGCTGGAAGCGGTGGATCGTGTCTCGGGGTTCCCGGTGGGACGGGAGGCCCGGGAAGAGCGGCGGGAGGGGAGGCATGTCCCCTCCCGCTCGTCCGGGATAACAATCGAGCAGCTTTTTCAGTTGTTATGCCTGGAAAGCCGATCGCCTGCTCTAAAAAACGGTACCGGGATGATGCCTGCAGCTGCGGGCATCATCCCAGTATAACCCCGGAAACCGAGTATGCACATCTGCATACGCTCGGCGGGATATAAAAGTAATGGTTATTAAAAAAATAAAAACATTAAACTTACCTGCTTTGTGCAATAGTTTTGCACAGAGCAGCCCCAAACCTCCTCTTCTGGTCTTCCACACTAGCACTCCAGGCTCCTCCTCCCTTTCAAGTGTCCTCATAGTAAGCCACCTGCTATGGGGGCACTCATGCATGCTCAGTTTGTGAGCTGAACTGCGTGCATCTATAGACACACAGCTTGGCTCAACCCCATCCCTGCCCTCCACTCACTCCTCTCATGACTTTACAAACAGCAGCAGCAGGAGCCAATGGCAGAGAGAGGAGAGGAGAGAAGAGTAGAACTAAAGCCAGGCACTGTGCTGGATCGATACAGGACTCTAGTTAAGTATCAGGGAGGGGGTCTGGGGGCACTAGTATTGGATTGTTTTTTACCTTAATGCAGAGATTACATTAAAAAAAAAAGAATTTTGCCTTTAAAACCAATTACATTTATTCTGGTCATTAAAATTAATGAATGCTCCTAGCATTTAGGTGTGTTTAGTCGCGTTTAGGCGTGTCAAGCTTTTTTTTTCTGCCCAAAGGTTCCTCCTCTGGTGTTTTTTTGTTTGTTTTTTGTCTCCTAACATGCCTGTAAATGTCTATGTGCATGGACACATAGACTAACATAGCATTGAATTTACAGGCAGAAAAAAGAAAGTCAAATTGCTGTAAAACCTTTTTTTTTTAAGCCCAGTGTGCATGAGGCCTTAGAAAAGTAATCAAAGCTGATATGAAAAATGAGGATGACAAACTTCAAGATCATTCAATTTATTAGGAGTAGTCTACAAAAAAAACACAATGTGGAAATGGATATATCAGTTTAAATTTTGACTATAATGCTTTAATTGAACTGAATTTATTCTCCTTTGAAAACAGGCAATATAGGAAGGAAATGGTCATTTATAGAATCAGATCTCATTTCAAACTGTGTCTATACAATGGCAATATACTTGAATCAAAACTTTTGGTGTACTGTGGAAAAAGTGATTACACCATTGCCCTCAGAAGCGTTTATTGCCCACATTAGCAGAAATTAATTCTTGAAGTCATTTGGCCTAACTGCACCATAATGCACAATCAATCATCCATAACTGTGCATTGCAGCAACACGCATTACCACAATGCATCTTTGTAAAGCTGGCTTTACACTACTTTTTGCATTAGATTAATGACATGCAATACTGAGTGCATAGTAGGAAAAGCAAATTGAATTCTAGGATACATCACTGGAGGTGCTACCAGCAGGAGGAAGCAGGTCCTGATTCCCCTTCGTAGATCTTTAGTGAGATCTTATTTAGAATACCCTGTCACATTGTGGAGACCTCTTACAAAAAGATATTGCTAATACCAGGAGAGACTTGCAGGAACTTAATATGTATAGTCTAGAGCAGGGGTCTCCAAACTGTCTAATCCAGGGTCAGTTTACTGTCCTTCAAACTTTAGGGGTACGGGACTATGGCAGCGGGAGTAGAAAATGTCCTGGTGTTACTGGAAGTGCCCCATCATTGGTGTCAGTGGAAGGAATAGTGCCCCATCATCGGTGTCAGTGGGAGGATTGGTGTCCCATTGTTGGTGTCAGTTGGAGGAATAGTTCCCTATCGTTGGTGTCAGTGGGAGATATAGTGCCCCATCGTGGGAGTAATAGTACCCCATCATTGGTCTTACTGGAAGGAGTTGTGCCCCATCGTTGGAGTCAGTGGAAGGAATAGTGCCCCATCGTTGGTGTCAGTGGAAGGAATAATGCCCCATCATCAGGGGTAGAAAATGTCCTGGTGTCACTGGAAGTAAACAGTGTGCCCTCTTTGATATTAGAGGGAGGAATAGTATCCCATCATTGGTGCTAGTAAAAAGGGTTTTACTGGAATGTTTAGTGCCCCATCTATGGTGTCAGTGGGAGGAATAATGTCCCATCATTGGGAGGAATAATGCCCCATTATTGGTGTCAGTGGAAGGAGCAGTGCCCCATCATTCTTGTCAGTGGAAGCAGTAGTGCCCAATTGTCAGTGTCAGTGGAAGGAATAGTGTCCCGTCATTGATGTCAGTAGAAGGAATAGTGCCCCATCATTGGTGTCACTGGAAGGAACAGTGCCCCACGTCATTTGTGTCAGTGGGAGGAATAGTGCCCAATTGTTGGTGTCAGTTGAAGGAATAGTGCCCCACCTTTGGTGTCATTGGAATGAATAGTGCCCTATCGTTGATGTCATTGGAATGAATAGTGCCCTATCGTTGATGTCATTGGAATGAATAGTGACCCATTGTTAGTGTCATTGGAAGGAATAGTGCCCCATCGTTGGTGTCATTGGAAGCAATAGTGCCGTATTGGTGGGAGGAATCGTGCCCCATCATTGGTAATAGTCTGAGGAATAGTGCCCCATTATTGGTATTAGTGGGAGGAATAGTGCCCCATCCTTGGTATTAGTGGGAAGTATAGTGCACCATCGTTGGTATCATTGGAAGGAATAGTGCCCCATCATTGGTGTCATTGGAAGGAATAGTGCCCCATTGTTGGTCTCATTGGAAGGATTAGTGCTCCATTGTTGGTATTGGTGGGAGGAATAGTGCCCCATCATTGGTACTAGTGGGAGGAATAGTGCTGTGTTGTCAGTGTCAGAAATAATGCCCCGTGATTGCTGATAGTGAGGGGAATAATACCCCAAGGGCCAGATAAAAGCAAGCAAAGGGCTGCATCCAACTGCGGCCTGCAGTTTGGAGACCACTGGTCTAGAGGAAAGAAGAGAAAGGGGAGACATGACTGAAACCTTTAAATACGAGGTTGCATAAGGTTTAAGAGGGCAGGATTTTCGATACATAATCAAGATCAAGAACAGGTTTAAGAATATAATCTTAGAAAGGAATATTTTACTGAAGGGGTAATTGATGCTTGGAATCGAGCTCCAACAGAGGTAGTGAGTCAGTCAACAGTAAGTGGCTTCAGACATGCTTGGAACAAACCCCCCAAAAAATGACAAAATGGGCAGACTCAATGGACCACTTCTTGGGTCTTTTTTCTGGCATCCCTTTTCTATGTTTCTAGGCATATTTGACCATGCGTTGTTGTAATGCATAGAACTCTATGCACTTCATTGCAGTGCAATTCAACAACTTGTCGACACCCTACTTGAGGCTACCACACTATAAGCAATACAATTCCCTTGCAGAGTAGAAAGGCACCACCCAATTGGTATTTAGGCTTAATAAATTGCTCCTAGACCTTTCCACCTGTACAGTGCCCTATTACATCAGGGAATGAGAGAGAGAATTGGACTGCAGCTTGTCTGAGAGTAGTATTGAGAAAATCACCAATCCCATACCTTTTTGGGTTAGTTCTAAAACACAGGAGTCCTGCTTTAAATTTTTAGCACATTGGATTGCTTATTGAGGGTACAAGAGATACAGCGTGCACAGGGCCAGCACCAGCATAAAGCAACTTAGGCAGCCACCTTAGGAAGCCAGGCTGGTGGGAAGATAAGATTTGAATCCTCTTCCAAGCTGTGCCCAGTAAGAGAGAGGGGGCAGCATGAAAGTTTGTTTACCTGCTGTTTACTAGGCTGCTGTCAGAGCATGAATAGCGCATTAAGCAAGCAGGGCAATGTGTATGTCCCACATTCAGAGAGGATCTGGGTTCAGATCCCCAGTGGCGTGCATGAAGGGGTCAAGGCCCATTGTCAGGCAGGCTCTGGTCAGGAATGGTGCCATGCATCCGGCTGTGTGAGATGTGTCAGGCCAAGGGGTGCCGGAAGAGGAGTCCCCCCGCTCTTTGCTGCAGATGCCACCGGAGATCCTGGTGGGGGTCATCTCCTGCC
Source organism: Lithobates pipiens (assembly GCF_037356315.1). NCBI lineage: Eukaryota > Metazoa > Chordata > Amphibia > Anura > Ranidae > Lithobates > Lithobates pipiens. The sequence continues at coordinate 158,113,750 of NW_027507791.1, read as the reverse complement.
TGCCCGAGACACAGCTTACCCCTCTTGGCATCAGATCCACTCCACTGACACCATCTGGAGGGGCAGCTGCAAGATAGAAGAGATCTGTGAGGATTGGTCATGTCCAAGGTGTGATGGGGATATTTGTAAAGGGGGGGTGTGGACATGGCCGGAGCAAGCATAAGGTGGCTTAAAAATCAAGAATTTTAACCGCGCTCTCACATATAGTAAATCTTAATACAAAAAATTTAACACCCAAAAATTATAAGAAAAACATATAAACAAAAATACTGTATATACACCATAAATAGTCAAAATCTAGTGACAAAATAAGTGAATAAAATAAAAAATATACTAAATAATTTTAAATTCATGCAATAATAAGGTGCACAAAATTTGTATAAACAATCACAGATACTATAAACAAAGTGCTCAGAAAATGTGTATAAACAACAGTTCCTCGTAAAGATGTAATCATGAGCATGGCAGTCCAATTAAACGGAAATGCTTCTTCCAAAGAAATCTTGTGCAGGTGCAATAAAAAAGGTTTCCTTCACCAACACCGTGCTGATAAGTAGTAAGAATGCGCGCTTACCAAATCTCAAATCAAATAGGCATTTGTTATCAGAGATCTCACAGGGCTCAACACACCGGAGCACCAACTCGTTTTTCACACGGTTGAACCATTCATAAAAGGCAAGTAGAAACTCCCATAGCGTAAATCCGTAAACAAAATCTTTTATTCAATTATAAAAAATATACTCACAAACATAAAGGTCAAATCAGCGTTAAAAAAGCCATGGAGCCCGTGGTATCATGTGGCTGCCATGTTAGTATGACGCACACTTCTGGTTTCCGTTATTTCCGGTTTTCGATATTTTCGCTTTTTTTATTAGCTATTTTACCTTTGCCTTTACCTAACATGGAGCCTGTGGTATCATGCGGCTGCCATGTTAGTATGACGCATTTCCGGTTTCCGCTATTTCCGGTTTTCTCCCCTCAGCTCAGAACGAGGCTTGGTTCCAGTTTATGTATATAAAACGTGATGCGTCAGCGCGTCGCCCATGCCCCAGACGACGCCACATATGGCGAAACGTACGTAGGGTGGTCTTGACGTGCTTGACGCAAATCACGTGACATTTGGGCGTTCACTTTGCCGGCCGGCTTTTTTAACGCTGATTTGTCCTTTATGTTTGTGAGTATATTTTTTATAATTGAATAAAAGATTTTGTTTACGGATTTACGCTATGGGAGTTTCTACTTGCCTTTTATGAATGGTTCAACCGTGTGAAAAACGAGTTGGTGCTCCGGTGTGATGACCCCTGTGAGATCTCTGATAGCAAATGCCTATTTGATTTGAGATTTGGTAAGCGCGCATTCTTACTACTTATCAGCACGGTGTTGGTGAAGGAAACCTTTTTTATTGCACCTGCAGAAGAATTCTTTGGAAGAAGCATTTCCGTTAATTGGACTGCCATGCTCATGATTACATCTTTATGAGGAACTGTTGTTTATACACATTTTCTGAGCACTTTGTTTATAGTATCTGTGATTGTTTATACAAATTTTGTGCACCTTATTATTGCATGAATTTAAAATTATTTAGTATATTTTTTATTTTATTCACTTATTTTGTGTATTTTGTCACTAGATTTTGACTATTTATGGTGTATATACAGTATTTTTGTTTATATGTTTTTCTTATAATTTTTGGGTGTTACATTTTTTGTATTAGGATTTACTATATGTGAGAGCGCGGTTAAAATTCTTGATTTATATGATTTATAGGTGTGTATCACATCATATTAATCGCAGCTTTTAGGAATTTGGATTTGTTTTTTATAAATTTTTTAGCGCAGTATTTCTTCCCAATTTTTTATAAAGTGGCTTAGGCAGCCACCTTTAGGGCACTAGGATGAGGGAGGCGGTATTTTTTAAATACCAATCTTCAATTCCCTATGGTGGGGGGGGGGGGGGTGGTGCCCCTGAACACAGGAGCCCCAGCTGGCCAATCCTCACCTGTGTCAACAGTGATCAGTTGTCCTTGTCACAGGAAGGGACAGATCTCCATATCAGAAGGCGTGCCCAGGGTGCTTATTCGTGTTCTAGGTGTTTCTGGTAGTTATAGCCATGTTTTATAGATCCTGGTTATAACGGGAGACTAGCAGAATGGGGTGGGGGTTGGTGGAAGGATGATGAGGGGTGCAGCCAAATGCACCTTTGCCTGTGTAGACAAAAATTCTTGCATCAACCCTGAGCATGTAGAAGAATGGAGGCATCAGCAGTATTCTGATAATTATCAAAGGGAAATATACAGTACAAGCTGGGCATTGTGGGTTGATTTTAGCACCTTTAACGTATTTAAACAGCTAATACAATGATGTTTTATGGTGATTAGTGATGGACGAACTTCCGACGGGACGTTTCGCGAACGCGAAACGCGAACGGGCACAAACGTTCGCGAAAACGACCGTTCGCCGCGGGCTCCATTGACTTCAATGGGAGGCGAATTTCGCAAACCTTTAGGTCGAATTTGCGGCCACGGGGTAATTATTAGGGGGTAGCACGTAGTCCCACCACCTGGACAATAGCATAATACATGTATGAGGTGAATTTGGGATCGATAACTACAAGCATTTTTTTTTTATTTGGGAAATTGTTCTGACAATTCAGGACTATGGAGCTAATGAAGGCAATGGAGGAGAGGGAAGGTCAGGGACCAGGGTAGGCAAACAAGAGGGTGCAGGAGATACAGAGCACTGACAGCAGCACCGTAATACAGAGCACTGACATCAGCACCGTGACATACAGCGCTGACAGCAGCTCCGTGACATACAGCGCTGACAGCAGCTCCGTGACATACAGCGCTGACAGCAGCTCCGTGACATACAGCGCTGACAGCAGCTCCGTGACATACAGCGCTGACAGCAGCTCCGTGACATACAGCGCTGACAGCAGCACCGTGACATACAGCGCTGACAGCAGCTCCGTGACATACAGCGCTGACAGCAGCTCCGTGACATACAGCGCTGACAGCAGCTCCGTGACATACAGCACTGACAGCAGCTCCGTGACATACAGCGCTGACAGCAGCTCCGTGACATACAGCGCTGACAGCAGCACCGTGACATACAGCGCTGACAGCAGCTCCGTGACATACAGCGCTGACAGCAGCTCCGTGACATACAGCGCTGACAGCAGCTCCGTGACATACAGCACTGACAGCAGCTCCGTGACATACAGCGCTGACAGCAGCTCCGTGACATACAGCGCTGACAGCAGCACCGTGACATACAGCGCTGACAGCAGCTCCGTGACATACAGCGCTGACAGCAGCTCCGTGACATACAGCGCTGACAGCAGCTCCGTGACATACAGCGCTGACAGCAGCTCCGTGACATACAGCGCTGACAGCAGCTCCGTGACATACAGCGCTGACAGCAGCTCCGTGACATACAGCGCTGACAGCAGCTCCGTGACATACAGCGCTGACAGCAGCTCCGTGACATACAGCGCTGACAGCAGCTCCGTGACATACAGCGCTGACAGCAGCTCCGTGACATACAGCGCTGACAGCAGCACCGTAAGCAGCCCCAGGAGGAAGTCAGCACAGCACAGGGATGGTGTGATCCCCTCATAATAAGAACCCCCAGGAGGAAGTCAGCACAGCACAGGGATGGTGGGAGCCCCTCATAATAAGAACCCCCAGGAGGAAGTCAGCACAGCACAGGGATGGTGGGAGCCCCTCATAATAAGAACACCCAGGAGGAAGTCAGCACAGCACAGGGATGGTGGGAACCCCTCATAATAAGCAGCCCCAGTAGAAATATGACACCGCTCAACCTCTTCAAAGAGGAGGGTAGGGGCATATAGTACGGTGTGCTTTTTTGGGTCAGGGAAGTGAGCCAAATGAATTAAGAAGGTCTGTGTGCTTGATTCCAAAAATTGTTTATAGACATATACATGGTCTACTGATCACATGTGTTGAATTCCTCCGAGATCCATGCCTCATTCATTTTTAGAAATGTGAGGTAGTTAACACTGTCGTGAGCTAGGCGAGTACGCTTATCGGTCACAATCCCCCCTGCTGCGCTGAACGTCCTTTCGGACAGGACACTGGATGAGGGGCAAGCCAACAGTTCGATTGCAAATTGGGCAAGCTCTGGCCAGAGGTCAAGCCTGCCCACCCAGTAGTCTAGGGGTTCATCACTCCTCAGAGCGTCCACATCGGCCGTTAACCCAATGTAGTCGGACACCTGACGGTCTAGGCGTTCCCTGATGCTGGATCCGGATGACACCTGTCGATGGGTCGGCTGAAAGAATGACCTCATATCCGAAGTCACCAACACATCTTCAAACCGGCCTCTTCTTGCAGGCGCTGTTGGATTGGTACCCGCAAATCCTTCTCTGGGAGTGGGAATTGCTCCTCTGCCAGCGCACGCAAAAGCAGAATGCAGCATTTCTCGAAGCAAGGCCTGGAAGTGCTGCATTCTGACAGCCCTCTGCGACGGCGGTAACATTTCCGCCATTTTGTGTTTGTACCGGGGATCTAAGTACGTTGCCACCCAGTACTGGTCCTTGACCCTCATGCTTTTTATACGGGGGTCCCTATTAAAACACTGGAGCATGAAGGCCCCCATTTGCACTCAAGCGGAAGGTATGTGGTGGTGGTGGTGTTGTTGGTGGTAGTGTCTTTGGGGGTGCACATAGCAGAGAGTGAAGAAGAGGGTGCAGATCGAGAGGATGAGGAGGGTGCAGAAGAATAAGGCTGAGTGAGCCACTCAACCAAGTCTGGTGCGTCCTTTAAAGTAATTGAACGCACCTTCTGCAACTTCCCACTTTGGCTCAAGGCTGTTGCTCCTGCCCTACCCCTACCACCCCTGCGGAAGGGCCTGCCTCTTCCTCTGCCTGTCATTTTTTAAATCACCCTGTGACAAAACTCTTAGTCCCTATACCGCTGAAGGACTGCTGCAGTATAGGGCAGCGGTCAGCAGTAGTGCACGTCAACCCTATGTATTGTGGACCGATAGCGGTCCTTACAGAACAGCAGACTGTACTGCACTCAGGCCTATGTACCGTAGCACCCTATACCAAGTTACCAGTCCTTATAAGAACTTTTGTGGACCAAGCAGGTTGTGTGTTAGTGATTAGCAGACTGTACGTCAGTCCCTATACCAATGAAGGACTGCTGCAGTATAGGGCAGCGGTCAGCAGTAGTGCACGTCAACCCTATGTATTGTGGACCGATAGCGGTCCTTACAGAACAGCAGACTGTAACGCACTCAGGCCTATGTACCGTAGCACCCTATACCAAGTTACCAGTCCTTATAAGAACTTTTGTGGACCAAGCAGGTTGTGTGTTAGTGATTAGCAGACTGTACGTCAGTCCCTATACCAATGAAGGACTGCTGCAGTATAGGGCAGCGGTCAGCAGTAGTGCACGGCAACCCTATGTATTGTGGACCGATAGCGGTCCTTACAGAACAGCAGACTGTACTGCACTCAGGCCTATGTACCGTAGCACCCTATACCAAGTTACCAGTCCTTATAAGAACTTTTGTGGACCAAGCAGGTTGTGTGTTAGTGTTTAGCAGACTGTGCGTCAGTCCCTATACCGCTGAAGGACTGCTGCAGTATAGGGCAGCGGTCAGCAGTAGTGCACGGCAACCCTATGTATTGTGGACCGATAGCGGTCCTTACAGAACAGCAGACTGTAACGCACTCAGGCCTATGTACCGTAGCACCCTATACCAAGTTACCAGTCCTTATAAGAACTTTTGTGGACCAAGCAGGTTGTGTGTTAGTGATTAGCAGACTGTACGTCAGTCCCTGTACCAATGAAGGACTGCTGCAGTATAGGGCAGCGGTCAGCAGTAGTGCACGGCAACCCTATGTATTGTGGACCGATAGCGGTCCTTACAGAACAGCAGACTGTAACGCACTCAGGCCTATGTACCGTAGCACCCTATACCAAGTTACCAGTCCTTATAAGAACTTTTGTGGACCAAGCAGGTTGTGTGTTAGTGATTAGCAGACTGTACGTCAGTCCCTATACCAATGAAGGACTGCTGCAGTATAGGGCAGCGGTCAGCAGTAGTGCACGGCAACCCTATGTATTGTGGACCGATAGCGGTCCTTACAGAACAGCAGACTGTACTGCACTCAGGCCTATGTACCGTAGCACCCTATACCAAGTTACCAGTCCTTATAAGAACTTTTGTGGACCAAGCAGGTTGTGTGTTAGTGTTTAGCAGACTGTGCGTCAGTCCCTATACCGCTGAAGGACTGCTGCAGTATAGGGCAGCGGTCAGCAGTAGTGCACGGCAACCCTATGTATTGTGGACCGATAGCGGTCCTTACAGAACAGCAGACTGTAACGCACTCAGGCCTATGTACCGTAGCACCCTATACCAAGTTACCAGTCCTTATAAGAACTTTTGTGGACCAAGCAGGTTGTGTGTTAGTGATTAGCAGACTGTACGTCAGTCCCTATACCAATGAAGGACTGCTGCAGTATAGGGCAGCGGTCAGCAGTAGTGCACGGCAACCCTATGTATTGTGGACCGATAGCGGTCCTTACAGAACAGCAGACTGTAACGCACTCAGGCCTATGTACCGTAGCACCCTATACCAAGTTACCAGTCCTTATAAGAACTTTTGTGGACCAAGCAGGTTGTGTGTTAGTGATTAGCAGACTGTACGTCAGTCCCTATACCAATGAAGGACTGCTGCAGTATAGGGCAGCGGTCAGCAGTAGTGCACGGCAACCCTATGTATTGTGGACCGATAGCGGTCCTTACAGAACAGCAGACTGTACTGCACTCAGGCCTATGTACCGTAGCACCCTATACCAAGTTACCAGTCCTTATAAGAACTTTTGTGGACCAAGCAGGTTGTGTGTTAGTGTTTAGCAGACTGTGCGTCAGTCCCTATACCGCTGAAGGACTGCTGCAGTATAGGGCAGCGGTCAGCAGTAGTGCACGGCAACCCTATGTATTGTGGACCGATAGCGGTCCTTACAGAACAGCAGACTGTAACGCACTCAGGCCTATGTACCGTAGCACCCTATACCAAGTTACCAGTCCTTATAAGAACTTTTGTGGACCAAGCAGGTTGTGTGTTAGTGATTAGCAGACTGTACGTCAGTCCCTATACCAATGAAGGACTGCTGCAGTATAGGGCAGCGGTCAGCAGTAGTGCACGGCAACCCTATGTATTGTGGACCGATAGCGGTCCTTACAGAACAGCAGACTGTAACGCACTCAGGCCTATGTACCGTAGCACCCTATACCAAGTTACCAGTCCTTATAAGAACTTTTGTGGACCAAGCAGGTTGTGTGTTAGTGATTAGCAGACTGTACGTCAGTCCCTATACCAATGAAGGACTGCTGCAGTATAGGGCAGCGGTCAGCAGTAGTGCACGGCAACCCTATGTATTGTGGACCGATAGCGGTCCTTACAGAACAGCAGACTGTACTGCACTCAGGCCTATGTACCGTAGCACCCTATACCAAGTTACCAGTCCTTATAAGAACTTTTGTGGACCAAGCAGGTTGTGTGTTAGTGTTTAGCAGACTGTGCGTCAGTCCCTATACCGCTGAAGGACTGCTGCAGTATAGGGCAGCGGTCAGCAGTAGTGCACGGCAACCCTATGTATTGTGGACCGATAGCGGTCCTTACAGAACAGCAGACTGTAACGCACTCAGGCCTATGTACCGTAGCACCCTATACCAAGTTACCAGTCCTTATAAGAACTTTTGTGGACCAAGCAGGTTGTGTGTTAGTGATTAGCAGACTGTACGTCAGTCCCTATACCAATGAAGGACTGCTGCAGTATAGGGCAGCGGTCAGCAGTAGTGCACGGCAACCCTATGTATTGTGGACCGATAGCGGTCCTTACAGAACAGCAGACTGTAACGCACTCAGGCCTATGTACCGTAGCACCCTATACCAAGTTACCAGTCCTTATAAGAACTTTTGTGGACCAAGCAGGTTGTGTGTTAGTGATTAGCAGACTGTACGTCAGTCCCTATACCAATGAAGGACTGCTGCAGTATAGGGCAGCGGTCAGCAGTAGTGCACGGCAACCCTATGTATTGTGGACCGATAGCGGTCCTTACAGAACAGCAGACTGTAACGCACTCAGGCCTATGTACCGTAGCACCCTATACCAAGTTACCAGTCCTTATAAGAACTTTTGTGGACCAAGCAGGTTGTGTGTTAGTGATTAGCAGACTGTACGTCAGTCCCTATACCAATGAAGGACTGCTGCAGTATAGGGCAGCGGTCAGCAGTAGTGCACGGCAACCCTATGTATTGTGGACCGATAGCGGTCCTTACAGAACAGCAGACTGTAACGCACTCAGGCCTATGTACCGTAGCACCCTATACCAAGTTACCAGTCCTTATAAGAACTTTTGTGGACCAAGCAGGTTGTGTGTTAGTGATTAGCAGACTGTACGTCAGTCCCTATACCAATGAAGGACTGCTGCAGTATAGGGCAGCGGTCAGCAGTAGTGCACGGCAACCCTATGTATTGTGGACCGATAGCGGTCCTTACAGAACAGCAGACTGTAACGCACTCAGGCCTATGTACCGTAGCACCCTATACCAAGTTACCAGTCCTTATAAGAACTTTTGTGGACCAAGCAGGTTGTGTGTTAGTGATTAGCAGACTGTACGTCAGTCCCTATACCAATGAAGGACTGCTGCAGTATAGGGCAGCGGTCAGCAGTAGTGCACGGCAACCCTATGTATTGTGGACCGATAGCGGTCCTTACAGAACAGCAGACTGTAACGCACTCAGGCCTATGTACCGTAGCACCCTATACCAAGTTACCAGTCCTTATAAGAACTTTTGTGGACCAAGCAGGTTGTGTATTAGTGTTTAGCAGACTGTGCGTCAGTCCCTATACCGCTGAAGGACTGCTGCAGTATAGGGCAGCGGTCAGCAGTAGTGCACGGCAACCCTATGTATTGTGGACCGATAGCAGTCCTTACAGAACAGCAGACTGTACTGCACTCAGGCCTATGTACCGTAGCACCCTATACCAAGTTACCAGTCCTTATAAGAACTTTTGTGGACCAAGCAGGTTGTGTGTTAGTGTTTAGCAGACTGTGCGTCAGTCCCTATACCGCTGAAGGACTGCTGCAGTATAGGGCAGCGGTCAGCAGTAGTGCACGTCAACCCTATGTATTGTGGACCGATAGCGGTCCTTACAGAACAGCAGACTGTAACGCACTCAGGCCTATGTACCGTAGCACCCTATACCAAGTTACCAGTCCTTATAAGAACTTTTGTGGACCAAGCAGGTTGTGTATTAGTGTTTAGCAGACTGTGCGTCAGTCCCTATACCGCTGAAGGACTGCTGCAGTATAGGGCAGCGGTCAGCAGTAGTGCACGGCAACCCTATCTATTGTGGACCGATAGCGGTCCTTACAGAACAGCAGACTGTACCGCACCCAAGCCTATGTACCGTAGCACCCTAGACAGACCAAGTTACCAGTCCTTATAAGAACTTTTGTGGAACAAGTGAGTTGTGAATGATTAGCAGACTGCAGCAGAAGGGCAGCAGTCAAGTATAATATTCTTTCTATATTTGGAAGAAAGAATATTATACGTGTACAAGCCTATTACCGTACCACTGATACCAGTCCTGAAAAGAACCTTTGTGGAACTAATAGTAACAGCAAGTCTTTAAAATTATCCTCACTGCCTGACACACTGCTTCCTGCCTGTCCCTATACAAATTGGCAAAAAAGAGTAGGCTGGAACGATTAGCTGGAACAGCTCTTTTGTGGACCTGATAGTAACAGCTAATGATGATGATGATGATGATGATGAAGAAAGACTAATCTGGCTGAGCTGTCCCTAAAATAGCAGCATACAGCGCTCTGTCCCTTTATCTAAACTGACAAAAGAAACTCAGGCTGCTGACCTAACACCTATACCAGTCCTGAAAAGAACTTTTGTGTACCAAATAGCTAGCGTTTTCTCTGTCCCTACTCCACACAGGATCCTTTCCCTACAGTGACAGAAGAAAGAATGTAAAATGGCCACCGGATCGGGTGTATTTATAGGTTAGGGGGAATGTCCAAGTGTCCATGAGCTGTCATGTCTCAATTGGTTGTCCTGTAACACATGATAAACGTGTCACGAAAGGTTAAAGTTCTTGTATACATTAAACACGTAAGTCCGCCGGGGCGAACGACGGAAAAAGGCGTTCGAACCCGCGGACGGCGAAAGTCGGAAATTCGCCGCGAAACGACCGCCGGGCGAACCGTTCGGCCATCACTAATGGTGATAATTGTTTTTGTATCCCCTGCTAAACACATTTTCTCAGGCTTTTAGGGGTCTAGGGTTGGATTATAGGATATAGCAGTTTGATTTACTTGGTCTTTCTTTCTGTTCCCACTCCAGGTGGGCAGGCCTCTTGATCATCCTATACTTGGAATCTTTTTCTTCCCCTTTCTGGCTTTTGCTAGCTCTCCCATTTCTTTTTCTCCCTTTTTGGACTATTTGCCTTCAGTCTTCTGGTGGGTTGTCCAGGGGCGTTTTATGAAATGAGTGGGCCCGTGTGCAGGATCATAGATTGGGCCCTGGACCTAGTGAAAAGGAAAATGTGGCATGCATAGGGAATGGGAGTATGGTTTGTGTTAAATATTGGGTGTGGCCTAAAGGGGGGGTTAGTCTGCGATGACTTTACAATAAAAAAATCAGTGTGAAAAAACTGTGAGCACGACTAACATTATGAAAGGCTGGATTCACACCTATGCATTTTTAGTGCTTTTTGCATTTTGTAGATTTGCACTACAGAACGTGTTCCATAGGAAACCATGTTAAATGGAGTGTAGTGCAAATATGCAAAATGCAAAAAAAGCAATAAAACTGCCTAGGTGTGAATCCAGCCAAAGACCTGGAGAAATTTTGGGTGGAGAAAAAAAAAATATGCTGCACTATGTTTATAACAAAAGTAGGGTTGAGCTTTATATTCGGGTCGAACATTGGCCGTTTGAGCGTTCATCAAAATACGACCATTATGGGGCGTTCGCGCCAAATTCGAGCGGATCATCACGCCCCATTGCTGTCTGATGATTGCCCAAGCATGCACTATGACCCGCATGCTTTGGCCAATCACAGTGCCATCAGCAAAGAGAGACATAATTGGCCAAAGGCAGGGTGCCTTTGGCCAATTATGGCTCAGGGGGTTAAGTCCTACTCCCCACACTATATAACACCTGCAAGTTGGCCCTGTGTAGTGTGTCGCTGGCGTTGACCGAGACAGAGTGTCATTTCATTTAGATTGAGCAGGCAGGCGATTCAGTTAGCTGCAGTGTATTTAATATATATATATATATATATATATATATATATATATATATATTGTACAGGACGCCAAGGTTGGGTCCTGGATGGGTACTATGTGGCGCCTATATTCGGGATGTGGTCCCTTTAAGGGAATCATGGTAGGCCTCAGGGGGGTCACCCAAAAATGGGTGATGGATTCCGGGTATAGTTTTCGGGAGAAGACTGATTCGCGGTCCTCTCTATTTTTAAGAGAGATAGTTGGGACCCGGAATTTGGGAGGCTCTAAAGTGACATTTGGGTGGGAAAGAGCCTCCCTCCCTGACCACAGGGATTTGGCCCACAGAGGGTTAACGGCCTACAGGAAGACAGACAGCCCATAAGACAGGAAGTGGACAGAGAGGTGGTGGTGAGGAGAAGGAGATGAACACCTGTCTGAGGAGCTGTCTGGCTGTGTTGTTATATTTGCTGTTTGCTGTTTTGGAGGCTGCAAAAAGATCTCTGCAAGGACTCTTTTTGGTGAAGACCTTTCTACAGAACTGTAGGTGCTTTTCTTTTTGTATTATTTTGTGCTGAAGACAAGCGGACTTTAATTTGCATTTTTTATGCTGGAGAAAAACTTTATTTTTGATTTATTCATAAATAAATATATTTTGGTTTCACCTGACCGTTGGTTTATGCACTTAATCCCGCAGAGCTAGTATCCCCAAACTTCACAACTGGTGTTTTGGATGCTGGCAAAAGTGCATTTGCAGCCGCAAAAACCGTTTAAAAACTGACATTTAAAAGAGACTGTGTACAAATTGCATGTCTTGGGTGAAGCCAGCCCAGACGCTGCAAACAGCAGGCAAAGACATGGAGGAGGTCATCAGGGCTTTGGCACAAGCCACCGTGACCCAGCAGCAAGCTACCGTGACACAGCAGCAAGCTTTAGCAGACGCAAACCGTCGCCATGAGGAAGCGATGGCTCAGCAGCAGGAAAGCACACGGCTGCTAGCCGCCCAGTTTACTGCTCAGCAGGAGTCCACTCAAGCACAGGTGGCTGCCTTGCAGGAGGCAGTACAGCAGCTGGCTCAGGGACGTGAACAAGTGGCTGTTGCCGCTGACAACCAGGTGTCTGTGAGGGCCAGCCATTTTTTACAAAAATTAACGCCCAGCGATGATGTAGAGGCCTTTCTCACCACCTTTGAGAAGATAGCGGAGAGAGAGGGGTGGCCCCGTGACCAATGGGCCGGTATTATCTCCCCTTTCCTCACCGGTGACCCACAAAAGGCCTATTTTGACCTCCCAGCAGAACATATCAGCGACTATAAACGTCTGAAGGCAGAGATCCTGGCCCGCCTAGGAGTGACCACAGCTGTCCGGGCTCAAATGGTGCATCGCTGGCGGTACAAGCCTGACCGACCACCCAGGTCGCAAATGCATGAACTGGTTCAGCTGGTTAAAAAATGGCTGCAGCCAGAAAAACTGTCAGGCCCACAGATGGTGGAACGAATAGTAATGGACTGGTACATGCGGTCCCTGCCAGATGACCTACAGCGCTGGGTAAGCCATGGAGACCCCGCAACCGCTGACCAGCTGGTGGAGTTAGTGGAAAGGTACACCCTGCTTGGGCCTGCCAGGTGTAGGGAACCCACACCAAGGGCAACCAGACCAGCCATAGCGCCTAGGAGAGAAGCCCTGCCAGACGCTGGGATCCGCAGAACCGCATCATCTGCTACAGAACCTCGAAGGGTGGTTCCTGTCCCAAGAACAGGAGACCTACAGTGTTGGTGATGTTGGTCCTGGGGACATACCCGGGCGCAATGCCCACTTCAGGAGGAGCCTATGGACTGCGGAATTGGTCGGAGAAGCTCCTTCTACATGCAAAGAGTCTGCACCACTCACCTGGATCCAATCGCAGGACAGTTCGAGTGTGAAGTGTGGGTGAACCAACTTCCTGCCAGGGCGCTACTGGACTCTGGTAGCATGGTAACATTGGTACATGCCAGGGTGATTGGGAGACTTGGCCCTGTAAGGAAAACCCTACGGGTAGTGTGCATCCATGGGGACACCAAGGAATACCCCATGGTTTCAGTGACTGTGTCCTATGGCCATATCTCAGTGACCCAAGAGGTCGGGGTAGTGAGAAGTCTAATACATGACATTATAGTGGGGCGGGACTGTCAACTATTTTTTGAACTGTGGAGCCAGGTACAGATGGGGCTGTCAGGACAGCCAGGAGAGTCTGAGGAACATGGGCCTGAAACCCCCACAACCCACCCCACTGATACAGAGATACCTATTATTGATAAAGATACTGTAGAGAATATTAAGTTGAAGGATGTGTCTGTTTCAGGTTGCAAAACCGAGTTAAGCTCTGAGGGGGGGGGGAAGACTTCCCGTTACAGGTTATGCTGGGGGAGGATGACGAGGACCTCTCCCCATTGCAGTCCCCGGTTGAGGAAAGTGAAGGGGAAACGTCCTCAAGGCCAGTACACCCAGATCTAGATGTACCCAGGGGTGCGTTTGGCACCGCCCAGCTGCGGGATCCTACCTTGGTCAATGCCCGAGAGCAGGTTTCTGTTGTGGATGGGGTCTCACAAATGCCAGGAGCAGACCAGAGGTTTCCTCATTTTGCCTTAAAGGGGGACTTGCTTTATCGAGTGGCTGAAAGCCGTGGGGAAACTATAGAGCAGTTACTGGTTCCCCAACCGTATAGGCGGATGCTACTCGATCTAGCCCACAACGACGCACTGGGAGGACACTTAGGGGCAGAGAAAACAGAGGCCAGGATAACTGACCGGTTTTACTGGCCAGGGGTGAAAGTTGAGGTTAAAAGATATTGTGCATCTTGTCCCGTTTGCCAGTTAACTGCCCCAGTGCCCCACTATAGAAGCCCTCTGGTACCCTTGCCAATTATTGAGGTTCCATTCGAACGGATCGCTATGGATCTCGTGGGACCCCTGGTAAAATCGGCAAGAGGGCACCAGTATATATTAGTCATCCTAGACTATGCAACCAGGTACCCAGAAGCAGTTCCTTTGAGGAAAACTTCCTCTAAAGCCATTGCCCGAGAACTATTTCAGATGTTTTCGCGAACTGGTTTTCCTAAAGAGATATTAACAGACCAGGGCACCCCTTTTATGTCAAAGGTGATGGCGGACCTGTGCAAACTGTTCCAAATTAAGAAGTTACGGACATCCGTCTATCACCCGCAGACTGATGGCCTAGTGGAGAGGTTTAATAAAACTTTGAAGACCATGCTCAAAAGAGCCGTCCAGAAGGACGGGAAGGATTGGGATATGTTACTCCCTGCCCTTTTGTTTGCCATCCGGGAGGTTCCACAAGCATCCACGGGCTTCTCCCCATTTGAGCTAGTGTATGGGCGATGGCCTCGGGGGTTGCTGGATCTGGTAAAAGAAATGTGGGAAAGTGAGTCCTCCCCACACAAAACCATAGTAGAGCATATCTCTCAAATGCAAGAGAGGGTGGCTAAGGTGATGCCGCTGGTGAGGGAGCACATGCAGAGGGCTCAGGAAGCCCAAAGAAGGGTGTATAACTGGTCTGCGAAAGTCAGACAGTTTCAAGTAGGAGACCGGGTGGCTGTCCTAATACCCACAGTGGAGAGCAAGTTCTTAGCCAAGTGGCAAGGTCCATTCGAGATAGTGGAAAAAGTGGGGGAGGTAAACTACAAGGTACACCAGCCAGGGAAAAGGAAACCATACCAGATCTACCACGTGAATTTGTTGAAACCCTGGAGAGACAGAGACCAGGTATCCGCGGTGGTAGCCGTACAGTCAGGAGACCATGCAGGGATCGACCTGGTGCAGGTGGCTGCTACCTTAACTAGACCCCAAACCCAGCAAGCAAAGGAATTTCTTCAAAGAAATAGGGACATGTTTTCAGGGTTGCCAGGACTCACCAATGTCATTGAGCACGACATTGTAACTGACCCCAAGGTAAAAGTGCGGTTAAAGCCTTACCGTATCCCAGAAGTGGCAGTGTCTGAAGAGGTGAAAAGAATGCTCGAGCTTGATGTCATTCAGGAATCGCAGAGCGAGTGGTCGAGTCCAATCGTGTTGGTACCCAAACCCAACGGCACTCTTCGCTTCTGTAATGATTTTAGAAAACTGAATGAAATCTCCAAGTTTGATGCTTATCCCATGCCACGGGTAGATGAGCTCATTGAGAGGTTGGGGCCTGCCAGGTATATTACCACGCTGGACCTCACAAAAGGGTACTGGCAGATTCCCCTGACTAAGGAAGCTAGGGAGAAAACGGCCTTCTCTACCCCGGAAGGCCAGTTCCAGTACAAACGAATGCCGTTTGGTTTACACTCTGCCCCCGCTACGTTCCAAAGGGCCATGGACAAAACTTTGCGTCCACATCATCGGTACGCTTCGGTTTATTTGGATGACATCGTCATCTTCAGCCCTGATTGGGAGTCACATCTTCCCCGAGTTCAGGCAGTCGTAGACTCCCTGAGAAGAGCAGGATTCACCATAAACCCATAAAAATGTGCAGTTGGGGTGGAGGAAGCCAAGTACCTAGGGTACATTGTGGGTAGAGGGTTGGTAAAGCCCCAAATGAGCAAGGTGAAAGCCATACAGGACTGGCCCTGTCCCCTAACCAAGAAGCAGGTCAGAGTGTTTTTGGGCATAGTTGGCTACTACCGGAGGTTTATACCCAACTTTGCCACCATTGCGGCTCCCTTGACTGACCTGACCAAAGGCAGAAAGTCAGTGATGATAAAATGGAATAACGATGCCAAAAAAGCTTTTCAGAAGCTTAAGATGGCATTGTGCCAGGATCCGGTGCTTGTTGCTCCAGACTTTAATAAGGATTTTGTAGTACAGACAGAAGCTTCAAATGAGGGGTTAGGAGCAGTCCTGTCGCAGGTAATCAACGGGGAAGAGCACCCCGTTGTTTTCCTGAGTAGAAAGCTGACGGCAGCGGAGAAAAACTACGCGGTGGTAGAGCGGGAGTGTCTTGCCATTAAGTGAGCCTTGAACTCCTTGCGGTATTTCTTCCTAGGCAGAAGGTTTCGCCTGGTATCCGACCACGCCCCGCTGACCTGGATGAGGCAAAATAAACACACGAATGCTAGAGTAACGAGGTGGTTCCTGTCTCTCCAGGAGTTCAATTTTGTGGTGGAGCATAGACCTGGGAGACTACATCAGAATGCTGATGCCCTCTCCCGGGTCCACTGTATGTTGTCAAATGGTGCCTCCAACACCTCCACGTTGAGGCAGAGGGGGGGGGGATATGTACAGGACGCCAAGGTTGGGTCCTGGACGGGTACTATGTGGCGCCTATATTCGGGATGTGGTCCCTTTAAGGGAATCATGGTAGGCCTCAGGGGGTCACCCAAAAATGGGTGATGGATTCCGGGTATAGTTTTCGGGAGAAGACTGATTCGCGGTCCTCTCTATTTTTAAGAGAGATAGTTGGGACCCGGAATTTGGGAGGCTCTAAAGTGACATTTGGGTGGGAAAGAGCCTCCCTCCCTGACCACAGGGATTTGGCCCACAGGGGGTTAACGGCCTCCAGGAAGACAGACAGCCCATAAGACAGGAAGTGGACAGAGAGGTGGTGGTGAGGAGAAGAAGGAGATGAACGCCTGTCTGAGGAGCTGTCTGGCTGTGTTGTTATATTTGCTGTTTGCTGTTTTGGAGGCTGCAAAAAGATCTCTGCAAGGACTCTTTTTGGTGAAGACCTTTCTACAGAACTGTAGGTGCTTTTCTTTTTGTATTATTTTGTGCTGAAGACAAGCGGACTTTAATTTACGTTTTTTATGCTGGAGAAAAGCTTTATTTTTGATTTATTCATAAATAAATATATTTTGGTTTCACCTGACAACGGTTTATGCACTTCATCCCGCGGAGCTAGTATCCCCAAACTTCACAATATATATATATATATATATATATATATACACATACATATATATATATATATATATATATATATATATATATATATATATATATATATATATATATACACACACAGGCAGTCTTTATGTGTGTGTATATATATATAGCTATATCCAGTAAAACAAAATTGGCTTTTATTCAGCAAAACAGCAAAAACAAAACATAAGACCAGACAGACTTGTCTTATCACACTGATGTGCACCCAGGTACAGCTTACAGTTCATCAGCCCACAGACTTAGGCCCCTTTCACACTGACGTCCCGTTCAGGCCCGCCTGTCAGTTTTTCAGGCGGACCTGAACGGGTGCTCCATAGAGCTCTATGGAGCGTCGGATGTCAGCGGTGACATGTCCGCTGACATCCGACCCGCTCCGATCCGAAAAAGTGTAACGGAGGAAAAAGCTATTTTTCCATCCGTCATCGGATCGGGTGACGACGGGCACTGTGGTCCGTCGTCATCCGATCTCCCATAGGGGAGAGCGGCGCTGTGACAGGTCTGTCCCTGCGCAGTGTGCAGAGACGGACCTGTCATCTCCCTGCTCAGCGGGGATCGACGGAGTGATCCCCGCTGAGCAAACGGATATCCACGGGGCGGATCAGAACTGATCCGCCCCGTGTGAAAGGACCCTTAGAGGTAACAGTTCATGGTTCCAAACACAACTAAAGTCTTTTTGTGGTTTAAGCTCACCGAGCAGGTACACCTTCCAGCAATGGACCTTTCCACACAGCGTGCTGCTGTGTCTCTCTCTCCTACTCAACAACTCCACACTGACACTTTCAGCACACCTGATAATGAGCAGGGCTGAAGGGGAAGTACCTGCCTTCTTCAATTAACCACCTCTTAACCCTGCCCCAGGCTGACCCTCTACAATATATATATATATATATATATATACACACACACACACAGTCAGCCTTGTGTATATGTATATATATCCACTGTATCCAGTTTAGCTATATCTCACTGCAGTCTGCTCCTGGTGTACTCTTTCTAATATACTTCAGGCAGGCAGGTGATTCTGCTAGCTGCAGTGCATTTAATATATATATACACACACATCAACTGTATCCAGTGTAGCTAGATCTGACTGCAGGCTGTTCCTGGTGTACTTTTTCTGATATACTGTCGGTAAACTGCAGTGCATAAATATATATACAGTCTCCTAATATATGTGTGTATATATATATATATATATATATATATATATATATATATATATATATATATATATATATATATATATATATATATACACACACTGCGTTCTAGTCTAGCCAAGCCTATATCTGACTGCAGGCCATTTCTGGTGTACTTTTTCCAGTAAACTTCAGGCGGTGTTTTATTAACAAAATTTTACAGCATGTCTGGAAAGCCACTAAGGAGAGGCAGACGCTCACAGGCCACTAAAAGAGGGCAAGCAGGCTCTGTGTCTACAGCCAACAGTGCTGGTCATGGACACAGTGCATCCTCAGCACGTGGCCGTGAGACACGCTTGTCCTTTTTTTCGTCAGCTGGCCGTGTTGATCCACAACATGCAGAAAAGTTGGTAGAGTGGATAACTAAGCCGTCCTCATCCTCTGTCACCCAGGCTTAGAATAGTTTGCCTGCCAATTCAGCTACCAAAGCGACCTATTCCATTAGCTCAATGTCATCAGTCATTCCTTCCTAGCCCCACCATCATGCATGGAGGAGTCCCCCGAACTGTTCAATCACAGTGTCGGGTACATGCTGCAGGAGGATACGCAGCATTTTGAAGGCTCCGATGATGGTACCCTGGTTGAGGAAGGCAGTAATGTGAGCCCAGAGAGAGGGAGTGCCTAAGAAGGACAAGAAACTTGCAGTCATGTTTCCCCAGCTGCAGCATACTGCCAGCTTTGCTCCAACGACGAGGGAGGGGATGATGAGGTCACTGACTCTACATGTGTGCCTGATAGAAGAGAGGAGGAGGCACATCTCCAACAGGGCAGGATGCCCTTTAAGGGCAGCCACCTGACTGCATCCCACTGCAGAGTTCCGCATGTGCAGGGTGCTGCTGACTTTCTTTGTTCTTTGGTTTGGGCCTTTTTTGATATGTGTGTAGCAGATCGCACTGTTGCTGTTTGCAGCATATGTCTGAAGTGTATCAAGCATGGCCAAAACAGCAGCCGCTTGGGCACCACCATGCAGTCCGTTGGCAACAGTACTTAAAAGACCCACACCAAAGAACAAGGCGGACCTCACCTTGCTCCTCATCAGCTGGGATCTCCAACCCCACTATACCCTCAGTCCTCTCAGAAACCTGCACTGAGAGGAATGAAGGTGTAGAATTAGGTGGGTCAAGTACTTGCGGGCAATCTGCTATCGCTACACCAACATCCAATTGTAGCAGGCAAATTTCCCTACCCCAGTTGCTAAACCGTCAAAAGAAATTCGGTCCCAGCCATCCACATGCTCAGCGGCTGAATGCTAGCATGGCTAAATTGCTGGCACTCCAAATGCTGCCTTTTCAGCTGGTATACTCTGCCCCCTTTCGTGAATTTGTGGAATGTGCAGTATCTCAGTGGCAGGTTCCCAAACATCATTTCTTTTCACGGAAGGCAATTCTGGCTCTCTACCAGCATGTGGAAGGCAATGTCTTGGCCTCGTTGGACAGAGGAGGTCAACGGTAAGGTGCATATTACTGCGGACTCATGGTCCGGCAGGCATGGGCGGGGACATTACCTTTCTTTCACGGTGCACAGGGTAACTCTGCTGGCAGGTGGGAAGGATGCAGGACAGGGTGCAGTATTGTTGGAGCTTGTTCCACCACTACGCCTCCAAAATGCTAGTAGTGGTTATTCTGCCACACCTCTCTCCTCCACCCCCTCCTCTTCTTCTTCCTCTATGACCTCTTCCTCTGCAGATTTTTCCTTGGAACCAGGGGTTCTCCGTAGGCGTTCAAGGGGTTACGTAAGCATTCAGGCAAAAAGATGCCATGCGGTGCTTGAGTTGGTCTGCTTAGGGGACAGGAGCCACACTGGGACAGAGATTCTGTCAGCCCTGCAGGGGCAGACTCAGAGGTAGTTGACACCATGCCAGCTTCAGCCAGTAATGGTGGTTTGTGACAATGGCACCAACTTCCTCTCCGTCCTCCGACAGGGACAATTGACCCATGTTCCCTGTTTGGCTCACGTCCTTAATTTGGTGGTGCAGCGGTTCTTGTGCAGGTACCTGGGCTTACAGGATCTCCTGTGGTAGGCTAGGAAAGGAATGCGGGCATTTCCACCGGTCATATAATGCCAGTGCTCGGCTGGCTGACCTTCAAAAAGGAATGCAACCTGCCCAGGAACTGCCTCATTTGTGACATGCCCACCAGGTGGAACTCAACGTTGGCAATGCTGCAGTGGCTGCACATGCAGCAGAGGACCATCAATGAGTACCTGTGCGAGTATGGCACCAGGACAGGGTCAGGGGAGCTTGGCTTTTTTCGCCAGTGGCTATTGATCAAGGATGCATGCACTGTCCTGTCACCATTTGAGGAGGCCACAAGGGTGGTGAGCAGGGACAATGCATGCATCAGTGATACTGTCCCTCTTGTCTTCCTGTTGGAGTACACGCTTCGTGGAATAATGGGCAGGGAACTTGAGGTAGAACAGAGGGAGGGAAAGGAGGACTTCCTTACCTCTCAAGGCCCCCTTTATCCAGACAGTATTCCTGCAGGCCTGCCGATCACACTGGAAGTGGAGGATGAGGATTGTGTCAGCATGGAGGTGGAGTCTAGCACTCAGCATCAGCAGCAGTCTTCAAGGGATTGTTTTCAGCCCCCAGAAACCCATGGAGTTGTACGTGGCTGGGAAGAGGTGGCTGTGGATCATGTCATCCTTAGTGACCCAGAGGACTCCGGATCTAATGCCTCAGCATACCTTTGCTGCATGGCCTCCCTGATCCTGCAAAGCCTGCGAAAGGACCCTTTGGATTCGTGGTATCAAGGAGGGGGATAATTACTGGCTGGCAACCCTCCTTGATCCACGTTACAAGGGTAAGGTTGCAGAATGTATCCAGCCTTCGCAGAGGGAGCAGATGATCTTCGGGAGGCCTTGCAGAAAGGTTTGTGCAATGCTTTTCCAGAGCCTGGGAGGTTACAATTTCCTGGTCCTCCTGGACAACGTGTTGCTAAGACTTCGGTCAGTCACAGAAGGAGCGGTGGAGAAGGTGGCCGCTTGACTGATGCGTTCAGACAATTCTTTAATCCGCAGCCCGAAGGTCTGATTTCCAGCAACCATCACAAGCGTCTGATTTACATGGTGCAGGAATACCTAGGGGCAAGATCAGACTGGGAGACCTTTTCAACCAAAAATCCACTGGGTTACTGGGTCTCGAGGATGGATCACTGGCCAGAGCTTGCACAATATGCAATTGAGCTACTGGCCTGTCCTGCATCCAGCCTTCTTTCTGAACGCACATTCAGTGCTGCTGGAGGCTTTGTAACCAATCACAGAGTGCGCCTGCCCACAGACTCAGTTGATCAGCGCACCTTCATAAAAATGAATCAGTCTTGGATCACCAGCTACCAAGCACCTGATGCTGATGTAACTGATTAATTTTTCTTTGAATGTGAGATCCCTTGAAGACTGCCTATGCTGAGTGACTATCCTGTTATGCTGAGTGACTATCCTATTCCTTCTCAATGTTCATGTTGATAGCTTTTAAGAACATTTTTGTTTCAGGGCACCACCACCAGTGCCTAAGGCCCAATTTTTCTGCCCCTGTTTAACAGTCATATAATTATAATTTTGCTGTAATATTTCGCAGCAGGGCTCGTTCTTGCGCTCAGCTAGAGTATCTGGGAGGGCTTGCAGTGTTGTGGCACCACCACCAGTGCCTAAGGCCCAATTTTTCTGCCCCTGTTTAACAGGGGCATGTAATTACATTATTTGCTCTAATATTTCATAGCAGGGCTTGTTCCTGCGCTCAACAACAGAATCTGTGAGGGGTTACAGTGTTGTGGCACCACCACTACTGCCTAAGACCTAATTTTTCGTCCCGTTTAAGAGGGGCGTGTAATTACAATTTTTAATCTAATATTTCACAGCAGGGCCCGTTCCTGCGCCCACCAAGAGTAACTGTGAGGGCTTACAGTGTTGTGGCACTACCAAAGACACAATTTTATGCAGAGTATATAGGGCAGGCCATGTAGTATATACAGGTGGTTCAGTACTTTCAAACATCCGACTTACAAATGACTCCTACTTATAAATGGAGGGAGACAACAGGAAATAAGAGGAAATCTACCCCTAGGAAGGGAAATTCTCTCCTGTAAGAGTTAATATGAGAAAATGGTGTCTCCTCCACTGATGCTTTATCATCAATCCTCGTTTCCCTAATAACCCCAAATTTTCAAAATCAAATTGTCATTGGGACAGAAAGTGAGGTGAAATCTTCTGAACAGGGGCACAGACAGCAAAACAAATGTTACAGGCGTGATAACCTTTCCCTATGTTAGCCAAAAAGCTTAAAAATATTTTTTTGAGCTGGAGCCACACTTACAAAATGTACCTGTTCCAAATTACAAACAGATTCAACTTAAGAACAAACCTACAGTCTCTGTCTTGTTTGGACCGCCTGTATACTGCTGTTCAGAGTATATAAGGCCTGGGGGCCCTACGCCTTTTATTTTTTTAATTTGGGTGTGGGGTTCCCCTCAATATCCATACAAGACCCAAAGGGCCTGGTAATGGGCTGGGGGGACTTTTATTTCTTTAGAAATGTCATTTTGTGCAGGGACTGTTCTAAACACGGGAAGCCCACGCCACCTTGCAGGCATACTATAGTCACCCCCAGGTACGATATTTAAAGGAATATTTCACTTTTATTTTTTCACTTTAAGCATTACTAAAATCACTGCTCCCAAAAAAAGGCTGTTTTTAAAACTTTTTTTTTTGCATTGATACATGTCCCCTGGGTCAGGACCCGGGTCCCCAAACACTTTTTAGGACAATAACTTGCATATTAGCCTTTAACATTTGCACTTTTGATTTTTCACGTTCGGGTCCCATAGACTTTAACGATGTTCGAATGTTCACTCAAATTTTCGGTACGTTCGCATGTTCTGCCGCGAACCGAACCGGGAGGTGTTCAGCTCATCCCTAAACAAAAGATAGAGAAAGGGGAGACAAAAAGGGGACTGACCGTCTACATTGACTTTATATGTATCTTTACTTTTACACCTTACGTATATTTTTCTTAAACTTTAGTATGTACGGAAAATAAAAAAAAAGATTTCAACGGAAAGTGAAAAGGCTATTTCCCTTTAGTAAATCAACCCCGATGACTGCAAGTTGCTCAGGCCCTAAAATAACAAAGCAGTAACATTTTCACCACCATACTTCATAGTTGTTATAGGTTCTAAGGAAATATTGTCTTTGGTTTACAGCACATATGTCTATTGTTATTTCGTCCATACAGTGTCACGAATGTCACATCTACCTCAATGCAGGTGGTCAGACACTATAGCTAGCTACTGTGTGCTTCATCTATAGTAGCCCCCTTTCCCTTAAGACAAGCAGGTCTACCGATACTTGGTTGCCCCTAGGACTTATACACAATGCTATAGTGCCTGGCCACCATACTAGGGCAGATGCGAACAGAGCAAACAGACTACTTGCCGTTTAGCAGACAAATAGCGTGGTTCTAAGATGGTCCAGGTAATAAGGCAGGCTGAGTTCAGGGAATAGTCCATTATCCAATCCGGGTCATACACAGGGAGATCCAACACCAAGGCAAAGCAGACAAACAGGAGACTTGCTCAAAAACAATGCAGGTAACTTTGTCTCTATGACAAGCAATCGATAGATTGGTTTGCTTATATCAGGTGACTGATCAGATCAATAATCTTGCAGGTAAACACAGACAGGGGAAAAGCTAACACCTGGGTGCTGGAATGAGGAACAGGGGCACTAAGTGATCATGACACACAGTTCTATTTTCTTTTTATAAACAGTTGTACCTTATTGAAATGTATATCATTTACAGCATATGTAAAGAAGCAGCTTATTAACAGGCACAGATTAAGCATAAATGTTATACCAGAACAGCATTATATAGAATCACTGGCTATGACTGAGGGTTACGCATACAAGTAAATGTTTACAGGATGAAATACCATTGCACGCCATAGTATCTCTCAGAAGTGCGGTATCGACATATGGACATCGGGTTTCACCCTGTGTCTGGATCCAACCCGTCCTCCTTTGGAGTTTAATTCAGAGTTCAGGGGGTGCATACCTTTTCATGTTTCTAATGACAGCCTCTATTGGAGTAGGTTATTTTATATAGGGGCAGGGCTGCGTTTACCATGGATTCCCAAGCAGACACTTCTGGTTTATCTGAGGAAAACCATTTCAGCAGAATCAATTTTTTGGCATAAATATAGAAGGTAAGCTATAAGAAGTTTAGAGTGGTGTGAATGTTGGTCATTATCTGGGATACCCAGTAGGGCCAATGAGGGAGTGGGAGTTAGGTCAAGTTGTAGTTGTAGGTTAACTAGGCATTCCCTGAACATGTGTACGTACAAACTCGGTTGAAGTTGACACCAAGGGCAGTCAGAGCTTTATTCGGGGAACATTCTCTGCAACCTGGCTGGGGTATAATAGACCCTGTGAAGGAACTTGACCTGGATTGGCTTATCTCGTGATGAAATTGCAAGTCTAAGGCCCTGCTCTAAACTATCTTCCCAGTCTTCCTTGTCTAGGGAGGGGATATTCTCCTTCCATTACTCCCAAAGTTTCTCCATTCTAGGGACGGCTGTACAAAGCAGGGCACTGTAAAGTGTTGAAAGTGGTTTGCTTAACTCCCCAGGTGCTAGTATGTCCTCAGTAAGGCCTGCCTTAGGTATTAGGTTCCGAGGGAAATGAGCCGCAGCCGCATGCACATCTGAAATTATCGAAACAGCATCCAGCCCGGCAAGTTATACCTCTGAGACAACTGGGAGAAACGCAAAAGGGCCCCCCAGGCACAATGTCCCCATTACCCTTGATACCGTATTGCACCCATAGGTGGGGATCCTGGATGGTGTGGAAGTGAGGGAGTGTAGGATTACCCCAGAGCGGTTGGCTCAGAGACGAATGTCCCGGGATGGAGAAGCCCTTTGTTTCCGGCTTCCAAACTCTCCACGTAACCTTTGTTGGTCCAGGGAGAGTGTGATATAGATAAAATTGCAAAGATCCTGTAGGGAACCTAGAGAAGCAGCCTCCAAACAGGTGGCCGCATTAGCCCTAGATCCCTGAAACCACCAGTATATGGATACTAGCACAGCCACCCAAAAATAGACCTTGAAATTTGTTAACACCAGACCTCCCAGCTGTGGATAGAGGGACAGTGTGGCCCTGGCCAGACGGGGGATGCCCCATTCCAAATAAACTCACACTTGTCTCTATTTCTTTAAAGAATGCGGTCAGTACCCAGATTGGACAATTGCAAAAAATGTAGTTGAATTTCAGGAGAAGCATCATTTTAACTAAGTTGATTTGACCTAGCAAATTCAGTGGTAGCCCAGACCAGGACATGCAACTGTTTGAGTGGCTGGAGATTCCGGCCGAAAAAATCTGCCGTTCTCCTGGTCACCTGCACGCCCAGATACTTGAACTCCTCAACCTACTGTAGTGGGGTGGAGGAGGCTGAGTTGATTGCCTGATCGTCTATTGGAAATAAGATGGACTTGGACCAATTGATCCATATAGCCTGAAAACGAGCCAAACGTGTCAAAAATATGCAAGGTAGCTGAAAGCGACAGGCCCGCGTCATTCAGGAAAAGGAGGGCGTCATCCACA
The DNA here is from genome assembly GCF_037356315.1 of Lithobates pipiens. Classification (NCBI taxonomy): domain Eukaryota; kingdom Metazoa; phylum Chordata; class Amphibia; order Anura; family Ranidae; genus Lithobates; species Lithobates pipiens. The sequence continues at coordinate 158,087,762 of NW_027507791.1, read as the reverse complement.
TATAGGGACAGTTTTTCCTCCAGCCGCCCCACCCGTAGTCCCTTGATCTCAGAGGATTCTCTGATCAAGATAGCCAGGGGTTCCAGGGCCAAAGCAAACAATAACAGGGACAAGGGGCACTTCTGTCCTGTGCCTCTGTGTTGGGAAAATGATTGGGACAACCAGTCATTGGTAAAAACTTGTGCCTTCAGGGGCTTTTTACAGCATTTGTAACCAATGGAGGAACTTGGGGCCAAAACCAAACCACCTCAGGATCTCCCATTCCACTGAGTTGAATGCCTTTTCTGCATCCAAGGATGCAATGACTGGGTGCCCTGATTGTCATGTGGGATCGAATGGTTGAGGAATAAGCATCCCAGGTTTATGTCCATTCCTTTATCCGGCATGAAACCAGTCTGATCAACATGAATCAGATTTTCAATAATGGCAGACAGCCGGGCTGCCAGGACCTTCGCTAGAATCTTTGCATCAACATTCAAGAGTGAAGTAGGTCTATAAGAGGCACAATCTAGGGTTTCCTTGCCAGGCTTGGGAATCGGTATGATGACCGCTTCTTCCATGGATTCTGGAAGGGTGTCAAGGTAGGGTAACTCCTCAAAAAGGGCCCTCAGTTTAGGGGCTACAGTGTCTACAAAATTCTGCTGGGAGTCCATATGATCCCGGTGTCTTACCCGCCTGCAATTTACCAACGACGTCTCTTTCTGGAGCACCCCTGACCCATGCCTTGAACGCATCCCATTTCACAGTGGTTGGCCCATTGTCCCCATTTGTGGTCCAGTCTGTACATAGAGACTCCGTAATGGGTTCCTGCAGTCTCCCGTTCCGTCGCCCAGAACCTAGATGGGCACCAAAGCCTAGAGCCTGGATGGGGTGAGAGAGAGAGTCAAGCTCAGCAATGCGTGATCAGACACCCCCCGAGGGGATTATGCAAGCCTGTCACCCAACGTATTGCAGCAGATGAAGCATAGGCCAAATCTATACGTGACAGGGACTTACAAGAGGTAGAATGACAGGTAAACTCCCTACAGGTCGGATGCAGATGATGCCATACATCCACCAGGGAAAAAGTAGATGCCCATTGAGCCAGTGTAGAACCTCCCCCCGCCCCACAACCTCAATCTGTCCATGTCTGGGGAAGGGACCATGTTAAAATTGCCGAGCAGGAACACAGCAGGAGTATCAAAACTTAGAATCAGTGGCATAATATCATTCAGGGTTGTGACAGATGCTGGCGGGGGGTGGGGGGGGGGGGAATACAGTCCCGCTATAACCACATTCTTGTCATAGATATTAGCATGCATTATATAATATTTTCCCTCTGGGTCGATATGTACCTCCAGCATTCTAAAGGGCAGCGATCAGAGCATTAGCATACTGACACCCCTGGAATAAGGAGTAGGTGGTGTGATAGTATGCACCCACCCAGGGATGCCAAAGACCACCAATTCTAGAGCCCTGGAGGTGGGTTTCTTGTAATATGCAGATATGAGGAGTGAAACTTAAATACCAGGGACGGTTTTACCGCAGTTAAGAGCACGGAGATTCCATTAGATCATTGTTATATGAGACATCAGAGGTTACTATCACATGGTGTCAGCAGTGATAACATGGCAGGCAACGCTGTTGGTGGGGAAGAATGTCCCTGTGACAATCTCCCCTCAGTAGGCATAGCCACCCTTACAGTATGCAGCACAGAACAGGTCTCCTTAGGGCCCTTTTTTGGTAAGTAATCATAAAGCACCAAATATAATACAGTACAAAAATGAACATATATAACCACACTTAACACCGCTCCTACCCTTTCCCCACCCACCTGGAGCAAATAACCCCACCCCCTCCTTACCACCCCATCCTAAACATGGAGTGCATAAACCCCAAACAACCAGTCAATAAGGTTAACCTTAAGGGACGTGAGCCAGATGGATCGGCCCTGTGAATGAAAGCATCTTACAGAACTATGGAGATGCTGGCAGTCCAACAGCATAGAAGTGCACTTATGATATTAGGGTATAATCTTTTAGGCAAAGCAGTGTGAAGACATGGTTTGTGCATTAAGATTGCTGTAGAAGCGCCACACCAATATATACCAAGTTTCAATCAACCATATAGGAAACAGAAGGACAGTCATACGCTGAGGTAAAACACCTGCAAGCAGGAGCACAGACTTAAGTTCAATAGCCAGTGCTGCTCTTCTGCTTGATTCCAACCATGGGTGGAACTTTGTGCGCCGGAATCAGAATTTCCGACAACGGATTTTGTTGTAAAAAAATTTGAGAACCAGATCTCAAATTTTGCGCAATGGAAATTTCGATGGAAAATGTCCGATGGAGCCTACACACAGTCGGAATTTCTGACAAAAGGCTCCCATTGAATATTTTTCATCTGAAAATCCGACCGTGTGTAATGCAGTAATTCTGCCGCAGGTGCAGATCTTGGTGGTAGTATCAAATATTCAAATGAGAATTTTTTGGATTAGAATTACTGCGGATTTTTGTCTTCAGATTTACCAAAACCATGTAGTGCAAGGGCCTGCCTGATTGCATACAAATTGAATCACTTAAGTTTCATATTACATGATTTTGGTAAATCTAATAGTGTGTATCGGGCTTTACTCTGATGCACTTTTTGGACTAAAAAAGTATTTCTCTTATATTCACCGATCGACACAGCTCCTCTCTTAGCAATTGAGTTGTTATGACCACCACTAGGAGAATACTAGGCATTATTTGTTATGTAACACTCAGAACTTTCCAGTTCCACCCAGGGGGCAGTCCTTTGGGTAACAACCCTCCAGCCTGCCATGCAGTCATCAGTTTTATTTTGCCAATGAAGGAGAAGGACCTAGGAACCCTGCTGGCCCATCGGTCCGTGCTTTTTTCTGCAGAAGCTTGATTTTTTGCGCAAGAGGATTGATCCTGTGATCTGCTATCATCAGCCGGCTGGGTGACAGGCTGGATACCCTTATCCTTGTAGTCTCCACAGTCTGGCCATCGAGCGTCTCCAGAGGGGGTCGGTGAGCTTTTATGCTGCGGGGCACACATGTCTGCAGCCACCCTGTACTGACCAGTGAGTGGGTCTGTAATGGAATGTCTCCCAGCTCTACAGGACTGGTAAGTACAGCTCTCCCTGCCTAGGTGGGCCTGAGCAGCTGGGCATTCCCTGGGTCGATTCGGGGGTCCCTCACCTCCCTCTCTTCTCTCCCTTTTCCCCTCCCACTCCCTGGGGGGATGCTGCTGAGCGGTGTGTGTGTGTGTGTCTGTGCCGGGGCTCTCCGGGGGGCTCTCACCTGGGGGGGTGGCGCTGGCTGGCTGAGTCCTGGGTCCTGTTTTTCATGTCCCTGGAAGGTGTCTGTGAGGCTATGCTGGTGTCCTGTGCAGTGCTGTGCTCACTGCCATTGTTTCTCCCTGTCCTTCATGACTCAGGCATTCAGTGGCCATCTTAGGTGTGGGCAAGGGAAAGCATGCTCTCCTGGGCTTCGGCGGCCATTTTCCTTGTGATTGTCCCTATACAGGACGCCAGCGGCCATTTTCTTCATACCTGAACAAATTTTTGAACTGCCATTTTTCCTGTGTTTTATGTCCTTATGCTGGATGCTGGGCGGTCATTTTCTTGGAGCCTGAGCACACTTCAGAGCAGTTTCAGTGCCATTTGCAGGTGCTTCCACCGACACAGCACTGTTTACTCTGCACCTGGGAGCCAACAGAGACTACAGGCACTAGCTGCTGGATAGAGCAGAACCCCTCATGGTGGTGAGTCCTGCGGGAAAGAGCCCCTCAGCCAGCAGCAGTAAGGAGGGTGGGACTGTCACTGTTCCAAGTCCCCTTTGGGTGGCAGACAGGGTAGGGTCAGCATGGCTTCAGAAACTGGTGTTTCTTCTCCCGAAATCTAAGCAATTGCAACCGGGTCGCCTGCGGACTGCACAGTGCCCCTGGACACCCTGACGGCGGTCCTCAATTTGTTCGTTGCCAATATGGAGGTGGCACATGAGCAAAAAGGTACAAAAAAGCGGCCCCTGCCCCCCCCCCCCTCCTCTGGGGAGAGCTCTGATGCAGACTCTGGACCTGCTGAGGCTGGTTACCCCTGCTCTGTCTTGTCAGACGATGCTGACCAGGACCATTTGGACAGTGAGGATGAGTCCAGGTCCGTGCGCGACAAAGCGCTTGTTGGAGCACTTATCACAGCTGTGCGTGATACCTTGAAGATTCAGGAGCCAGCAGATTCCGCTGCTGAGGTAGAGGTGCCTTTTGGGTCCCGTAAGCCATCACGTTCACCTAAGGTGTTCCCGTATCTGACTTATTTTGACAAGTTCATTTACAAGGAATGGGGTCGCCCACAACGGACCTTTTCGGTCCCCAAATCCATGGCTGTGCGTTACCCCTTTGAGGAGAGCCTTCTCAAAAAGTGGTCGGCTCCTCTGGTCGTGGACCCCACAGTATCCACGTTAAATAAAGTAACTACTATCCTGCATTTAAGTATCCCATGGACAGGAAGGCTGAGGCAGTGGCTCGTTCCTTGTTTACGGTGGTGAGGTATGCCGTGCGACCAGTACTGGCATCCGCACTTGTGTTGCAGTCACTGAGTGGGCAAAACTGTTGCACCGCGAATTGGGAGAGCAACAGGCTTCTCTTGTCTGCGTGGGAACTAGCAGACCAATTAGTGCAAGGCCTTAAGTACGTTTGTGACATGGCCCTGGATACTCTTCCTCTGTTATCCAGGGTTTCAGTGTCAGCAGTCGTGCGGAGGCGCCTGATTTGGTTAAAATGCTGGCCTGCTGACCAGACATCTAATAAAGCCCTGACTGATCTTCCCTTCCTTGGCGACCGGCTTTTCAGAGCATTGTTGGATGACATTATTAAAAATGCCACCGGTGGCAAGAGTACCCTACTGCCACAGGCCAGGAAGGCTAAGGAGCCATGCCGTAGGCAAGGGCCCTCTTTTTCCACTCACAGCGGCTTTTTCATCCACCCGGAGCTTCAGCCAAACGTCCCCAGCCCGACAGAACGACCACAGAAGGACAAACGTCCCTGGAACCGCAAGCCTAACAAGCCTGCGAACAAAAGTGCTACCGCATGAATGTTTGCCCCACCCATGTCTCGGGTGGGGGTCGCTTTCGGAAGTTTGCAGCCGGTGGTCCTCTCGACTATCTGACCAATGGGTCTGCGATCTGATTTCCTCAGGCTACAAGATAGGGTTGCTCTCTTGGCCGTCAAACAGATTCTTCCCCTCCAGCATACCCGTATCCCCGGCTCGCCGGGAGGCCCTCTTGGGGTCAGTAAGGGACCTGCTGAGTCACAGGGTGGTTGCACCGGTTCCGGAATCGGAACATTTCCAGGGATTCTACTCACATCTGTTTGTAGTTCCCAAGAAGGAAGGGGTACGTCCAATCTTGAACCTAAAAGCCCTCAATCACTTTGTGAAAGTGCAGAGGTTCAGAATGGAATCAGTTCGCTCAGTAATCGCTGCACTCCATCAAGGGGACTCCCTGGCGTCCTTGGACATCCAGAATGCGTACCTGTACATACCCATATGCCTCCGGCATCAAAAGTTTCTGCAATTTGCAGTCGGGGAAGACCACTACCAGTTTGTGGTTCTTCCTTTTGGTCTGGCATCAGCCCCGAGTCTTTACCAAGGTATTGGCTCCAGTTTTGGCGTTGCTGCGACAACATGGGATCACGATCGTGGGATACCTAGACGATCTCTTCCTGAGGGCATCTTCCGCCTCAGAATTAGAGGAGGATGTGGCGATCACCATGCAGACCCTGCAAGAATTTGGGTGGCTGTTGAACCTAAAGAAGTTGGTGATTGTACCGACCCAGCGTCTGGAGTACCTGGGCTTGCTGCTGGACTCCAGGGAAGCAAGAGTTTTTCTCCCTTCAGACAAGCTGCAGACTCTCAGATATGCGGTAAAACTGCTGATGAACCACAAGTGGTCGTCGCTCTGCTTTTGCATGCGAGTCCTGGGACTCATGGTAACCTCCTTCGAGAAAGTAACAAATGCCCAGTTCCACACCAGAGTCCTGCAGAAGGAGATTTTGACAAAGTGAGACAAATCTCAGTTGTCCCTGGATCGACAGATCCAGGTGAGCCAGTCAGTCAGAGTTTCCCTGACCTGGTGGCTGAGGTTCCCGGTGCTTCAGTCCGGGAAGTCATTCCTACCTCTGAAGTGGACAGTGATCACAACGGACGCCAGCCTATCCGGCTGGGGTGGAGTGATAGGGGTTCAGTTAGCTCAGGGCCTCTGGAAGAATCCAAGTTGCCGATCAATCTGCTCGAACTAAGAGCGATTAGGCTGTGCCTCTCCACATGGTCGACGAGACTACAGGGGCGTCCAATCAGGATCCAGTCAGACAACGCCACGGCTGTGGCATACGCCAATCACCAAGAAGGAACAAGAAGCTCAGCTGCCGCACGGGAGGTCGCCCAAATACTTTGGTGCACAGAGCGGCATGTACCGGCCCTGTCGGCTATTTACATCCCGGGAGTGGAGAACTGGCAGGCGGACTATCTAAGTCGCCAGATGCTTGACCCAGGAGAATGGGCGTTGCATCCGGTGATATTCAGGCTACTGTGCCTGCGGTGGGGCACACCAGACGTGGATCTTCTGGCCTCCCGTCTCAATCGGAAGGTGCCGAGATTCATGTCCAGGACAAGAGATCCTTGGGCAGACGCGCTGGTGGCTCAGTACCAGCTGATCTACGCCTTTCCATCACTGAAACGGTTACCATGTCTGCTCCACAGAGTGGAAGTTGAAGGGATCCCAGTGATTCTGGTCACCCCAGATTGGCCTCAGTGGCCTTGGTACGCAGGCCTAGTGCGCCTGGTGGCAGACACCCCATGGCGACTGCCATTACGAGAGGACCTTCAGTCTCAAGGTCCGATTCGCCATCCTGCTTTACCATCACTGGCTTTAACGGCATGGCTATTGAGAGTCAGGTATTGAGGAACCGGGGTCTGTCGGTGATCCCAACTATGTTGAGGGCACGGAAATCTTCTCGGAAGATATATCATCGTACCTGGAAGACTTGCATCTCCATGTGTGAGGAGAAAGGATGGCATCCACGCTCCTTTTCTATATCTAGGATCCTGCTGTTTCTTCAGCAAGAAGTAGACCAGAAATTGGCGTTAAGCACCATTAAAGGGCAAATATCAGCCTTGGCTGTCTTTTTTCAGCGACCCCTGGCGTCTCACTCATTAGTGAGTACCTTTGTTCAGGGGGTGCTACATGTAGTCCCTCCGGTGAGTCCACCGTTACCCCCGTGGGATCTGAACCTGGTGTTATCGGTGCTTCAAAAACCACTATTTGAAAATATCAGGGAGGTTCCCCTGTTGACTCTTTCCCAGAAAGTGGTCTTTCTAGTGGCCATCACATCGGCCAGGAGGATTTCGGAACTGGCGGCTTTGTCATGCAAGTCGCCTTATCTGGTTAGCCACAAGGATAAGGTGGTGTTGCATCTGCAACCGTCTTTTCTGCCGAAAGTGGTCTCGCGTTTTTCATATCGATGAGGACATTGTGTTACCATCTCTGTGTCCTAAGCCGAAACACCCAAAGGAAGTGGCCCTTCACGCTCTTGACGCGGTTCGGGCTCTAAAGGTGTATTTGCCTACCACTGCTCCCTTTCGGAAGTCAGACTCACTGTTTTGGTGGCTGGTCCCAAGAAAGGCATGGCGGTCTCGTCGGCCACCATTTCCAGGTGGATCAGACAGATTGTACTGCAAGCCTATGCCTTGAAGGGACAGGTGCCCCCTTTCTGGTCACGGCCCACTCCACAAGGGCAATCGGAACATCTTGGGCCTTCGAACATCAAGTGTCTGTCGCTCAGGTGTGTAAAGCAGCGACCTGGTCGTCTGTCCACACGTTTACCAAGTTCTACAAGGTAGACATCAGTGCATCGGCTGATGCCTGTTTTGGCCGAAAAGTTTTGCAGGCTGTATCGTTGCAATTGAATATGCAATATATTTTCTTTTTTCCTGTTTTTTCGATAAAAACGCAGTACCATTACGTTTAATGCACTGTTGTATTACATTTACAGTTTTGTGGTGGATTTCTCCATGCGCTGTTGTTTTTTGTGGGTAAAGTTTCACTAGTTCCCACTTGCCATGGTGGATGAAGTTTTCTATGCTTTTTCCCACCCCTCGTTTGGCACTGCTTGGGGAAGTCCCAATGGCTAAAAGAGGAGCTGTGTCGGTCGGTGAATATAAGAGAAAATAGGATTTTTTGTACTCACCGTAAAATCCTTTTCTCTGTAATTCACCGACCGACAGCACCCGCCCCTCCTTTTATTCTTTACGTTATACTGCTTGTTGATGACTGCATGGCAGGCTGGAGGGTTGTTACCCAAGGGGCTGCCCGCTGGACAGAACTGGAAAGAGTATTACATAACAAGTAATGCCTAGTATTCTCCTAGTGGTGGGCATAACAACCCAATAGCTAAGAGAGGAGCTATGTCGGTCAGTGAATTACAGAGAAAAGGATTTTACGGTGAGTACAAAAAATCCTATTTTTTCCAGTCACATTCACACAGTGCAAACTTTCATAGAAATCCTGCCTCCTGGCAGCAGCTTTCTTCGCAGAAAAAAGCCTGACACTTGTAAAAGTACCTAAAGCTTTTACGGTCTTTTAGGCCTATTTACAGGCATCAAGAGCTTGGGTGTTCATTCATTTAATTGGTCAGAATAATCATTTATTCTGGCCATTGAAATCAATTAACACTCAAGCGCTAAATGCACTGACCGTTTAGGCACACGTTCATCAGCTTCAGGTGTTTTTCTGCCAAAACTCTGCTGCAAATGGACTCACTGGCAGTGTTTTTTGTTTTCTGCCTCTAAACTCTTCTACCCCTAAATGCTGCCAGCTTTGACACATAGGCTAGCATGCAGGGGAGTTTAGAGGCAAGTTAAAAAAAAAATGCCTGATGCCCCTAGAATTAGCTGCACAAATGTCCAGTATGCATGAGGCCTAAATTAGTACAATCTCCATGATTGTAGATGCATGCACTTTTACACTAATTGTTCCAAGATTTGCCTGCAGATCCTGTAAATAAATGTTGGGGTGTTTGGAGACTTCTCTTAGGATCATACAGTTAGGTCTGGGGATGAATTTGCTGAGCCAGTAAACTCTGGACAAATTAGCATCCATGTAAAATTTACACCGCTTGCAGATTATTTTTCATATAGTGAAATAATTTATTTAAAATAATTTGGCAACCTATTTAAATCCCTGGCCAGACTTATAGGCATCCACAACCCTGTTTCTTGAGGGCCTTAAAGAACTCTTTTGAGCTTTACATGACACCACACAAGTCAATAGTATAGAAACCACCTGACCTTACATATGAAGTTTAAATAAGACAAGTTACACCTAAATACTCTCTAAGGAGGTTCTGATTCTTGGCAATAAATTGTAACACCCTATTTTAATTTAATTGGTTTGAAGTGGCAGTAAATGCAGGAGAGTGCTTACTTTTAACATGTGAGAAATCTGCATTTTTGTTCACTTTAGATTATGAGAATGAATGCATCATGTCAGTTTTTATGTAATTTGTTCAAGTATATAACCTATATGTTTAGACGCCTTTTGAATGAAGATTTAATGTTTTCAAGTTTAAATATGTTGAAAAAGTCAACAATTTTCATGGGGTGCACTTATTTTTCACATGATGATCTTATGGGAAAAGTGTTGTTTAAATGAATGGTCTGGCAAGATAGTCTCTTAAAGTGGAATTCCACCCCAAAAAACAAAAATGTATTAACGTGCTTATAAAAAAAAAAAAAAAAAAAACATTTGGAGACATTATTTTTTTTTTTACTCACCACTAAATGCCTGTTGCTAGGGGGTCCCTCATAGTCTGCCTCCTTCAGTGCCTGGGCTTCTGACGTCACTTCCTTCAGCACAGGAAGGGAGATCACCCCCCTCCCTCTTGTCAATCATCTGGGACACGTGACCGGTCCCAGATGATTGCGTGGCCAGTGATGGCACACGGCGCGTCTCGCGCAAGCACAGTGGGTGCCCACAGTTAAAATGCCGGCGCCACCAAGCATAGGAGGGCACGAGTGGGGCTGCGATCCCCCGCATCGCTGGACTCCAGGACAGGTAAGTGTCCGATTTATTAAAAGTCAGCAGCTGCAGTATTTGTAGCTGCTGACTTTAAATTTTATTTTTTTTTTTAAGTGGGAACCCCTCTTTAAAGCAGGGTTTACACTGGAGAATGTATCCGCTCACAGTAGGAGCCCAGTTTGTCTCCATTTGCCATTTTAGGTCTGATTTCAGACAGAATTTTTGGCTAAATTCGGACCTAAAATGAACCAAAATACGCACAGCGGCTGCAGAGATGTGTGAACCATCTCCATAGAGAGCCAGTCACAATCTCCTTCTATGTGAATTGGAATGCGGGGAACCCCACATCCAATTCGCAATAGTGTGAACCCAGCCTTAAGGTTGTTAATGACAGGGGACACTCCTTTTGCTAAAGGAAAATACGTTTAATTTGCATTTAGAAAAGTATCTTTACAGTAAGAGCTGTGAAAATGTGGAATAGACATGCACAGAGGCTAGTGCTAGCCAACTCTTTAGAATGCTTCAAAAATGTTTTGATATGTTTCTAAATGCATAAAGTATAACTGGCTTTTAATATTTAGAGATAACAATGTAGAATGTGGATCCAGGGAGAATCTTTAGTCACTTAAGGACCAGGCCTATTTTTTACACTTGGTGTTTACAAGTTAAAATCAAGTTTTTTGGTATAAAATTACTTGGAACCCCCAAACATTATATATATATTTTTAAGACATTCTACAGAATAAAATGGCGGCCGTTGCAATACTTTGTTACACCGTATTTCCACAGTGATCTTACAAACGCAATTTTTTTTTATAAAAATACACTTTTTTATTTTTTTTTAAATAAAAAAACAGTAGTTAGAACAAATTTTTAATATTTTGAAAGATTAATGTTATGCCAAGTAAATTGATACTCAACATGTCATGCTTCGAAAATGCGCCCGCTCGTGGAATGGTGACATACCTTGACACTTAAAAATCTCTATAGGCAATGTTTAAATTTTTTTTACAGGTTACCAGTTTTGAGTTACAAAGGGGGTCTTTTACTAGAATTATTACTCTTTATTAATTAATCTCGCGGCAAATCCCCTGCAGAGACCACTTTTATCTGAAAACGGACCGCCCGCTGAAGAAGAGGATACCAGGGTTATTACCACTAGCTGCTGCCAAAACAACAATATCCCTCTTTAAACAGCAGACCTATAACGACGACGGGCAGTCGGCAAGTGGTTAAAACATTTTTTTGGATTACTTTTATTCCTATTACAAGGAATGTAAACATCCACATATTGTGAGATTCTGAGACCTTTTGACGCCAAGATCTCAAATCACACATTTACACTTAAATGCAAAAAAAAAATGTCCACTTTCAGTTGAAATCTGACTCCCGCCTTTAAGAAAATACCGGGGTTATGGCAGCTATCTGCTGCCAAACCCCTGGTATTTAAAGTCAAAGTACCGTCGAATAATGACGCCGGGTGGTCTGAAAGTGTTTAAAGGAGAAGTATAGCCAAAGCTTGTTAGGCTGTACTTCTCTTATGGATCACAGGAATGCAATTGGTTTTGCACTACCGTGACCCATTTTCCACTCTCTGCTGACATTACCAATGTCAGTCCAGGCACCGCGTCATCCCGACCACAGAGTATTGATCCACCAGGTGCCTGAACTGACACCAGTCTCAGCCTCTCAGCGAGCTGCTAAGAGCCAGAGATGGCCACTCCGCCCCCTGCACAGCTTAGCACTCCAATGAGTGAGGAGGGAGAAGATCAGAGAGCTGTGACTGAGTCTATAGCTCTCTGCTCACTGAGCTCTGAAAACCAAGCGATCAACGGTGTTTGATTGCTCGGTTCTCAGTTCAGAGGTGCCAGGGGACAGATACAGCATCGGACACATGCTGCATCCACCAAGGTAAGTATGAATGTGCAAAAAAATATATTCCTTCTCTTTTCAAGAATCGGTAAGGAATGTTTTTTTTTTTTATTGGAACAAATTGGACCGTGTTTTTTATAGGAGCTTTTTGCTTTCCTTTGAACCAGCTGCAGGTTTAGGGTTCTGAGAATTCTGATATTTTAATATACATATTTTTGACTTATAGGTGAACATGATGGACATTTTTGAAAGGATACGTTCACATTTTTAAAAAAAAATTATGCACATCTTTTTGCAGCTAAAAAAAATGTGCATTTATTTGTATTTTTTTTACTTGGGGCCTGGAAAGAATTGCAGCCACGATTTTCTGACTTCTCAGTGTAGCTGTCTACGGGCAGACAGATACACACTGACAGTAAAAATGAATGAGCTACCAGAGTGCTCAACAGTGCCATGGCAACTAATTGAAACTACAAGCCGACAGCAACAAAGGCCAAATAGGCTGGAACTTGTAGTTCCCCATTCGCAGAGGACTATGAATGAATGATGTGGGCGGAGCACTGCATGGCCACATTATTTTCAAACAGTGACAGCGGGCACCTAAAGAATATGCACGCCTGCTGTCACTGGGGAGGGGGGGTAAGAGCAGGAATGGCTGCATTGGTATATTGTGATTGTATTTTCTCCTAAATGTTTCTTCTCCAGGGAGAATATGTTTAATTTTTGCAGTTGTTCCTCGTAACTGAGGTCCTGCTGTGCCCTTATTTGTTTTGTTACCCTTCTCTGGGCTCACTTCAGTTCAAAGACATCTTTCCTGAGGATTGGTGACCAAAACTGGACAATATATTCAAGATGTGGCCAAACCAGTGTCTTGTAAACTCATAGAATTATAGTTTTACTGTATCTCTTGAGAAAGCACCATTTTGAATAAAAAATAATAGTCTTCTGGCCTTTCTTGCTGCTATTAGGACCCCCAGATCCTTTTCCATCCTCAATTCCCCCAGAAGTTCACCTCCTAGAGATTAGCTTGCATGCATATGTTTGGCCTCCAGTTGCATTTCTTTACACTTTTCAATTTTAAACCTCATCTGCTATATAGCTGCCCAACCCTCTATTTTAACTGTCTTCTTGTAGTTGCTCAATCCTGCTTTGACGTTATTGCCTTGCTTAACTTTGTATCATCAGCAAATACTGAGATTGAACTATTTATCTCAACCTCTATATAATTCATGAACAAGTTTAACCGAATTGGGACCAGAGCAGAGACCTTGGTCACACTGCTCACAACTCTAGACCAATTCTATATATACCATTGAGGAGCTTTAAATCAGTCTATAATAGGAAAGGCAGTTCTGTTGGGTGTAATAACTGGTGGAATATTAACATACATTTTTTTTTCTTTTTTTAACACAGAAAAGTCCGAAAGATGCTCTCATCCTCTGAAACCAAGAGAGCTGCCCGTCGGCCTTACAGACATATAGTTATCTGTCAGTCTCAGGTGGGACTACCAATGCGTCACCCTGTCAATGATGAGCCAATTGTTATTGAGGACTAAGAGTCATCTGAAGAGATAATCTGCAAGAGTCTCCATAGAAGATTCTTCTCATGATGATACTTGACTTTGAAAGTGTTGAGTTCATTAAAACTTTTTGCAGCTGTTTGCATCTTTTAAAAGATTCCATGCTTTGTAAAAGCGTCAAAATCTAAAGACTTGTTAATGCTTTGGTTAATTTTTGTTAACCCAGTCATTTCCTCATAAACATGTACAATGTTTTTGTTATTAGTACATTTTCTTTATTTTGAGATATTTTTGACTGGTGTTGGCTAACCACAAAGAAAATGTAACATGTTAAAAGGGACAGTTCTGACAATTATGGTTTAGTGTTCGATTTCATTGCAATTACAAATAAGATGCTAAAACTTTGTACACTTGAAAATGTATTATTGCTGATGCCTTTCTTTTTACAAGGTGTATTGATTTTTTGAAAGTGCCATTTAATGTTTTTTTCCCATTTATAGACTGAATAAAAACAAATCTAACTTATGGAATATAATTTTGAGGAAAATGTCTGATAAAATATAATTGTGCTTCTTGTGTTATGGGATTAAAGTTTAGCATTAAAATGTTTCCACACATAAATCGTTAATTTTGGGATACAAATAAATGCATTCACATAGAAACCATTATGCCAAGATTTTTTACAATAAACTGTTCATATTTTAGTTTACATTTAAAATAAATCTCTGGTTTCACCAACCACCCATTTATTCACCAGTATTTGGTCTGTTCTCTCCTTGTAAACTCTCAGTGCCATTCAATCTTTTTTTTTTCCAATTACATCGAAAACATTTTTCTATGTACACCTAATATTTTGATGTTTTTGGAACACTGTAAATAAACAAAATGCATTAACGGGTACAGTAATGATCACCAAGCAGGCCAGGTATTATGAATATGATTAGTATTTCAGTGCTAGATGAAAGAGGGCTCAGGGCAGATATCAAAATTTTGAGCCCTGCGCTGCATTACTTGACATTATCGTTTTTACATGCAAAAATTGCTCTGATTTTGGCTACAAGTAGCCAGGCTATGGCAACAGATACAGAATAGTGTGGGATGACTAGAGGCGATTCAGTTTGCATTATGCGCTATACAAGTATTTCATTCATTCATTCATGCTACAGATGGTGTCAGGAGGATGTCATACTATCAGAGAATGCCAGAATGTAATTGCCTTGGATGCCTTGGACACTCAAAGAACTACAGTTTATTGCAGGTAGCATAATATATATATATATATTATATAAAATGATAAAGAGCCCCCATTCTCTTGGAAAATATTCATCCACCCATCACTATTACTGTTTGCAGATGAGAGCTGTATGTCTCATCAACCCTTCCTTCAGCCCAGCCCTTCCTTCTCTGATTCTCTGAGATGGCTGCTCAGCTGTCAGCTAAGTGCCAGCTCCTATCTCTCCACAGTGACTCACCTGTTGATGATCTTGCTTGTAGGTTCTGCCTACTTAAGCCATCCAGTCCAGATGATATCTGCCTTCGCCTTGGTCAAATCTCCAGAGACGTTCTCCTGTGTTCCTGTTAGACTTGCTTGGCTGACATTCCTTCTGGCTCCCTGACATTTTGGCTTGTCTGACTATCCCTTCTGGTTCCTGAACTCTGGCTATGTTTTGACTACTTTTACTCTGTTTACCTTTTTTTATTATTATTATTAAACAAGTGGGATTTAATTGTACTTCTGTCTCATGGTTTCTGACAGTAGGTGAAGGCCATGAATTCAGAAGATGCAGTCAATCCAATTGCTGGTAATATTTTTTCCAGATTAGATGAGCAGGACCACTTCATGGATCAGTTTTCTTGGCGTTACAAACGCTCCTGAGTTGCACGGCTCACCTGGAATCCCCCACTGTGGCTGCTCCAGTACAACCTGTGTTGCAGGCCGTCCCTGCTGCTGCTCCAGTCTCTGTGCAGGCACCCACCTTGAGTATTACCTCCTCTAGTTCCACTTCCCCAGCGATTTGGGGGCAATCCAGTCCAATGCAGAGGGTTTCACAACCAAGTTGAGATATACTTTGAGATGCTTCCCACGGACAGAAGTAAAGTAGGTTTTGTGATATTTTTGCTTTCTGAAAGAGCCTTGGCCTGGGCAAACCATCTATGGGAGATGAAAAACCTGTTTGTCTTGAGTTACCCCAGTGTTTCTCAAATCCAGTCCTCAGGCCCCCCCAACAGGTCATCTTTTCAGTATTTCCCTCAGATGAAACGGCTGTGGTAATTGCTAAGGCAGTGAAACTGATCAAATCACCTGTGAAAAATAATGGAAAACCTGAAAACATGACCTGTTGGGGGGGCCTGAGGACTGGATTTGAGAAACACTGAGTTACCCTGAGTTTGTGGCTTCTTTTAAAAGGGTATTTGACGTTCCCACACGCTCCGATTCTGCTGCCACGTGCCTCATGTCCATCAAACAGAGTATGAGTTACTGATTACGCCATTGAATTCCATTCTCTGGCAGCAGAAGTTGCTTGGAACAATGAAGCCCTTGTGGTTGCTTTTACTCATGGTCTCTCGGATTCCATCAAGGATGAGATAGCAGCCCGAGATATACCCACTGAGCTGGAGAAGTTGATCATGATTGCCATCCTCATTGACTCCAGACTCAGAGAAAGACTCTCTTTTAAGGAGCGCTTGCGGAAGCCTCCTGTAAATTTGTCTCTGAGCTTTGCAGTCCCACCCTTGCCTCCTGGTACCGAGTCGGTCAGTGAAGGTGAACCCATGCACTTGGGTTTTTAATGCGGATGAGAGAAACTTTAGGAGGCGGGAGAGATTGTGCCTTTATTGTGGCCAGGCAGATCACTTTTTGAAGTCTTCTACCCGTCCAGGGAACGCCCGAACCTTGAGGTTCTGTCACAGACAGACCTTAGGTGGCGTTGTTTCATCTGCAGTTATCCAGAAGGATAAGCCCATGGTTTCAGTTACCCTTTCTTCGGCTGAGTCGTCCGTCGAGATACAGACTCTAGTTAACGCTGAGGCTGCAGGCCTTTTCATTGATGCTGCCTTTGTATTGAAGCACTTGATTCCACTGCAGCTGTGTGACACTCCACTTTTCATTGAGGCTCTTGATGGGAGACCTCTACAGCCTGCCCATGTGACTCATGAGACTGTTCCGTTGTCCATGGCCGTAGGGGCTCTTCGCCATGAGATAATCCAATTGCAAGTTATTTTCTCACCTAAGTCTCCGCTGGTTATTGGTTATCCTTGTTTACAGAGGCACAACCCCTCTTTTTATTGGCTCAGTGTTGAGGTTCTCTCCTGGTCACCACAATGCAGTAAGACATGTTTCCAGAAGGTATCCAAGGTCCTGTGCACCTCTTCACTCTCCTCCCTGCCGGAGGAGTACCACAATTTTAGCAATGTCTTTGACAAAGGTCAAGCCAGTAGTTTGCCTGCACACCGGTCGTATGATTATGCAATTGACCTTCAACCTGGAGCCATACCCCCTTGTGGCTGGGTTTACCCTATGTCGGTCCTAGAGGATAAGGCCATGGAGGAGCATGTTGCAGACGCACTTTCTCAAGGTTTCATCCGCAAATCCTTGTCTCCTGCTGGTTTCTTCTTTGTGATGAAGAAGAGTGGTGAAATGAGACCTTGCATGGATTATAAGAGGTGTCAATCGATTCACGACTAAAAATGCCTATCCAATTCCATGGATTACGGAGTTATTTGACCGTCTCAAGGAAGCAACGGTTTTCATGAAGCTTGATTTGAGGGGCATACAATCTCACGAGGATTAAGGAGGCCGACGTGTGGAAAACTGCGTTTAATACCAGAACAGTCCATTATGAGTACCTCGTAATGCTTTTTGGCCTTTATAACGCCCTGACAGTTTTCCAGAAATGTATCAACAGTGTCCTCCGAGATTTGTTGCAGTTATTTGTGGTTGTTTATCTCAACGATATCCTCATATTTTCCAAGTCCCTGGAGAGCCGCCACAGATTTCTGCTGAGTGCTTCAGAAACCGAGAGGACAATCTCTCTTGTAAATTGGAGAAGTGCGAATTCCATCGTGAACAGGTTAAATTCCTGGATTATGTAATTTCCACTGCTGGTTTTTCGATGGACCCAGAGAAATTTTCAGCAGTCCTACAGTGGCCCAAGACTCATGGGTTTATGTCCTCTGCAGCGTTTTCTTGGCTTTGCCAACTATTATTGTAACTTCTCAGCTCTGGTCAAGCCCCTGACTGATATGACATGAAAGGACGGTAACCCACAGAATTGGTCCCTGGAATCCATTAAGGCCTTTGAGAGTCTCAAGGCTACCTTTGTTTCTGCTCCTGTGTTGGCACATCCTGATCCTACGTTACCTGTTATCCTTGAGGTTGATGCTTCTCAGACTGGAGTTGGTGCCCTTCTGTCTCAACGTCCTACCTCTGAGAGCGCTTTGCATCCTTGTGGATACTTTTCCAAGAAATTGTCACCTGCGGAGTGCAATTACGAGATTGGTGACAGAGAACTGTTAGCGATCATTATAGCCCTGAAAGAATGGAGACATCTCCTCGAAGGTACCACTGTGCCGATTCTCATTCTTACTGACCATAAGAATCTCACATTCTTGTCTGAGGCCACCCTGGGAAGAATCAACTCTTTTGGGCCATTTCCCAACAATTCTGGTGGCCTAGTCTACGTCCTGATGTAACCGCCTTCGTAGCTGCCTGTTCTGTGTGTGCTCAAAGTAAGACTCCACGACACTTTCCAGTGGGTCTCCTACAACCCATATCCAATGGAGAGAGGCCCTGGAGCCACCTGTCTATGAATTTCATTGTGGAGTTACCCAACTCCCAGGGCAACATGGTTATCCTTATGATGGTTGACCGATTCTCGGAAATGTGTCATTGTATTCCACTTAAGAAGTTGCCCACTTCTAAGGAACTGACTTACATGTTTGCTTGGCAGATCTTTCACTTACAAGGCCTACCCAAGGTGATTGTCTTGGACAGCGGTAGTCAGTTTGTGTCCTGGTTCTGGTGAGCCTTTTGTGCACAGTTGGGAATTCAGCTTGGTTTCTCCTCTGCGTATCACCCGCAGTCTAATGGGGCCGCAGAATGTGCCAATGAGTCCTTGGAGCAATTCCTATGTTGCTATATTTCTGACCATCATAACAACTGGTCAGACCTCTTAGTGTGGGCAGAGTTTGCTCACAATAGTGTCTTGAATTCTGCTTCCCGATTGTCCCTGTTTATGGTGAACTGTGGTTTCCAACCTTCCATTTTACCAGACTATTTTATTCTGCAGAGTATTCCTGCATTAGAGGAGCATATCCGTGGTCTTTGTTCTACTTGGGTACACGTCCAGGGGGCTTTGTGACATGTTGATGATAGGTACAGACTCCATGCTGACAACAGACATCTGCCTGCACCTTCCTATCAGGTTGGGGACAGGGTCTGGCTGTCATCTCGCAACCTCAGACTTCCTGAACCGCACCTCGGTTTATTGGGCCTTTCCATATTCTTCACAGGATTAATCCAGTGACTTACTCATTAGACCTTCCTTCTAATATGCATTTCTCAAATGTATTTCATGTCTCCTTATTAAAACCTTTGGTCTGCAACAGCTTTATTACGTCGGTGCCACATCCTCACCCTGTTCAGGTTGAGAACCATTAAGAGTATGAAGTACAGGCCATTGTTGACTTCCGTAGGTTCCCTGGGCGCATACAGTACCTGATGCATTGGAAAGGGTATTGTCCAGAGGAACACTCTTCGGTCCCATCCTCAGACGTACATGCCCCTGTCCTATTCCATGATTTCCATAGACATTTTCCCCTCAAGCCTGGTGGTCCTCCAAGGGGGAGGGGTCGTTAAGGAGGGGGTACAGTCGGGGCTGGGCCCAGCCCTTCCTTCTCTGAGCTGGCTGCTCAGCTGTCGGCTAAATAACAGTGACTCCCCTGTTAATCCTGCTTGTCAGTCCTGCCTACTTAAGCCGTCCAGTCCAGGTGATCTCTGCATTCACCTTGTTCATATCTCTAGAGACGCTTACCTTTGTTCCTGTTAGACTTGCTTGGCTGACATTCCTTCTGGCTCCCTGATGTTTTGGCTTGTCTGACTATCCATTCCGGTTCCTGAACTCTGTTTTATGTTTTGACTACGTTTACTTTACTTTTTTATTATTAAACAAGTGTGATTTAACTGTACTTCTGTCTCCGTCTGATTCATGGTTTCTGACACAGTGTAGCTTACCATGCCTTATTTGTCAGATTGCTAACTGTTACATCTGTCTGAGCTTGTAATTATCAGTAACGTTACAGTTATGCTTGAATTCATTCCTCGCGTTATATTATACATCATCTGTAGTATTTTCAAAAAAACCTTTACCTTTTATTATTAAAAAGCAGTCCTTGACCTCCAAACATTAACTGTTCCTAGGTTGAAAGGATCAATATGGCAGAATTGTTTCATTGCTGTCCTCCTGGAAGATGAGGACACTGTCAGGATCGCATCATCAAATGGACACGCTGTGCTTGATAGGGAATGATTCCTAATTCTTTTGCATTTTTTAAATAAAGTACACTTATTCCTTTGGGTATTTTTGTGGACAATAAAAGCACTTGTTAATTATATACATCTCTGATGCACCTTTTTTTTTTCCCCTAATTTCATGTATATTTACACATTTTTACACAGTTACACGGTTGATTTGATGCCGGGTTCAATTGGCAAAGCGTAGTAATTAATATATTGTAAATCTCTATTCATGTTGGCCCTGTGGGTTGAATTTCTTTAGCACTATGTTGGATGGGTTAGCTTCTGGGGTATGATCTTTTATTGTACTAAGGATTGATCATCTTTTATAAACGTATCTCTCAACGGTGGTCTGTGCCAGTCAGGAAATATGCTTTACCTGCCATTGAACCACTTGTGAGGTGAAGAGCTCCACTCTCAAACCATACAATCCCCCAGTTGTCCACTCAAGAAAAGTCTTCATTATATACATCAACCTGCATATTTAATTAAAATGACATAGAATAAAGCATGTTACACTTAAATTACTGTATATAACACCACATATTGGCAGATCTCTAAATCTGTTCAGTCGTTCTAGAAGTTCTTGTTGGGGGCAACCTTGTATTAAAGGAGAAGTACAGCCAAAGATGGTTTAGCTGTATTTTTCTTATGGATTACAGGAGTGCAATTCATTCTTCAAACCTGTGACCCGTTTTCAGCAGACAGCAGGTGATGTCACAGAGCTGGTCCATGCTGGGGCAAGATCGTGACAATAAGCTTGGGCAATAAAGTTAAACAAAAAAAAATATTAGAAGACTATTCTGTCTTTTTCTGCTGTTTTTCTATGGGATCCGCCCACAACCCTGGATCGGCATCTGCCTCAGCCTCTTAGCGAGCCAAGAGCCTGTGCCAGCTGTTTCCATCCCCTCTGCAGTCCATCGCTCTAGTGAGCGTGGGGGAGATGGGGGGGGGGTAAGGGCAGAGCAGACAACAGTGACTGACAGTCACCAGCTTTCTGCTCATGGAGCTCTGAGATCCAAGCGATTAGTGGTCTTTGTTCACTCAGTTCTCCGTCTTAGACCCGGAGGGGGACAGATGCAGGATCAGACCGATGCTGCATTTACCTAGGTAAGTATGATTAAAAAAAAAACTAAAAAAACTTTTAAACCATTTTTATATATCGACAGCAGATATTGCACAGTCACTCATGGATTATCCTGGAGAATACAGCATACACCATCTGTCCATTCACATGCACATTGAAGCTTACAGAGTTCAATCTTTTCATTCTTTCTTCCTCCTAGTCTCAACGTCGATACTGAATCTCCGCAGCAACACAGGATTCACAACATACTCCTTCCATTCCATTATGCTCTCCTGGATTAATGGACACCATTAATCCCTTGACCATAGGGTTATATCGCCACCTACAGGAGTAGGACACGACAGAAAAGAAACAGCCCCACCTGTGGTTCTAGCTATTATAAAACCCCTTGTCTGCTATAGGCAAGCCTGTGGTTCCAAAGCCTTTTTTTTTCCTGCAGAGATCTGGGCTGGATAATTTAGATCCAGTGGGCACCCTAGTTACATAGTGAGGTTGAAAAAAGACACAAGTCAATAAAGTCTAACCTATGTGTGTGATTATATGTCAGTATTACATTGTATATCCCTGTATGTTGTGGTCATTCAGGTGCTTATCGCATTTTTTTAAACTATTGATGCTCCCTGCTGATACCACCGCTGATACATCCTTGCCACTCTTACAGTAAAGGACCCTCTATGCAGTTTAAGGTTAAACCTCTTCTAATTTTAATCAGTGGCCACTTGTCTTGTTACACTCCCTTCCGCAAAAAGTTTTATACCTATTGTGGGGTCACCAGTATGGTATTTGTGAATTGAAATCACTTTTACTAACGACCTCCAGACCCTTTATTAGCTTTGTTGCCCTTCTTTGTACTCACTCCATTTCCAGTACATCCTTTCTGAGGACTGGTGCACAGAACTGGATAGCATACCCTAGGTGCGGCCAAACCAGAGTCTTTTAGAGCGGGAGAATTATCGTTTTATCTCTGGAGTTGATCCCCTTTTTAATGCATGCCAATATTATGTTTGCTTTGTTAGCAGCAGCTTGGCATTGAATGTCATTGTTGAGCCTATCATCTACTAGGACCCCTAAGTCCTTTTCCATCCTAGATTCCCCCAGCGATTGTCCCCCCCAGTGTATAGATTGCATTCATATTTTCTTTTCTTACATCAGGGGACACAGAGCCATAGTACTTACTAGGTGGTTATATTGGCTTTTCAGGTGCTGGACACTGGCACGCTTCTTAAGGCGTGCACTTCCCCCATATAACCCCTCCCACTACTGGGAGTCCTCAGTTTTTTCGCCAGTGTTTAAGGTGTTGGGCACGTGTAAGGATGTGTGTACTGAGCTCCACGGGCAGTAATCCTTTGTTGCAAGCCAGCCATCCTGACGGGATCCATTCTGATATCTCTGTAATGGACTAAATGAATGGTACCCGGGCCTCGTCATCCAAAGACGCGAGGTTTTGCTTGCGAATGCTTTTAAGCTGGGCCCTGGGATCCAATACTTTTTGGTAGTAAGGCCAATAAAAGTGTACTGACAGGTTCTTCTCACAGGTCTAGGATTGCGGGATTACCTGAGTGTACCCCTGTTCCTGAAGGTTTCCTTTCAAGGTCTTGGAGCCTGCCGTGAAGGGCGAAGATTGGGCTTTTTATCTCTGATAAAGCCCTGTGGCAGAAAGGTAGGGGAGACTTTCTGCAAGGAATCTCTCCTTCCATGTATTTATGTCATGTCATGTCTATGTGTCACTACTGGAGGCTGTATTGAGCACTCACCATTCTGACGCTGGAAACAGCTGACGCGTTCTCTCTCCTCTCCGTTCAAGCCAGCTCAGGCCCCCAGGAATGAAGGGGGTCTGATCACTTCCTGGGCCCCCAGAGTGGCGGTTTTTGTTCCTTTGGATGCCAGCCTGCTGCCTCTTTTTTCTTAAAAAATAAATAAAAAAAATTTTGGTTTTGGGGCAAATTCTGTCCGTTTTACCACCGCCGGCTGCCATGTTGCTGGCACTCATACACTTCCCTAGTTGGAAGGGGGGGGACGTTTTCACTCGGGGTGTGGCTAATCAGCATCAGACGCCGGCCACACGTGGAGGAAGTATAAGCTACACAGGCAGAGCTGCAGTCTGGCGGTGGAGGGACAGAGCAGAGTGGTTGCTGGTCAGGTTTGGTGACACAGGGATCTCCCTTTTGATTGACAACATTGTACTGTATAGCTCGGACTAATAGCAGTTATTGTAATGTACTATAGCCTAGCAAGTGTTACATTATTTTGCTGGTAGTGCCTCTGCTTTGTACTGTAAGCTATGAGTGGCAAGGGGGCCAGGAACTCCTCTAAGGGTTCTAGGGGGTCACAACAAACTAAGACCCTGTCTAAAAGAATGTCTTCCTCTTTGGAGAGTGTTGCGGCCAGTCAGATGGAGCCGTCAGGGGAAGCTGTTGTTGCAGTCGCTCAAGGCGCTTCAGCCCCTGCGTATGTCACATGTGAAGTGTTGTCCTCTACCATTGCTGCCTTAGAGAAAAAGCTTGATGCAATTTTATCCCTTCAGAGAGGGGTTAAACACAGTAGATCCCCTTCAAGTGCTCAAGATCCTCCTCTTGAGGTTCAGGATGCCAGGGATCAGACAGATCTTCCTAAAGATATGGATCCTTCTTCTGAGGATCCTAGCACGAAAGGAGTATCACCACAAGAGAGCTTGCTTGTGCACGCTCTCACTGGGTTGGTTCGGTCAACCTTTTTGCTACCTGATGATGCCATCTCTAAGTTAGGATCTTTAAAACCTCCTCTGGCTGGAGATGCCTTTCCTATCCATGCATGGCTAAGAAAGCTTATGTAAGCAGAGTGGGAGCATCTGGATAAGCAGTTTTATCCTCCTAAGAGGTTTGCCAAACTGTATCCTATGGAAGAGGATTTCTATAAGAAATGGGGGGGTTCCAGCGGTTGATGCTGCGATTACCTCTGTAAATAAGAATCTCACATGTCCGGTTGATAATGCACTTATGTTGAAGGTCTCGGCGGATAAGAAGCTGGAGCACCTTTCTAAGAACCAGATGGCTTTAGCAGGATCAGCAGTGCAGCCGGTTCTGGCCGCAATGGGTGTATCCCAGGCCATTAAGGAGCAATTTGAGGAGATGCTTATATTTTTACGTGTTGAACAGGTTCAGCAGTACGCTGATTTAGCAGACGCACTGTGTTTCACAGTAGATGCGATGAGAGATGCGTCCATTCAGATTTCACGTCTGCTGTTGGGACTAGTGCATTCTCGCAGAGTTCTTTGGCTTGGTCAGCCGAAGCACCGTTTAAGAAGTTCCTAGCCAGTTTCCCTTTTCATGGTGAACGGTTATTCAGAGAGGATTTGGATAAATACTTACAAAAGATTTCCAATGGCAAAAGCTCTCTGTTGCCAGTAAAGAAGACATTTAGACACTTCTCATTTAAGCAGGCCTCTTCTCCTGTACCAGGGACATCAGCCTCTAGGCAGTCTCGACGGCCTCAGCCATCAGGTTCAAGGGGGAAACCCCAAGGACAGCGCCTAGGTCAGAAAATATCCTGGGGAAAGAAGCCCACCAAGCAGAGTACTAAAGCCTCCTTATGAAGGGGCCCCTTCGCTCGCTTGGGTAGGGGGAAGGCTCCTGCAATTTTCAAAGATTTGGCAGGAGCAATGTCAGGACAAATGGGTGGCTTCTGCGGTGTCTCTAGGTTACAAACTAGAGTTCCGAGTTTTGCCGTCTTCACGGTTTTTAAGATCAGGGGTTCCCAAGGACCCAGAAAAGAAGGCTCTCCTTCTTGCACTGGACCATCTGCTAGCCAAGGCAGTCATATCAGAGGTTCCCTTAGAGGAACAGGGCACAGGTTTTTATTCAAACCTCTTCACGGTCCCAAAACCAAACAGGGAAGTAAGACCTATTTTAGATCTCAGAGATCTAAATCAGCACTTGTGCATCCGATCCTTCCACATGGAATCAATTCGGTCTGTAGTAGCCATCCTCCAAGGAGGAGAATTTTTGGCTTCAGTCGATACCAAGGATGCCTATCTTCATGTGCCAGTATTTCCCGCTCACCAGAGGTTTCTACGCTACGAGGTAGAAAACCGTCACTTTCAGTTCGTGGCCCTGCCATTAGGTCTAGCCACAGCTCCTTGAGTATTCACAAAGATTCTAGATCCTGCTTTAGCCAGGTTCAGGGGTCAGGGCATAATGGTCCTAGCCTATTTGAACCACCTACTCTTAGTAGATCAGTCGGTTTCCGGGTTAGACCACGGTCCGGTGACAACGGTAAACTACCTGGAATCTCTAGGCTTGGTTCTCAACCTAGAAAAGTCATCCTTGAGGCCATCAAGGAGAGTACAGTACCTGGGACTAATCATAGATACCAGGCAGGGAAAGGTATTTCTACCTCCAAAGAGAATCAGTTCCATTGTTGAGATTGTTGGGGAAGATGGTGGCCTCCTTCGAGGCTGTCCCTTACGCACATTTCATTCAAGATTGCTACAAAGTGCAATCCTGTCAGCCTGGAACAAAAAGGTTTAGGCCTTAGATTTTCCGATTCAGCTTGCTCCCGAAGTACGTCAGAGCCTAAATTGGTGGCTGATGTCCAGCAAACTTCAGAAGGGAAGGACATTTCTGCCTTTCACCTGCAAGGTAGTAACCACAGATGCCAGTCTGTCAGGTTGGGGAGCGGTCCTGGAAGAGGATTCTGTCCAGGGAAGGTGGTCCAGGTTGGAAAGGACCTTGCCTATCAATATTTTGGAAATTCTGGTAATCCATCTGGCTTTAAGAGCCTGGGCGGCCAGACTAAAGGGCTGTCCTGTCAGAATTCAGTCCGACAACGCCACGGCTGTGGCTTACATCAATCACCAGGGGGGCAAGAGCAGTCATGCAGTCCAGAGAGAGGTGAATCACGTTTTGTCTTGGGAAGAACACAACGTTCCTTGCCTATCGGCAGTGTTCACTCCCGGGATAGAGAATTGGCAGGCGGACTACTTGAGCCTTCAACAATTGCTTCCAGGAGAGTGATCTCTTCACCTGACATCTTTCTAGCAATATGTCCAAGATGGGGTACTCCGGACGTTGACCTGTTCGCATCCAGATTCAACAACAAAGTCGACAACTTTGTGTCAAGGACAAGGGATCCGCTAGCTTGCGGAAAAGACGCATTAGTCTTCCCATGGGATCAGTTTTCTCTGATCTATGCATTTCCTCCAGTTCTGCTACTTCCGCGTCTTCTTTGCAGGATCAGGCAGGAACAAAGGGAGGTTATTCTCATGGCCCCAGCATGGCCCAGAAGGCCTTGGTTCTCCGAGATCATAAGGATGGCAGTAGGAGTTCCCTGGAATCTGCCATTATGGCCGGACCTTCTTTCGCAGAGTCCGGTATTCCATCCTACCTTACAGATGCTAAATTTGATGGTCTGGCTATTGAGACCCACATCTTAAGGGGTCATGGGTTATCACCTTCAGTCATATCTACCTTGATAAATGCCAGGAAGCCAGCTTCCAGGATCCTTTACGATAGAGTCTGGAAGGCATATGTTGCCTGGTGCGGATCCAGGGGTTGGCACCCCAGGAAATATGTTATAGGTAGAATTCTTGAATTCTTACAGATGGGATTAGAGATGAATCTGGCCTTGATCTCGGTCTTGTTGGTGTTCTTTCAGCAGCCTTTAGCTTCTCACTCTTTAGTGCATAACTTTGTGCAGGGGGTAACACGGATCAGTCCTCCGATCAAGACACCCCTAAATCCTTGAGATTTGAACTTGGTCCTGTCAGCTTTACAAAAGCAGCCGTTTGAACCTTTATGGGAGATTCCCTTGGTTCTGTTGATCAGAAAGATAATTTTCCTGGTTGCTATTTCTTCTGCCAGAAGAGTTTCTGAACTAGCGGCTCTGTCTTGTAAGAAGCCATATCCGATTATGCATAAGGATAAGGTGGTTTTACGCCCTCATCCTGAATTCCTGCCAAAGGTAGAGACAGGGTTTCACTTAAACCAAGATATTGTTCTTTCTTCATTCGTCCCAGAGCCTCAATCTATGGAAGAGAGGTTGCCACATTCCCTTGATGTAGTAAGGGCGGTCAGAGTGTATTTAAAGGTGACCGCTCAGGTTCGTAAGACAGATATCTTGTTTATTATGCTGGATAGTCCAAAGAGAGGACAGGTAGCATCTAGATCCACTTTTGCCAAATGGATTCGTCAAGTAGGACGTGCAGGCTTATGGTTTAAAGAGAAAGATTCCTACTTTTCATATTAAGGCACACTCTACCAGGGCGATTAGTACCTCCTGGGGAGGGGCATCATCAGGCCTCTGCGGCTCAGATCTGTAAAGCCGCGACATGGTCTTCAGTTCATACATTTACCAGATTTTAGCAAATCAATGTTAGGGGTCAGGAGGATTCTGCCTTTGGGCGCAGCGTACTGCAGGCTGCAGTATAAGTTCCCTGACTTCCTTTTTTGTTGTATCTCCCCCCCTTCAGTTGCCATTGCTATGGGACATCCCACGTAGTAAGTACTATGGCTCTGTGTTCCCTGATGTAAGAAAAGAAAATAGGATTTTTAAAACAGCTTACATGTACAATTATTTTTTTTGATGTACATCAGGGGGCACAGAGGTCCCTCCCTTCTTCTTATATTCTTTGATTGCTTGGCCACAAAACTGAGGACTCCCAGTAGTGGGAGGGGTTATATGGGGGAAGTTCACGCCTTAAGGGACGTGCCAGTGTCCAGCACCTGATAAGCCGATATAACCACGTAGTAAGTACTATGGCTCTGTGTCCCCTGATGTACATCAAAGAAAAGGATTTTACAGGTAAGCTGTTTTAAAAATCCTATTTTTGCCACCCAAATGCATTATTTTACATTTTGCTTCCACATCCTGCAAAGAAGTTATTGCCTTGCTTAGCTTAGTATCGTCCGCAAATAGAGATTGAACTGTTTACCCCATCCTCTAGATCGTTTATGAACAAGTTCAATAGAATTGGTCCCAGCACTGGTGACAGTTTGGCCATCGAGCGCACGCAGACCTTTAGCTAAATGCTGGGTTTGCAGCGATTAAGCCCCATTCTGGACTGGTGCAGTCCAGTCTTGCAGGGACACATATGACCGGGCACTGGAGTCAATGTCACAGTGTTATTCTGGCTGATAGCCCCCCACTTCAGTCAAGAGAAGGTTCTGTCTTGGGAGCTGTGTGGGGTGCGGGTGCTCCCTGGGGTGGTCAGGCCTGCGGGTTCTCCTCCTCCCCTATATGCTTTGGCTTCTCTTATCCCCCCTCCACCTTTCCCTTCCCTACTGCTTGGGGGCATGGGGTGCCAGGTGCGCTCTATAGGGGGTGCGTTGGTGGGACCACTGTACCTCTGAGTGTCAGGTAGCATTGCCTGTGTCACTGTTTAGACAGGCATCCCCTGGTCTGAGCCAGAGGAGGCCTGCTAGTGTCCTGGTGACTTGTTTTTGCATGTGTGTTCTCCCCTGCCTGCCCAGGTCGGTCCTTCCTCAGAGCTAGCACCTGCGGAGTTGTTTTTATTTCTCCCCTTGCTGCTGCTGGAAAGGGAGTATTCTGCCTGGCCTGAGCTTGGTACCTCGCTTCTCTGTGGGTGTCCGCAGCACGCTGTCTGACTCCGTTAATTTAGGCTTTGGATTTGCGGCCTAATGGAGCAGGATGTTGCACCCAACATTTTGGATGTGGGCACCCGTCCTTCCTCTCCGTCACCTACGCCCATGCTCTGTTCCAAAGCCAAATGTGGAATGCAGGCTGGTGCCCTTCACCTGATGGGCGGGCATGTGGAAAGGAGCTTGGTGGCCAGTTGCTGGCAGACTGTGTCACTGTCTTTTTAACTAGGAGCAGTTCCCTTTGTCTTGCTTCCCTGCCTCACATTGTAGCGCTAAAAGGAGAGCCTTGGCAGTTGTTGCTGGACCCTGTTAAGCGATGCAGTCTGGCGATCCCCAGGGTGACAAAGTGCAGCGGTGGCTCAGTGACTGCGCTCTGGCGGCGTCTGTGTACCCTGTAGTTAGCAGGATCGAATCTTGCCTATATTCCTTGCTTTAAAAAAAAGGACATTCCTACAACCGGATAGTGGTCGGAGGGAGGATCTGTCACCCTTTGCATGCTTGGTCTACTGTTTGTGTCCTGCATATGGCCTAAGATTCATACTGGCTCCTTCATGTTATCCGGTGCTGTTTTGGCCCCCTGCTGGCTGGGTTTCAGTTCTGCCTTGTTCTTGGGATGCATAGCTGTATGTTTGCATAGGTCCCTTGGGGGGAGATGGTGTTTCCCCTGGCACCATTCCCATGCGGCAAACAGCATCGGTGGCTATTTCATATAAGGCGATGCTGGACCCATTACTAGTTGTTCTCTATGGTGCCATCAACTGGATTTTTCTTTTATCCCACATATTTTACAAATGTGTCTACAACACTGGGAATGCCCAAAGCAGCCGTTTGTGACCCTGATGAGCTTGGTTGTCCATTTCCTTTGATAAGGCCCTTCTGAAGAAGTGGACCTCATCTCTTGTGGTGAATCCCCCCCATTCTAGCTTTAATACTGCATCTGTGATACTAGTTGAGGAGTTTTTCTCCTTTCTGAATCCCGTGATCGGCTTTGCGCCCAGTGTTGGCCTAGGCCCTGGTTTAGCAGACGCTTATCAAAAAGGCTTAGCTCCTTCGGCAAGTTTTGAACACCAGACGTGGATCGGGTGTATGTGGACCTGACAGACCAGTTGGTCCAGGGCCCGAAGCATGGATGTGATGCATCTCTAGATGCTGCTCCACTTCCTTTCAATCCCCTTTTTTCAGGCTCTCCATCTCAGCTGTGCTGCTTGGGGGGTGCTTTGGTTCAAATGCTGGCCTGCTGACCAGACTTCTGAAGTGGACCTGCAAACCTGCCCTTCCAGGGGTTTGTCTTTTTGGTGCTGTCTTGGACGACATCATCCAGATCCTCCCACGGTACCTTCCTCCCACAAGCCAAGAGTGAAAGGATTCATGTCAGACGTCTGAGCCCTCCTTCACTGCTCATGTGCATTTTTCATTCCTCTGGCTCCTTAGACTAAAGTTCACCAAGCCTGCAGCTCAGTCCACCTCAGTATTAAAGTTTGCCTCACTCGTCTCCAGGGTAGGGGGGTCATCTTTGCTGGTTTCTGGACCCATGGGCATCGCCTATCCCTGACCAGTAGGTCCACACTCTGTGTCTGACTTTGCGAAAGATGCAGATTGGTGAAATACTCTTTCAATTGCGCCTCATGCAGGGCCTACTTCACAAGGGAGTGATTGTCACAGTTCCCAAGCCGGTTCCAGGGTTTTACTCCAATCCGTGACCCCCCAAAAACAGGATGGGATTTGCCTGATCCTGGACATGAATACCCTAAATTGATTCATGCTGGGGCAGAGGTTTAAGCTGGAATCTATCTGGTTGGTGATATCCCCTCTCCATCAAGGGTATTTACTATCATCCATGGAAACCACGGTTCCATTTCTGCATGTTCCCGGGTGTGAAGGACATCAGTGATTCCTGCACATTGCGGTTGGGGTTTTCCAAGCCACTGGCTTAAGTCCTAGCATTGCTGTGACAAAGGGGGATTCATGCAACAAACTATTTGGATGACCTGCTCCTGCAGGCGGGCTCCCAGGTCACACTGCAGAGACCGAAATCACAATGCACTCCCTGTAGGACTTTGGTTTCCGAGCAGGCAAAAGGTTTCTCCTTTGGACAACCCCTGGCAGCTTCCTCCTGCATTATTGCATGCAGGCTCTGGGTCTTATGGTGTCCGCTTTCAAGGCGTAGTTTTCTTACAAAGGGTCTGCAGAGGAAAATTATGTCTGGGCCGAATCTACAGCTTCTCTAGACAACCAGATTCATCTAGAATGGTCGACTAGAGGGCCTTCCTCTTATGGTTGTTGTGTTTCCCTGCCCTGTAATCTGGGACATTTTCACTTCCCCTCTACTGGACAGACATCACCTGTTTGGCTGGGGAGGAGTCCTGGGTTTGGCATAAAGTTGTTGGACCCTGGGGGAGGCTCATCTGCCCATCATTACTCATTATTGTCCTGGGGCTGCGAGTGCTCACCCAACTCTGGAGCGATGGACGCACCTTAGGGGGGGCTTCTGATCACAATCCAATTGAACGTTGTCACCGCACTGGCCTATGTCACCCACCTGGGTGGCTCATGAAGTGAGACAGCAGCGCTGGAGTCTCCCTGCTTTTTATGGTGTGCGGAATGGTATGTTCTGCCCTTCTCCATTGGGCACTTTCCATCGTCGTGACTTGCCAGGTAGACTACCTCACTCATGAAATGGTGGATGAATCAGGGGAATGGGTTTTGTCCGATCTGCCTAGCTCGTGTAACCCCTGACATGGATCTTCTGGCATCCTACCTCAACAGGAAGGTGCCATGACAACAGATGCACTGGTATTGTCTCATTTAACCACTTCAGCCCCAGAAGGAAGGATTTACCCCCTTTAATGACCAGGCCATTTTTTGCGATACGGCACCGCGTCTCTTTAACTGACAAGTGTGCGGTCATGCGACGTACCCAAACAGAATCCACAAAATAGAGCTTTCTTTTGATGGTATTAGATCACCTCTGCATTTTATTTTTTGTGCTATAAACAATAAAAAAGAGTGACAATTTTGAAAAATGTATTCTTCTTCATATTTTTGGTAAAAAAAAAAATCGCATTAAATAGGGGATAGCTTTATGGCATTTTTATTATTAATATTTTTTTTTTTTTTACTAGTAATGGTGGTGATCAGCAATTTATAGAGGGGTTGCGGCGGACAGATCAGACACTTTTTGGGGACCAGTGACATCATTACAATGATCAGAGCTAAAAATATCCACTGTATAAATGACACTGGCAGGGAAGGGAAGGGGTTAACACTAGGGGTGATCAAGGGGTTAAGTGTGTCTTAGGGAGGTGTTTCTAACTGTGGGGGGGAGTAGACTGACTGGGAGTACAGAGAGATCGCTGTTCCTGATCACTAGGAACAGACAATCTCCTTGTACTCTCCTGTTGAACGGGAATCTGCTTTGTTTAGGGGTTGAAGGGATTTTGCTTCCTCTTGTAGCTCCAGAGTGGTCGGTGGTACACCAACATGGTGTAGCTGGTTAGAGACGCTACCTGGTGGTTGCCTATTCAGGAGCCCTGTCTGTCCTGGGGTTGGTTCTGCCTCCCTGTATTACCATCTCTGGCCTTGATGGCATGGCTACTGAAAGCCAGCTTTGAGGGACAAGGAGTTGTCGAGTTTGGTGTTCTCCAAAATGTTGGATGCTCATAGGTCTAACTCTCAGAAGATATATCTTCACACCTGAAAGGCTTTTATTGCCAGGTTTCCGTCCACATCTCGTCTCGGGTGTTTGCTTTTCTTCAACAAGGCATTGAACAAAAAACTTGCCTGGAGAACTATCAGGGTCTGCTTTCGGCAATTGATGTCCTTTTTAAGGGTCTCTTAGCCACATACCTCCTTATTCGCACCTCTATTCAGGGGTTTTTCATCCCACAGTGGGACTTGAAGTTGGTTCTTCAGAAGCCTTTCTTGAAGAGTATTGCATTTATCCCCTGCTTACTTTTTCTCTAAATGTTGCATTTGTGGTCGCCATCGCTTCTCTGAGGGGGGTGTCTGAAAGGGGCGACCTTGTCTTGTAAGTCTCCCCATTTGGTCCTACTCAGTATCTGGTGTTTTGTCTGTGCCCTCTTTTCAGAAGGGGATTTTAGTTTTCTCATCTGAATGAGGACATTGACCTGCCTTTCTGTCCATGACCGTTGAATCCTAAGAAGATTGCATTGCACTGCTTGGCTGTGGTCCACTGCAGCCTCCTGCAGGAGGTCAGACTCATTTTTATGCTCACGGATAGCCTAATGTGAGGCCTCCTCTGCCACAATTTCCTGCTGGCTCTGGCAGATGCTTGGAAAACTGGATAAGAAACTGCGCTACATTATAGAATTTGTTACTGTAAAAGGTCTATAAAGACCTATTGGAAGCTGCAACTCTACTGTACAACATAAATGCAGAGAACAAACAAGGAAAAAATTATGAGTTGCGGTAAACCAGTGAAACAAATAAATTTATCGGTGGCCTCGCCAATAGAACTGAGCCACATTGGCCGAAAGTTAATCAAAGGCCATGTGAGTCTGAATCAACACTGGAGAGGCACACACTGTGAGAATCAAAACTCAATACCTAAAATGTACTGCACACAACAAATCGTGTATACAAAATCATAACTGCCAGTGGCTAAAATGTACACAAATTAATAAAAATCAATATGAATAAATAAATGTGAAAAAGTATTATCCTTTTAAATATAGTCCAAAAATAAATGGTATTCACCCATGCATGACAAAGTGAAAATGAAATACAAGTCCATCCAGAAAAATTCTTCATAAATATGAGCCGTGTCCAATCCACCACCACTGCATAAAGATTCACTTCTTACCGGAAGTGTATGACCCCCCCCCCCCCCATTACAGAGGATCACAGAGAGCATAAGATGGTATTGCAGCCTCCCAAACCCTCAGACCATCCCACTGGTTAGCATAATCTCCACAATATGAGGAATGGACCAATATTCTCCAAATTGTCCCACACCGTTCAAGTCTCATAGATGGATGTATATTTACATGAAAGGATATAAAGGCTCCAATAGTGTAAAACCATAGATTTGTAGCGGCCATAACCCGTTGCAGGGCGGCCTTGACTTATTGGGCTTACCAGTTACCTTCTCCTGGCCTGCTCTTCCACGTCTTGGGGTTCCCAGGGTTGATACCCAATGACTTGAAAACTGGCACAGATGAAGTCCTTTAAAATAAAAAGTCCCACACAGTGAATAGTCCAATCAAGTGATCTGTGATTCTATTGGCCAAAGTTGTAGTGATATAACAGAAAATCCCACACATTGAATAGTCCGATCAAGTGATCGGTAACTCAATCGCCCAAAATTGTAGTCAGAGTGAGTCTTGAATCAATCGCGTTAGCTTCACAGGTGGAAATCAGATAGAGAGATTAAACACTCTTACCAGATAAGTTGGATACAGTACCATACGGCAATTTATCATACAGACTTGAAGTGCTAGAACCACTATCACACAGGGAGGATGGAGGCAGACGATCCAGGCTACAAGGTGGCCATCATGGAGAGTAGCGCCTATCCACACCAAACGTCTTGTGATGAAAAGGGCTCAGCAAAGGTTCCAGAATGGCTCAGAACAATCCCATGGTGTAAAAAACAAAAAGGCAAAGAATGCCAATAGTGCAGGTCAAAAATGATCTAAAGCTTTATTCACATCTTAAAGTAAAACAAATGACATAAAATGTGATCACATAAAAAGATTAAAAGCAATGTGGGAAGCGTAAGATAAGCGTAGCCCGTTTCGACACAATAGGTCATCGACTGGGGCATATCTCAGAGCCCCCCCCACATTTCCAGAATATATATATATAGACAAAATCATAAAATCACCCCTTGGTGGCCACACCTACCAGGGCGTGACCTAAGGTGGAGCCAGCATCATTGTTTAAATCCCTCAATGGGATAATAAATATAATTCTCAATATATTCAACAATAATTGTACAACATAAATAAATAAACACATCAATAAATATGTTCACAAATTCATACATATAAATACCCCCTGTTAATCATAATAAAATTCCCGAAGGCAGATGTCAACCATCCAATCGAGGGCAAAAAACAATGGAGGTATACAGTGGTGTGAAAAAGTGTTTGCCCCCTTCCTCATTTCCTGTTCCTTTGCATGTTTGTCACACTTAAGTGTTTCGGAACATCAAACCAATTTAAACAATAGTCAAGGACAACACAAGTAAACACAAAATGCAATTTGTAAATGAAGGTGTTTATTATTAAAGGTGAAAAAAAATCCAAACCATCATGGCCCTGTGTGAAAAAGTGATTGCCCCCCTTGTTAAAACATACTATAACTGTGGTTGTCCATACCTGAGTTCAATTTCTATAGCCACACCCAGGCCTGATTATTGCCACACCTGTTCACAATCAAGGCATCACTTAAATAGGAGCTGCTTGACACAGTAAGGTCCACCAGAAGATCCTTAAAAGCTACACATCATGCCGAGACCCAAAGAAATTCAGGAACAATTGAGAAAGAAAGTAATTGAGATCTATCAGTCTGGAAAGGGTTATAAAGCCATTTCCAAAGCTTTGGGAATCCAGCGAACCACAGTGAGAGCCATTATCCACAAATGGCGAAGACATGGAACAGTGGTGAACCTTCCCAGGAGTGGCCGGCCGCCCAAAATTACCCCAAGAGCGCAGCGACGACTCATCCAAGAGGTCACAAAAGACCCCACAACAACGTCCAAGATGCTGCAGGCCTCACTTGCCTCAGTTAAGGTCAGCGTTCATGCCTCCACCATCAGGAAAAGACTGGGCAAAAATGGCCTGCATGGCAGAGTTCCAAGGAGAAAACCACTGCTGAGCAAAAAGAACATCAAAGCTCGTCTCAATTTCTCCACAACACATCTTGATGATCCCCAAGACTTTTGGGACAACATTCTGTGGACCGATGAGACAAAAGTGGAACTCTTTGGAAGGTGTGTGTCCAAGTATATCTGGCGTAGAAGGAACACTGCATTTCATAAAAAGAACATTATACCAACAGTAAAATATGGTGGTGGTAGTGTGATGGTCTGGGGCTGTTTTGCTGCTTCAGGACCTGGAAGACTTGCCGTGATAAAAGGAACTATGAATTCTGCTGTCTACCAAGAGATCCTGAAGGAGAATGTCCGACCATCTGTTCGTGTACTCAAGCTGAAACGAACTTGGGTTCTGCAGCAGGACAATGATCCTAAACACACCAGCAAGTCCACCACCGAATGGCTGAAGAAAAACAAAATGAAGACTTTGGAGTGGCCTAGCCAAAGTCCTGACCTGAATCCTATTGAGATGTTGTGGTATGACCTTAAAAAGGCCGTTCATGCTCGAAAACCCTCTAATGTAACTGAATTAGGACAATTCTGCAAAGATGAGTGGGCCAAAATTCCTCCAGGACGCTGTAAAAGCCTCATTGCACGTTATCGCAAACGCTTGGTTGCAGTTGTTGCTGCTAAGGGTGGCCCAACCAGTTATTAGGTTTAGGGGGCAATCACTTTTTCACACATGATGGTTTGGATTTTTTTTCACCTTTAATAATAAACACCTTCATTTACAAATTGCATTTTGTGTTTACTTGTGTTGTCCTTGACTATTGTTTAAATTGGTTTGATGTTCCGAAACACTTAAGTGTGATAAACATGCAAAGGAACAGGAAATGAGGAAGGGGGCAAACACTTTTTCACACCACTGTACGTGTGCAAATTAAAGTGAAAGAAATCAACAAAAACTCAAAATGGCAACCAGAGAAACAAGCAATGACTCAAAATGGCAACCGGAATGTGTAAGCCAAGTGGGTATGCCGACAAACTTGACCAAGATGTCCACCGGGAGAGGCCAACGCTCAAAAAGGCATAGCACAAGCCTATGGTGCATATCCACTCTCCACCGCCAGGGAGTGAAGCAGCACCCATGCCTTACTGGACAGCCCCACTGTGCGTGTATGCTTTCCACCAATAGAGGATGCAAGACGCGCCCCACGTCATTTCCGGTGGCAGCGTCCTCGTCATAGCGTCATTATGTAAACACGTCAGTGACGCGACGGCCTCCCGGCGTCATTCAATCATCCCAGCTATGTTGCAACAGTATCCCGGCCATAGTGCAACAGTATCCCGGAGTCATAAAGCACATGACCTCCGGGAACCAATCACACAACAGAAAAAAAGCCTTTGAGAAAGGAGTGTCAGTAAGGTATGTCTAACTCAAGCTGAGACAGACATTCAAAGCTAAATAGCCATGTGGAGTACTAAATCCATCCAAATGGCCCCATGGCTCAATAGCAAAACCAGACCTGAAATGGGGATACGTGGCAAGATATAAAACAAATAAATCAATAAAAATAATATATATGAATATTAACTAAATGTGCAAAATACAGTTCAATAACTCCAAATCTGACAAAAAAAATAAAAACGCATTGATCATGCATCTCCCAAAAAAAATAAATTAAATAAAAGGGAGAGGAGAAGGAGAGAAGATGGCACTCACGTCCGGTTAATGAAACTGTTGATGTCCTACTCAACATTCATACCGTGGGGCGAGTAGCACTTAAATTCGTATATCCAATAAGTTTCAAGTCTTGAGACTCCACATAAGCAAGAGTCTACACGCCAATGCGGTACAAATTTATCTATGACCTGGACCTGGGTACCAGTAGGGTCCTTATTACGGTGTTCTAGGTAATGACAAGGAACACTGTGTTTGGTATATCCCTTCTTGATTTTAGCTAGGTGTTCATTCAACTTTATTGCAATGGTTCTAAGAGTACGCCCCATGTACTGTAATTTGCATGGGCACATGATGAGGTATACTATGCATTTGGTAGCGCAAGTCATGAAATGTTTCATTTCGTGGCTGCGTGAAGTGACCGTAGAGGTAAACGTATTGGTCATGCGTCTGCCAAAAGTATTATGTAGGCAGACATTACACTTCCTGCATGGAAAGTAGCACTTACATTGATGAAAGAAAGGCCCTGTTTTGGGGGGATCAATGGCATTTGGAGCAATGTCGCCCTGAATGGAGCAGGCGCCACGAAATA
The DNA here is from genome assembly GCF_037356315.1 of Lithobates pipiens. NCBI lineage: Eukaryota > Metazoa > Chordata > Amphibia > Anura > Ranidae > Lithobates > Lithobates pipiens. Next base: position 158,050,091 of record NW_027507791.1, on the reverse strand, counting down.
TAACCCTGCTCAATTCCAGTTGCTTCAAGACATAGACGAGGTCCTCCTCCCATTGGGCCATGGATAAATTGGCCAGGCTGGGGGCATTTTTAGCCCCCATAGCAACCCTCTTGATTTGGGAGTAAAAAATACCCTGAAACCAAAAATAATTGTGCTCTGTAGCGAACTTCAATAAATCCCTAATGAATTTCCTTTGGATCAGAGAAAGTAACGAATTCCAAAACAAAAAAATTTCAACAGCTGCAAGGCCTAATTGATAAGATATGCAAGTATACAGAGCAGGGACGTCCACTGTGGATAAAATGAAACCGGCTCGATATTCAACCGATTCCAGGAGCCTAATAGCATGCCGGGTATCTTTCAAATAAGGGATGAGGGATGAGCTGAACAAGGGTTTGAAGGTAGAAGTCAATGTACCTGCCAATCCTCGATGTCACTGAGTCGATACCACTCACTATAGGGCGACTTGGAGGATTGGCAGGATCCTTATGGACTTTGGAGAGATAATAATGGGATTTTTATATGCAGCTTACCTGTAAAATCCTTTTCTTGAGAGTACATCACAGGACACAGGAGCTCATTACATAGTGGGTTATATAGGCACCTCTGGTGATTGGACACTGGTTAACCCCAATTAAGGAGAATTCCTCCCCTATATAACCCCTCCCATATGGGAGGCACCTCAGTTTTAAACTGCAGCCTGCAGTACACTGCGCCCAAAGGCGATATCGTCTTGCCCTCTGACATCCACCTGATAGAATCTGGTGAATGTGTGGACTGATGACCAAGTTGCAGCCTTACAGATCTGAGCCAGGGAGGCCTGGTGATGCACTGCCCAAGAAGCATTACAGCCCTAGTAGAGTGCACTTTCACTTGAAAAGGAGGGATTTTCCCTTTAACACTATAGGCTTGAGAAATAACCTGTCTAATCCACCTTGAGAGAGTGGATTTTGACGCCGCCTGGCCCTTCCTAGGGCCTTCCGGCAAAATAAATAAGCAATCAGTTTTCCTTATCTGAGCAGTTGCTTGAAGATATATCCTGATTGCTCTAACCACATCCAAAGTGTGCAAAGATTCTTCTTCTGCGGACTGAGGGTCCGGAAAAAAGGATGGTAGGATTACATCTTGATTGAAATGGAATCCCGAAACCACCTTAGGTAGAAAGGACCTGTTGGGACGCATGACCACCCGGTCCTTATGAATAATTAGATATGGCTCTTTGCTGGAAAGAACTGCTAGTTCTGATACTCTTCTAGCCGTGGATATGGCTACCAAGAAAACCAATTTTTTAGTCAGGAGAACTAATGAAGCCAGATGCAAAGGTTCAAATGGTTGCCCCTGCAAAGCTGAGAGAACCAAATTCAGATCCCATGGGCATACCGGAGGTTTGACTGGCGGTCTTATCCGCATGGCCCCCTGGATGAAAGCCCACACCAGGTAATGCGATGCATGTGGCTTCTGAAAAAACACTGAGAAGGCCGAAATCTGCACCTTGATAATGCTTATGGCCAAATTCATTTCTAGGCCTGACTGGAGAAAGGCCAAGATCCTGCTAATGACATACTTTCTAGGATGCCATTCCCTGAGTTCACACCAGGAAACATATGCCCTCCATATTTTGTAATAAATAAGCCTGGAAGCCGGAGTAGAAAGGACTGGCCCCGAAAGGCCACGGTCTCTCAGAATGTGGGTCTCAGCAGCCAAACCGTCAAATTCAGACTGTGTAAAGCAGGATGGTAAATTGGACCCTGTGAGAGCAGATCTGGCCGGAGAGGGAGGATCCACGGCCTGCCGACTGCCAACTTCATGATCTCTGCGTACCATGGTCGCCTGGGCCAAGCCGGGGCTACCAAAAGGACCGATTTTGTCTCCCTCTTGACTCTTCCCAGGAACTGTGACAGAAGCGGGCACGGGGGGAAGGCATAAATCAGATTATACTGATCCCAGGGAACTGTCAGAGCATCTGACCCCTGAGCAAGTGCATCTCTTGTCCTTGACACAAAATTGTCCAGTTTTCTGTTGAACCTGGACGCAAACAGATCTACATCTGGAGTACCCCACCTGTGACATATGTTCCGAAACACGTCGGGGTGCAGAGCCCATTCTCCTTGGCACAACTGCTGGCGGCTCAGAAAATCCGCCTGCCAATTTTCCACTCCTGGAATGAAGACTGCAGAAAGACACGGAAAATGGTTTTCTGCCCAGACAAGTATGCGATTCACCTCTTTTTGCGCAACCAGACTCCTGGTACCGCCCTGGTGAATGATATAGGCCACTGCTGTGGCATTGTCGGACTGAACCCGGACAGGGAGACCCCGTAGTCTGTAAGACCACTTTATGAGAGCCATATAAACTGCCCGGATCTCCAAGACATTTATGGGCAATAGCTTCTCGATCGCAGACCATTTCCCCTGCGAGCACGTCTCCTCCAACACTGCTCCCCAGCCTGTCAGGCTGGCATCTGTCGTGATAATCTTCCATGGAAGAGGAAGAAAAGTTTTGCCCTTCAGCAAATTCTTGGTTTGTAACCACCAGATGAGACTCTTGCGTGTCCCTGGGGATAGATGCATAGGAAGATCCAAGGATTGGGGCTTCCTGTTCCAAGCCGCAAGGATGCATCTTTGCAGAGGCCTTGAGTGGAACTGGGCGAATGGGATGGCCTCGAAGGAGGCGACCATTTTCCCTAACAGTCTCATGCACAACCGAATGGGGGAAGATCTCCTGCCCAGAATTAGGCGCACCAGATCCCCAATGGCCAAGGCTTTTGGCCTTGGAAGAAACACCTTGCCCTGAGCGGTGTCAATAATCATACCCAGGTATTCCAACCTGGTGGCAGGCTGTAGGGACGACTTTTCTAGGTTTATAATCCAACCTAGGCGTTCCAGGTGTTCTAGCGTTCTGGTAATGCTGTGGTTCAGGAACGTTACTATTTTCTCCATGAGAAGCAAATCGTCTAGATAAGCCATGACGGCTATACCCTGAGCTCTTAGGTTTGCCAAGAGAGGGTCCAGAATCTTTGTGAAGACTCGAGGGGCTGTAGAAAGCCCGAACGCCAAGGCCACAAATTGAAAATGGCGCCGCTCTACCACGAACCTTAGATATTTTTGGTGTGCGGGAAAAATTGGCACATGGAGATATGCATCCTTGATGTTTATTCATGCCATAAACTCTCCCCCTTGCAGGGAGGAGACCACAGTGTGAAATTGACTGCATTTGGAAGGACCGGATGCATAAAAACCGGTTCAGATCCTTCAGATCCAGGATAGGTCTGACACTTCCATTTGGCTTCGGAACAGTGAAGAGATTTGAGTAAAACCCTGAACCCTGTTCTTTTGGGTCCACTTCTACTATCACCCCCTGGGATAGTAAGTGATCTAAGGCCAAAAATAGCAGTTTTTGCTTTACTGGATCCCTGGGGATCCTTGACCTAAGAAAGCGAGAAGGTGGAATCTCCTGAAACTCTAGCCTGTAGCCCAGAGATACCGAAGAGATCACCCACTTGTGCCGGATCTCTTCCCGCCAGGCTCCTGCAAACTTCAGGAGCCTTCCCCCCACTCGGCCGAGTGGGGGCGCCCCTTCACAAGGAAGCTTTTGGGCTCTGCTTGGCAGGCTTTCACCCCCAAGTCTTTTTCTGCCCCTGGGCCCGGCCCTGAGCCTTTCCTGTAGAGGAGGGTTGAGAAGGCCATCGCCACTGCTTAGAGCTTGATGCACCGGGAAAGAGAGCACGCCTAAATGATGGTCGTTTGCTCCTTTTGACTGAAAGGAGAGTAGATTTACCCGCTGAAATTTTTTGGACGAATTTGTCTAATTCTTCTCCAAACAAACGTTCCCCTTTAAACGGGAACCCATTCAAATGCTTCTTGCATGACAGCTCAGCTGCCCAATTCTTTAGCCATAGGGCCCTTCGCATGTGTACCAACAGGAGAGACAAACGAGATGCTTGTTGGACAGAATCCAAAATCGCATCAATCATGAAACACAGAATTTGAGGTATTTCTGCATAATTCTCTACTTCCTCACTGGGAAGGAGGCCAAGCATCTGCTTAACCTGTTCCTTGAGGAACTGACACAACCCCACGGCTGCGACTGTAGGTTGCACTACAGCGCCAGTCATGGAAAAGGAGGCTTTTAATAATGTTTCCAGCTTCTTATCAGTTGGATCTTTAAATACCTGAGCATTATCCAACGGACAAGTCAGGTTTTTATTCACGCAAGAAACAGCCGCATCGACAGATGGGACCCCCCACTTCTTGGTGAAACTTTCCTCCAGAGGATAATGCATAGAAAACCTTTTAGGAGGAGCAAACAGTTTATCGGGATGTCCCCAATCCTCATACAACAATTTATCCATTAAGGGATGAATTGGGAAGGAATAGGCAGTCTGTGGGACTTTCCTGACTCCCAGGGAAGAAACAGAGGACGTAGCGACTTCAGCAGCAGGCATTCTGAATGTGGTACGCACCAATTCAGTATAATACTGCACCTGTTTTCTGAGCGCCTGGGAGGAGGGGACTCTCTCCTCTTCCTCTGATTCATCCGACTGCTCAAGATCCCTGTCCCAAGATAGGGATCTCTCCTCATTGTCAGAAGAGTCATCTGAAAGAGGAATCTCAGCAGAGGGAGGGGATCTACCCCTTTTCCTGCTATCTTTCAGGGAAGCAGAAATAAAATTCATTATTCTCCCTTCAAAACCCTCCAATGTAGCCCTAAGGGAGTCTTCAGTGACATATACCGGGGCTGACACATTAGGAGAGGCTGCAAAACCTGACAGGGGCACTGACTCATCCTGTGAGGCTGGCTCCAGTCTTGCGGGGGGGTGGTAACTTACAGGCATTTTTAGAACCCCTGGACCTAGGCGGTGATTTACCAGTGCCCTTGTTACCTCCCCCTGAGACCCTCTTACGAGGAGACATAGTCCTAAGCTACAAAGAGGTACTAGTACAAAGTGCAATCACTGTTGTGCTTAAAGTCTCACAATAAATATATATGCTTAAACTGTAAATACAGAAAAAATCAGCGCAGTACAACCCCTTTACAAAAAGCTGCTGAACACCAAGGATCAATTACCAAATCCCAAAATACAATATATCAAACAGATGGTACAGCGCTCTAACTAAAATAAAATGATTACTAACATATTAAAATTAATAAAAAGTCCAAAGATAGCTTTTGAGTCAAAAAGTCCACGTGAGGAATCTTCAGTGGTATACAGTCAGTTCATGCATAAAGTGACTTAGTGCCAAGGGGGGGACCACCACCAATGGTAAAATTGGCTGCTCACCTAATCGTATGGACCCTTTAAATTACAGAGGGTCGTATGCACTTAAATATCAACTCGTCCAATCGCTGTACTCCTCTCCGACAATATCCGACCGATTCACAATCGAAAACACAGCTTTCTCCCATTCAGAGTCAAATGAACTGACACGTTTGTGGAATACCCACACTGGACCGGTATATAGCAGTATTCACAATTCCTCAGATCATGTGGATAGAAAGACAGGCCATAGTGCTCTCCATAGAAAAACGTTTTAATGATGAATATACATAAAAAACACACTTACAATAACGAAGCTTCATACGATCGTTAAAATGATCAATGACCGCGGGTGACGTCACGTGATCTCCGTCCGTACGTTACGTCCCTATGGGCGGGACTTCATCAGCGGACACGGAAAACGCGCCAGCGCGCACGTGCACGAGGACCGCGGAATCCAGGGGGGGAAGGGAAACTCCATCGGAGCTGCGTGGGATCCCCAGACTATGTGGGACCCCTGTATTACCTGTATTATTGTGGCAGGGATTGCAGTGGAGATGTGAGACAGCTGGAGAACCAGGCTTCACTGAGCGTGTGTACTGAAAAGGCATGTAAGTATGCATCAGGCTGCTCTTACTCCCTCTAGTGGTGGATACCAGGTAAGACATACTACTACTCAATGAAGAAATCCATAATATATATAGGATTAACTTCCCTTACCTGTGCTCGCCGCAGGAATTGCTGAAAACCGACAGATTCCAGCCTTCACCCATCACAGCCAACCTTCAGGTTTTTTTGGGGTTCTTTCTCAGAAGAACCTCCTACCTGGACCATGTAAAGGACTCTGCCAGAAACTTTCGTGCCACTATGTAAATAGTACACCAAGTCTGGTTTTCCCAGAGCCCAGTTTTCCAATAGGAGAGGACTTACAGGCCAAACCTCGTTTCTTCTGATGACGAGGCCCGGGTACCATACCATCTTGGGAGTCAAAATATCGGCCCGAGATATGGATCCGGTTTGTTGTAGCCCTTAGGCCCCCGCAGGGACCTGCACAGAGCTTTCTTCATAGCACATGTTTTACGTGACCAACCACCATAGACACTGGCGAAAAAAAACTGAGGTGCCTCCCATATGGGAGGGGTTATATAGGGGAGGAATTCTCCTTAATTGGGGTTAACCAGTGTCCAATCACCAGAGGTGCCTATATAACCCACTATGTAATGAGCTCCTGTGTCCCGTGATGTATGATCAAGAAAAATTATTGTAATACGTAGAGCTAGCAGGACCAAGTACTCTTTCTCTTTACCATCTAGGATATTTAAAGCAAAACCTTCCTCTACCACCTCAATCAAAGCCTTTTTATACCTCACAGTGGGATCACCTGGAGGCGCCACCCTCAACCACCCCAACCATCCCAAAAGCCCAAAACTAAACAAGGCTCCAGAGGGGGGTGGCACATCCAAAGGCAAAAGGAAAAGAATGCATTAGGTGCAGGTATTTTTAATTTGAGTAAAACCACATTGACAGATGTGGAGACATGTATATTGGACAAAGGTTTGAAATTTGTCCCCCCCCCAAAACTAAATAAGTTCAATACTTTTATAGATGTGCAAAAATACATTTATAAGTTAAATATTCAGCACCATTTTTATCGGTACCCCCCAGAGACCCAGGCACGGTGAGACAGAGCTCCAGTGTGCTTTTTTGCCTCTCAAATCCTTCTTTATTCAATCCGCCTAACACCACCTCACATTCAATCAAAGTTTTTTGTAATTTAGTACTCAATGATCTTGATGCTTTACCTGTCAAAAGGGTGCACCAAGACCCTGCTATTACTTTGGGACTGCGATCACTCTGTGAGAGGAAGAGTCTCATCATCTGCTTTGCTGATAAGGGGGGTGGGATAGTGGTTCTTGATAAAGATGATTATATTAATGAAATGATGAGACTCTTGGATGATCGCAGTACTTACATTATACTTCCAGGTTATCCCACTGTGAGGTATAAAAAGGCTTGGATTGAGGTGGTAGAGGAAGGTTTTGCTTTAAATATCCTGGATGGTAAATAGAAAGAGTACTTGGTCCCGCTAGCTCGATGTATTACATTAATTTATTATCTCCCCAAAGTCCATAAGGATCCTGCCAATCCTCCAGGTCACCCTATAGTGAGTGGTATCGACTCGATGACCTCAAGGATTGGCAGGTACATTGACTTCTACCTTCAACCCCTTGTTCAGCTCATCCCTTCTTATTTTAAAAATACCTGGGATGCGATTAGGCTCCTGGATTCAGTTGAATATCGAGCCGGTTTCATTTTAGCCACAGCATTCATCTCTGCTCTGTACACTTGCATATCTCATCAATTAGGCCCATCTGTTGAAATCTTTTTGTCTCGGAATTCGTCACTTTCTCTGATCCAAAGGAACTTCATTATGGATTTATTGAAGTTCGCTACAGAGCACAATTATTTTTGGTTTCAGCGTATTGTTTACTCCTAAATCAAGGGGGGTGCTATAGGGGCTAAATATGCCCCCAGCCTCCTCAATTTATTCATGGACCAATGGGAGGAGGACCTCATCTATGCCTTGAAGAGACTGTAATTGGTCCTTTGGGCTAGGTACATAGATGACGTCCTCCTTCTGCGGAATGGTGGCTGACCTTCGTTGGATCGTTTCATGTCCATTCTCAATAATAATGATCGTGGTATAGTCCTGAACTATGAGGCCAGACATACTAATATCCATTTTTTAGATTAAGGCCGCGTACACACGGGCGGACTGTTCGCCCAACCTTGTTCGGCAAACAGTTTCATCAAACAGTCCGCTCAAAATTTGCATGAGCGGACTTGCCCACACACGAGCGGACTGTTTGACGAACAAGGTTGGGCAAACAGTTCGCTCAACTTTTGAAATGAACGGACTCGCCCACGTAAGGCGGAGACAAATCCGCCCATTTCGAGCGCGTGTACAGGTAGGCGGGGCCCGCGAAGGAGACGTCGCGGGCTCCGCCGCCTGGAATGGGCTTAAAGGGGAACCCCAACGCCGAAAAAAATCGGCGTGGGGGTTCCCCCCAAGTCCACACCAGACCCTTGTCCGAGCACGCTACCCGGCCGGCCAGGAAAGGGGGGCGAGCGAGCGCGCCCCCCCTCCTGAGCCGTACCAGGCCGCGTGCCCTCAACATGGGGGGTGCCTTGGGGAAGGGGGGGCCGCGCGGCCCCCCCACCCCAAAGCACCTTGTCCCCATGTTGATGAGGACAAGGGCCTCTTCCCGACAACCCTGGCCGTTGGTTGTCGGGGTCTGCGGGCGGGGGGCTTATCGGAATCCGGGAGCCCCCTTTAAGAAGGGGGCCCCCGGATACCGGCCCCCCACCCTATGTGAATGAGTATGGGGTACAATGTACCCCTACCCATTCACCTGTGAACTAAAGTACAATAAAAAACACAACACAGAGAAAAAATATTTTATTGCACAGCTCCGGGGGTCTTCTCGACGGACTCCTCCGCTATGTGTGTGTAGCTCTTTTGCTAGCGGAGGAGTCCGGCTTTCTTCCTCCCCGCCGCCGGCCTCTTCTCCCGACTTCGGGGGTCTTGTCCCCCTCTTCGGTTCTTCTGCCGGGTCACCGCGCCTGGTCCGGTGGCCCGGTCTTCTGTCGCCGTCTTCCGTTCTTCTGTCGCCGCCTTCCGTTCTTCTGCCGGGCCACCGCGCCTTCTTGTAGCTCTTTTACAGGCGGTGGCCCGGTCTTCTGTCGCCGCTGTCGTCGCCGCCGCCGCCGCCTTCCGTTCTTGTTCTTCTTCTTGTTCTTCTTCTTCTTCTCCTGGAGATGTTGACTCGACGATCTCTCCGGCCGGAATGCCAGGGACACGCTCCGCTGCCACTTATATAGTGACAATGGGGCGGTGTCACATGGTATATGTCACATGGGTTGGTCACATGGGTTGATGTCACATGGGGACTATGACATCGTAAGGGGGCGGGGTCACCATGTGACCAACCCATGTGACATATACCATGTGACACCGCCCCATTGTCACTATATAAGTGACCGCACAGCGCGGCTCTGGCATTCCGGCCGGAGAGATCGTCGAGTCAACATCTCCAGGAGAAGAAGAAGAAGAACAAGAAGAACAAGAACGGAAGGCGGCGGCGGCGGCGACGACAGCGGCGACAGAAGACCGGGCCACCGCCTGTAAAAGAGCTACAAGAAGGAGCGGTGGCCCGGCAGAAGAACCGAAGGCGGCGACAGAAGAACGGAAGACGGCGACAGAAGACCGGGCCACCGGACCAGGCGCGGTGGCCCGGCAGAAGAACCGAAGAGGGGGACAAGACCCCCGAAGTCGGGAGAAGAGGCCGGCGGCGGGGAGGAAGAAAGCCGGACTCCTCCGCTAGCAAAAGAGCTACACACACATAGCGGAGGAGTCCGGCGAGAAGACCCCCGGAGCTGTGCAATAAAATATTTTTTCTCTGTGTTGTGTTTTTTATTGTACTTTAGTTCACAGGTGAATGGGTAGGGGTACATTGTACCCCATACTCATTCACATAGGGTGGGGGGCCGGTATCCGGGGGCCCCCTTCTTAAAGGGGGCTCCCGGATTCCGATAAGCCCCCCGCCCGCAGACCCCGACAACCAACGGCCAGGGTTGTCGGGAAGAGGCCCTTGTCCTCATCAACATGGGGACAAGGTGCTTTGGGGTGGGGGGGCCGCGCGGCCCCCCCTTCCCCAAGGCACCCCCCATGTTGAGGGCACGCGGCCTGGTACAGCTCAGGAGGGGGGGCGCGCTCGCTCGCCCCCCTTTCCTGGCCGGCCGGGTAGCGTGCTCGGACAAGGGTCTGGTGTGGACTTGGGGGGAACCCCCACGCCGATTTTTTTCGGCGTTGGGGTTCCCCTTTAAGCCCATTCCAGGCGGCGGAGCCCGCGACGTCTCCTTCGCGGGCCCCGCCTACCTGTACACGTGCTCGAAATGGGCGGACTTTCCGAGCGGGAACAGTCCGCTCATTTCGAAAGTACAGCGGACAAGCCCACACACGGGCGGACTGTTCGCTCAAACACAGTTTCAGCGGACAGTTTTTCGGAATTTCCGAAAGACTTTGTCCGTCCAACTGTCCGCTGAAACTGTCCGCTGAAAGCCCACACACGAGCGGACTGTCCGCCCAAACACTGTTCAGCGGACAAGGTTGGGCGAACAGTCCGCCCGTGTGTACGCGGCCTTAGAAATTACGGCTACTCCGGGAGGCCTCGAGTTTGGGACCTATTTTAAGTCTACCGACAGGAATGGATATATTCCTGTCGATAGTTGCCACCCTGACCAATGGCTGAAATCAGTCCCGCATGGGCAGTTTCTCTGTCTCAGGAGAAACTGCGCCAGTAATAGGGTTTTTCAACAGATATTGAGGCAGACATTTCTTGAGAAGGGATATAGGTCTTCAGCGTTAGATGCAGACATTGAGGCTGTGCCAAGGGTCGAAAGGAGTTCTCTCCTAATGGATCTCCCAAACCATTGAGGGGAAATAAATTCAAGTGGTCGTTCTTCACTTCCTTTTCTACTCAGCACAAAGAAGTTTTTAGTCAATTTGCGGAGTGATTGGGTCTTGGGACCTTCTTTCCCTGAGCTGGCGGGTGTTATATTTCGTGGTGCCCGCTCCATTCAGGGCGACATTGCTCACAATGCCGTTGATCCCCCCAAAACAGTGTCTTTCTTTCATCAATGTAAGTGCTACTTTCCATGCAGAAAGTGTAGTGTCTGCCTACATAATACTTTGGGCAGACACATGACCAATACGTTTACCTCTACGGTCACTTCACGCAGCCACGAAATGAAACATTTCATGACTTGCGCTACCAAATGCATAATATACCTCATCATGTGCCTGTGCAAATTTGAGTATGTGGGGCGTACTATTAGAACCTTTGCAATTAGGGTGAATGAACACCTAGCTAAAATCAAGAAGGGATGTACCAAACACAGCGTTCCTCATCATTATATAGAACACCATAATAAGGACCCTACTGGTACCCAGTTCCAGGTCATAGATAAATTTGTACCGCATTGGCGTGGAGACTCTTGCTTATGTGATTTCTCAAGACTTGAAACTTATTGTATATACGAATTTAAGTGCTACTCGCCCTACGGTATGAATGTTTAGTGGGACATCAACAGTTTCATTAACCGGGCGTGAGTGGCATCTTCTCTCCTTCTCCTCTCCCTTTTATTTAATTTATTTTTTTTGGGAGACGCATGATCAATGCGTTTTTATTTTTTTTGTCAGATTTGGAGTTATTGAACTGTATTTTGCACATTTAGTTAACCACTTGCAGACCGGACCATTTTGCTGGTCAAAGACCAGACCACTTTTTGCCATTCGGCACTGCGTCGCTTTAACTGACAATTGCGCGGTCGTGCGACGTGGTTCCCAAACAAAATTTACGTCCTTTTTTTCCCACAAATAGAGCTTTCTTTTGGTGGTATTTGATCACCCCTGCGGTTTTTATTTTTTGCGCTATAAACAAAAATAGAGCGACAATTTTGAAAAAAACGCATTATTTTTTACTTTTTGTTATAATAAATATCCCCCAAAAATATATAAAAAAACATTTTTTTCCCTCAGTTTAGGCCGATACGTATTCTTCTACATATTTTTGGTAAAAAAAATCGCAATAAGCGATTATTGAATGGTTTGCGCAAAAGTTATAGCGTTTACAAAATAGGGGTAGTTTTATAGCATTTTTATTAATAATTTTTTATTATTATTTTTTTTACTAGTAATGGCGGCGATCAGCAATTTTTATTGTGACTGCGACATTGTGGGGGACCCATTGGACATTTTTGACACATTTTTGGGACCATTGTCATTTATACAGTAATCACTGCTATATAAATGCAGTGATTCCTGTATAAATGACACTGGCAGTGAAGGGGTTAACCAGTGGGTGGCAGTGTAGGGGTTAAGTGTTCCTAGGGGTGTGTTACTAACTGTCGGGGGGTTGGGCTTTCATTTAGTGAACACTGATCTCTGCTCCAATCACATGGAGCAGAGATCAGCATCACTAGTTGCTAGGCATAATGGAGAAATGCTGTTTACTCGGCATTTCCTCCATTCGGCCGCTCCGTGAGACGATCGCGGGGATGCTCGCGGCGATCGAGTCCGCGGGTCCCGCGACCGGACTCACGGGGGTCCCGACCAGCGCGGGAGCGCGCCGGCGGCGGCGCGCTCCCGATGGCAGGGCGGCATTGAATATTGGACGTACCTGTACGCCAATATGCCTGCCCGTGCCATTCTGTCGACGTACATTGTCGTGCGCTGGTCGGGAAGTGGTTAATATTCATATATATTATTTTTATTGATTGATTTGTTTTATATCTTGCCGCGTATCCCCATTTCAGGTCTGGTTTTGCAATTGAGCCATGGGGCCACTTGGTTGGATTTAGTACTCCACATGGCTATTCAGCTTTGAATGTCTGTCTCAGCTTGAGTTAGACATACCTTGCTGACACTCCTTTCTCAAATTGAATAATTGTTGTGGGCTGTTGGCGCTACCTCAGGCTGGTGTTCAATCCGAACCTGCCTTAACCGTTTATTATCCCTAAAGGCTATGTGTATATATATATCCTTAATCCAACCAAATGTGACTATACACCACTTCTGTTAATTACCACATATAAATTCACTGGTTTCAAAAGAGCTGAAAAACAAAAGCCATACCCAAAACACAGAAAATCAAATACTGAATAATATTCACACTATTCTGTGATGGTGAAAAAAATCCCTATATATATGGGAAGTATAACATCTATACCTCCACTACACGTGTACAATCCTTGTGCTAATTGTTAATTTATTATACTATAAAGGCCCCCAAGCCTTAATAGCTAAATTTGTGTGTACCACCAAAAACCTAAAAAATGCAACCTTATTCAAAACCAAAAAAATTCTTATAAACAAAAAAACAAAAAACAAAAAACAGGTAATGTGAAAAAATAAATGTGAACATATACAAAATCATATATATAGTCCAAAGATAGTCTTTCTTCAGGTATTCCCAGAAGTACAATTATTCTGCTTCAAGTGACAGAAAGGTGACTTTTGTGATTATGCCTGTTTATTGGTGACTTCCGTGCTTTTCCCCCTCAAGGGTCCCCACTCACCGAATCCACGCACCCCCTAGGGGGTTACACGCCTGTAATCTGTGTTCCACTTTATTGAGGATCCCACTGCTTGGCTCTGTCTTCAACAGGTCCTCTCCAGGGTTTTTAAAGGAGATGGGAGAAAAAACTCTTTTGTCCGCCAGTAGTTCCTCAAAATGAAAAAAATCCACTCATGGTGTAGTATTTTGGTTTACTAAATACTTAAGTTGGGGGGAAGGGGAGCAAGCTACAAAAATTTTTTACTTAAAAAAAGGAAAGATTTTCTTTATAAGTATGTATATATGGTGGGAGACTGGTAACCACTTAAAACATGCTTTATTGCAGAAAAATTATTACAAAAAATATATAATTAAAAAGCTTTTCCATATGCCACAGAGATTTCTGCACAACACTTTGTACAAAAAAAATCTTTTTAGATTTTCCACAACATTGCAATCTATAACAGTTGCACTGCAAAAAATTTTTTTTTCTTTATATATGTATAGCAGTCATACACTTCAGAAGATATAAAAAATCAAAAAAACTGGCAATAATAAAAATAAAAATAAAAAATAAAAATATATAAAAAAATTGTATAAGAAAGCAACAATACAGTCCTACTTTATATACTTATGTATAGCAGCGCTGTACTCCGTCATATGAGGCCTATACCCCTAAGTATACACCCTCCTTCTATGGTGGGGAGCTCTGATCTCTCTTTAGGGGGTACCGTTTTCCAGGCTCTATAAGGCTACTCATATGCTGAAATTAGTATTGTTTAGCTTTTAGATGTTGGGCATCTTTGCACAGATATAAGCAGAAAAAATGCAAAGGCCACGATGCAAAAACAGCACTCCGGTTTGCGAAATCCCTCTGAGCCAGAGGGATTTCGCAAACCGGAGTGCTGTTTTTGCATCGTGGCCTTTGCATTTTTTCTGGAGCTCCCCACCATAGAAGGAGGGTGTATACTTAGGGGTATAGGCCTCATATGACGGAGTACAGCGCTGCTATACATAAGTATATAAAGTAGGACTGTATTGTTGCTTTCTTATACAATTTTTTTATATATTTTTATTTTTTATTTTTATTTTTATTTTTATTATTGCCAGTTTTTTTGATTTTTTATATCTTCTGAAGTGTATGACTGCTATACATATATAAAGAAAAAAATTTTTTTTGCAGTGCAACTGTTATAGATTGCAATGTTGTGGAAAATCTAAAAAGATTTTTTTTGTACAAAGTGTTGTGCAGAAATCTCTGTGGCATATGGAAAAGCTTTTTAATTATATATTTTTTGTAATAATTTTTCTGCAATAAAGCATGTTTTAAGTGGTTACCAGTCTCCCACCATATATACATACTTATAAAGAAAATCTTTCCTTTTTTTAAGTAAAACATTTTTGTAGCTTGCTCCCCTTCCCCCCAACTTAAGTATTTAGTAAACCAAAATACTACACCATGAGTGGATTTTTTTCATTTTGAGGAACTACTGGCGGACAAAAGAGTTTTTTCTCCCATCTCCTTTAAAAACCCTGGAGAGGACCTGTTGAAGACAGAGCCAAGCAGTGGGATCCTCAATAAAGTGGAACACAGATTACAGGCGTGTAACCCCCTAGGGGGTGCGTGGATTCGGTGAGTGGGGACCCTTGAGGGGGAAAAGCACGGAAGTCACCAATAAACAGGCATAATCACAAAAGTCACCTTTCTGTCACTTGAAGCAGAATAATTGTACTTCTGGGAATACCTGAAGAAAGACTATCTTTGGACTATATATATGATTTTGTATATGTTCACATTTATTTTTTCACATTTCCTGTTTTTTGTTTTTTGTTTTTTTGTTTATAAGAATTTTTTTGGTTTTGAATAAGGTTGCATTTTTTAGGTTTTTGGTGGTACACACAAATTTAGCTATTAAGGCTTGGGGGCCTTTATAGTATAATAAATTAACAATTAGCACAAGGATTGTACACGTGTAGTGGAGGTATAGATGTTATACTTCCCATATATATAGGGATTTTTTTCACCATCACAGAATAGTGTGAATATTATTCAGTATTTGATTTTCTGTGTTTTGGGTATGGCTTTTGTTTTTCAGCTCTTTTGAAACCAGTGAATTTATATGTGGTAATTAACAGAAGTGGTGTATAGTCACATTTGGTTGGATTAAGGATATATATATACACATAGCCTTTAGGGATAATAAACGGTTAAGGCAGGTTCGGATTGAACACCAGCCTGAGGTAGCGCCAACAGCCCACAACAATTATTCAATTTTCAAACCCAGGTTGTTAAATGCAGCCTTTGGTTTTCAGGGAGGCAGCAACCTCATAAAAACAATTACAATTTTTTGCGAAATTAACTATTAAGAGAAAAAGAATCTGGGGGTACATAAACATTTATATATATCACTGTTCGATTGTAGCCTATTCCATAAGCGCGGCTTTTTTTGCATAACTCCTTTCTCAAAGCCTTTTTTCCCTTTGTGTGATTGGGAGGTCATGTGCTTTATGACTCCTGGATACTGTTGCACTATGGCCGAGATACTGTGTTTTACAATGCCGGGATACTGTTGCAACATAGCTGGGATGATTGAATGACCCCAGGAGGCCGTCGCGTTACTGACGTGTTTACGTAATGATGCTATGACGAGGACGCTGCCACCGGAAATGACATGGGGTGCGTCTTGCATCCTCTATTGGTGGAACGCATACACGCTGTCCAGTAAGGCATGGGTGCTGCTTCGTGCCCTGGCGGTGGATATGGCCTTTTGAGCGTTGGCCTCTCCCGGTGGCCATCTTGGTCAAGTTTGTCGGCACACCCACGTGGCTTACACATTCCGGCCGCCATTTTGAGTCATTGTGTGTTTCTCTGGTTGCCATTTTGAGTTTTTGTTTATTTCCTTCACTTTAATTTGGTGGGCGTTTTAGTGATTTTGCACATGAATACCTCCATTGTTTTTTTTTTTTGTCAATAAATTTTTATTGTTTTATAAAGGTGATACACAGGTAATTGGTACAGGACATGTTGACTTTACAGTTGTAATTTACAGTCGATGCAATGGAGGAAGGGAAGAGGGGAGAGAGAGAGAGAGAAGGTAGAAAAAAAAAAAAGAAAGAAACGAGAAAGAAATGGATAAGTAGGTGGTTACACAAACAGTAATGCAAATACTGGTTACTACACAGAATGTATCTTATCAGGATTAAGATCTAGGTCACAGAATTCTTATATTTGTTGGTCCAAATTTTCCATTGCTTATCAAATAGACCGCACTTCAATGTATTTATAGCAAGTGCACGCTCTATAGTGTGGTGTTGGTTTACTCTTCTAATCAGGTCAGAGATGTTTACCGTCATGACAGTTTTCCAATGTTGTAATATCATGGATCTAGCAGAAAGAAGGATGTTGGAAATAACAATCCGCATATCATGTGGAAATTGTTCAATACCCAGATGTAGGATCGCTAGGGGTGGATTGGGGCGAGTGACGATACCCGTGAGTGATGTTATTAGTTGGAACACTTGGTTCCAGTAACTAACCAAATTGGGGCACTCCCAAAACATATGTAGTAAGTGTCCTGGCTGTCCACAATTTCTCCAACATGTACTCTGGGCAGATGGAAAAAATGTTGCCAGTCTACACGGTGTGTATTGCCATCTGTTGATGATTCTAATGGTCATTGCCCAATGATTAATAGAACGTGAGGCTTTTTGGATTTCTCGAAATGCAGTTGTCCACTGGTCATCCGTGAACGTTTTCCCTAAATCTGCCTCCCATTTATTAATCGATTTTGTTTTCACAAAGGATTGTTTATCCTGTAGAAGGGAGTAGAAAAGCGAAATGCCTTTCCTGGTGGGGCGTTCGCGAGTTAAGAAGGTCCATGCACTGGATGGCATTGTTAGTGTGGGGGGAGGGTTACATTTCAGAAAATGTGCCACTTGAACGCATGTAAATTGGCACTTGTTGGGGAGATCGTATTGAGCCATAATCTGTGTGCTGGATAGAGCTGTACCATTAGACAATAGGTCTTGGATGGTATGGATACCGTGGTTGGGAAACTGCTTTAGGGACAGCATAGGGATTCTATTCTCGAGCAAGCTAAGCGGAAATTTGTTTTCCACAGCGTTTTGAGATTTATGGGTATGATGGAGGAAGAACCTCCATGCCTGTAGGGAGGCTATGAGGGTGGGAGCCATGGAATGGAGAGCCCAGGGTTTCCAGACATCACCCACGAGTAGTGCCACTAGATCTGGCATAGGGGCCATATGCCTTTCCAGCTCAACCCAAAGTGGTGAATCTATAGTTTTGAACCAGTGTTGGAGTTGGTCTAGTCTAGATGCCCACAAATAATCATAAACGTCAATTAGTCCCACTCCACCTACTCGGTTATGCGGGATCAGGTTGCTAGGAGAGCAGCGAGCTTTTTTACCATTCCATATAAATTTCCACAGAGTAGTAGACAAGGTCTTAAGGAAATGGGTTGGGATAGGTATAGGTATGGATCTGAATACATACAATATGAGAGGGAGAACTAACATCTTACACGCTGCCAATCTACCCATCCAGGATAGTTCAGTCTTGGCTATGCATTTAAGCGTTTCATCTATCTTTAGAAGCAGTGGCTTAATGTTGACAGAGACTAGGGTTTTCGTGGAATTGGTGATTTTTATACCTAAGTAGGGTATGCTATCCTCCTTCCATACATACGGAAGGGTATTTTGAAGTTGGAGTTTGATACGTTTGTCAATTCCTAAATCTAGAATCAATGATTTAGCAAAATTAACTTTATAGTACGAAATCTCACCAAAGTTTTTCAAAGTTTCATGGACTAAGGGGAGAGACTTGGATGGGTTTGTCAGCATCAGGACAACGTCATCGGCAAACAAATTGATAACGTGGTTACGAGATCCTAACACGTGTCCAGTAATATCGGCCTGAGATCTAATGGCCTCCGCCAGGGGTTCTATCATAAGGTTAAAAATGGTTGGGGATAGTGGACACCCCTGACGGGTGCCATTAGAAATAGGGAACGGTGTGGAGAGCATACCAGCTGTTAAGACTTGGGCGGATGGATTGGAATACAAAGCCAACATTGCGTTGGAGATGAGACCGTGAAAGCCAAATTTTTGGAGGACTTCTTTCATATAACACCATTCCACTCTATCAAACGCCTTCTCTGCGTCTATGGAGAGCAGCAGAGAAGGCGTTTTCTTTAAATTAGCGTAATGAACAATATTAATAATACGTCTTGTAGCATCAGAAGTTTGTCTCCCCCTGATGAAGCCCATCTGGTCGCTCTTAATTAAGGAAGGCATAAACTCCGACAGTCTAAGGGCGATAAGTTTGGCGTAGATCTTTATATCCGTGTTTAGGAGAGAAATAGGTCTAAAATTACTAGGGGTAGTGGGATCTTTGCCAGGTTTGGGTATGGTGGTCACGTATGCTTTTAACATTTCATTTGGAAAGGATGCTGAGTGTGCTGCCTGTGTGAACATTTTTTGGAGATGCGGGGAAAGAATAGTGGAAAAGGTTTTGAAATATTCATTATTTAGTCCATCAGGACCGGGGGATTTCCCATGAGGAAGTGAAGTGATGACTGATGTTATTTCATGACTTGTGAACGGTGAATTCAGCAATTCAAGCTGTGTTTCGGAGAGTTTAGGGAGATCTAAATTTTTGAGGAAATGCTGTATTTTGGGAACAGTAGGTTGAGAAGTGTGGGGGTCAGTGCTAAGGTTATAAAGCTCACTGTAATATTGTGCAAAGTGGTTTGCGATTTCCTGAGGATTGATGATTTTATGATGGGATGTAGGGTGTATCAAGTGGGAAATCCTAGTTTTGGTGCGTATTGCTCTAATCCTATTGGCCAGATATTTGCCTGCTCTATCTGCACAGGCGTAGGTACGTAACTTCAAGCGTCTAAGGTAGAAATCATAGTTTTGGGCCAGGTGATCTCTCAATTTTTCTCTAAGTGAAGTTATTTGAGTAGTCCGCTGGTGGGAGGGAGATGCTTTATTAAGGGCTTCTAAATTGTGGATGTCGGAAGTAATGGAGTCTATGGTTGCAGTATACTTCTTTTTAGCTCTAGCTCCTAGCTGGATAAGGATGCCTCTAATAAACGCTTTATGGGCATTCCAGAGTGTGAAGGGACTCTCTACTGAATGTTCATTTTGTTGGAAACATGTTTTAAGATTTTGAGAAATCAGTTCCCTGGTACCGGGGTCCTGGAGCAATCTAACACTGCATCGCCAGATGGGTGACGAGGGGGAGACACCCTTCTCATGAATAGAAAGTGATATGGTAGAATGGTCAGACCACGTAATATCATGTATCTCAGAGGATGAAACATTTTGTAAGGTCCATTGATCTGATAAAAAGAAGTCTATTCTGGAATAAGACCCATGTACATGGGAGAAGAAGGTAAAGTCTTTCTCGTTGCCATGTGTGCATCTCCACACGTCGTACAGTTTCTCTGAATGTAGGACCTTATTTAGGTAGGTGTTGTTGTTACGTTTGACATTAGAAGTGTCAAGTTGTGGGTCGACAATGAGGTTGAAATCGCCACCAATAATGAGACTACCGTATTGGATAGATTGTATTTTACGGATTAGTCTATTCAAAAACCTAATCTGTCGGGTGTTTGGGGCGTATATGGATACAATGGTGTACGGTTTAGAGTTAATATCACCCTGGATAATAATATAGCGACCATTGTCGGCTTTGATGGAGTTCTTGAGATGGAAGGAGACCGTGTCACGGATGGCAAGAAGAACACCTCCACTTTTTTTATTTGGATTATTTGCCAGGAATACATGTGGGTAGTTTGTGTGTGTACATTTGGGATGGTTGTCCTGTTGAAAATAAGTTTCCTGCACACATAAAATATCCACCTTTAGTTTATGAGCTTCGGTCCACAGCGAGTAGCGTTTCACGGGGTGGTTGAGGCCTCTGGCATTAATGGAAACAAAAGTAATAGTCATATTTCAGGTGGGAAAAAATGTGTAGGTGTACTCACAGTGTCCTTCGAGAATTATTAGAGTCATCTGATCTCCATGAGGTTGACAGAAGAGATGCTGCCATGGTAGTTAGAAATGTAGTAGGACAGGAGATGAAGGGTCCATAATGTGTAGGTCCAGTGCTAATGAAACAAAGGGTGTAACCACAAAAATAAACAATAACGTATAGAATAGTAAAAATAGAATCATATAAGCGATCCATATGCAAACAAAGCTGCAGAAATGACAAATGTCAGGGGTAAGAACAAGGAGAGATGAAGAAATCCTTGTGTCCAGGGAGAGAACATAATTGTTAGCGGTGTTTGATCATTTACTGCCATCAGTGACATTTTTGGGGGCTCGTCTGCGCGAAACTACTTGCCACTCGTCCAGAATAGGGCTTAGTTGTGTTGCGGGTGGTTCCAGAGGGCTTTGTTGTGGAAGTATGCCCCATTGACGCAAGAGTGCGATACCTTCAGCTAAAGTGGTAACTGTGTGCGTGGTACCATCATGTGAGATGGACAATTTTGCTGGGTAACGCCACTTGTGTGGTATATTGTGGTTGCGCAAGGCCTTCGTGATGGTCGCTAAGTTTCGGCGTAATTGCAGAGTATGCCTTGATAGGTCAGGGAGGAGGATCAATTCTGCATATTGAGAGAGGTTGCTGCCCCGAGTACGAAACGCAGTCATAATTTGTTCCTTGATATGATAGTAATGCATCTTGAGCAAAACATCCCGAGGGGTACCTTCAGGGAGAAATGCTGGCTTGGGGATTCTGTGAATCCTGTCAATGGTCAGTTCTTGAGGAGATAATGTAGGGATAATGGTGGAGAAAAGGGTGTGTACATACTGCAGTAATTGGTTTGGAGGTATGGCTTCAGGAACACCTCTGATTTTAATATTGCACCTCCTAGAGCGGTCCTCGAGGTCTGCAACTTTACTCTTTAGCCATGCTATCTCTTCATCATGGGACTTGTGGGCCTCTACTAAAGTATTGAAGGAAGTAGTGCATTCCCCCATGTTGCGCTTCACTTGATCCACTCTATTACCTAGGGCCAATACTTCCCTATGGCAGTTAGTGACTTCTACAGTGAGGTCAGCTTGTATGGAGGCTTTGAGTGACATCAGCATCTCCTTAAGGACCGTATCTGAGACCGGTCGATCGGATGTGGGGTAGGCCGCAATCAGGTCGGATGCCGGTGGATGTATAGCATGGCCTACAGGAGTGGATCTGCTTACCTCCATGTCGCGGTCCGCTCGGTTTGCGTCTGGAGAAGATATCCGTTGTCTTTGTTTGGCTGGGCTTCTAGTCGTTGGGCTATTCGTCCCCGAGGAGGAACCGCTGAGGGAAGTCGTTCGGAGGTGAGGTTGTTGCGAGGCCTGCTCCTGAATTTCAGTCACACACGATCCGGTGCCATTTTGTGTGATTCCGCACGCTCTGAAGAGGTTCGGAAGTTTCCGCGGCGGTTGTTGATTCTTTCTATTTTTTGGCATCTTCGGTGGAAGCGAAGGTGTCTACACTGCGTTGTAGATAGGTTTATGTGGAAATATGTCACCGATGGAGTTGCGATAGGGTTGTTCTCTCCGGTGGTCGAACGGAGCTCTCAGCTCAGGCGTCCATCTTGGCGCTCGGTCGCCACGCCCCCCCTACCTCCATTGTTTTTTGCCCTCGATTGGATGGTTGACATCTGCTTTCGGGAATTTTGTTATGATTAACGGCGGGTATTTATATGTATGAATTTATGAACATATTTATTGATGTGTTTATTTATTTATGTTGTGAAATTATTTTTGAATATATTAAGAATTATATTTGTTATCCCATTGAGGGATTTAAACAATGATGCTGGCTCCACCTTAGGTCATGCCCTGGTAGGTGTGGCCGCCAAGGGGTGATTTTATGTTTTTGTCTATATATATTCTGGCAATGTGGGGGGGTCTGAGATATGCCCCAGTCGATGACCTATTGTGTCGAAACGGGCTACGCGTATCTTACACTTCCCACATTGCTTTTAATCTGTTTATGTGATCACATTTTATGTTACATCCGTTTTACTTTAAGATGTGAATATAGTTTTAGATCATTTTTGACCTGCACTATTGACATTCTTTGCCTTTTTGTTTTTTATACCATGGGATGGTTCTGAGCCATTCTGGAACCTTTGCTGCAACATTTTCATCACAAGACGTTTGGTGTGGATAGGCGCTACTCTCCATGATGGCCACCTTGTAGCCTGGATCGTCTGGCTCTGTCCTCCCTGTGTGCTAGTGTTTCTAGCACTTCAAGCCTGTATGATAAATTGCTGTATGGTACTTGTATCCAACTTATCTGGTAAGAGTGTTTTATCTCTCTATCTGATTTCCACCTGTAAAGCTACTGAGATTGATTCAAGACTCATTCTGACTACAATTTTGGGCGACTGAGTTAGTGATCACTTGATTGGACTATTCATTGTGTGGGATTTTCTGTTATATCACCACAACTTTGGGCAATAGAATCACAGATCACTTGATTGGACTATTCACTGTGTGGGACTTTTTATTTTAACATCATCGTGGGTTATCCCCTATACAGTTTACGCATGTATATTTGTTTATATACACTGATTTCTGATCTGGGATAAGCATTGCATATACTGCTGCTATTTACAAATTGTCACTGTCTGAGCACATTGACACTTCATTATTATTTTCTTTGCAGTATTCACCATTTTATCATATCATCACTGTTTGAGTACTTTGATATATTGTTTGCAGTAATTAGCGCTACACTTTTTTTTTGCTTGAGTATAAAAAGGACTTAGAAAAGATTATTGATAGAGGTTTCCTTGAAGGTATTCTCAATGAAAAAGAAAAGCTCTTTTTGGTACCTAGTGTTCCCCGTACACCAGTAATTTATTATCTCCCTATATTACACAAGAATCAGGTTTTCCCCCCGGGATACCCAATAGTTAGTGGGATAGACTCAGTGACGTCCTGGGTGGGCAAATATATTGACCATTATCTGCAGCCCTTGGTTCAAACAGTTCCATCATACATCAAGGATACAAAACAAGTTATCAACTTATTGTCTGTCATTACTCCTAAGTAGAGATGGCCTTGCGGTTCGCGGCGAACTTTACTCGTTCGCGATTCGCCAAACCGGCGGACTTCTGTCGCTGTTCACAGCGGACATATGCGTTTACATTTTGAAGAACTTTGACCCATGACACATCCATCATGGGGTACAGGACAGCTAATTGAGACAATTCAGCACATGGACATACCCCTTACCTTATAAATAGATCTGATCTGGCGGACATTTTACATTCTGTCTTTTGTCAGTGTAAGGAAAGGACGTTGTGCGGAGCAGGGACAGTCAGTTTAATCACTAGCTATTACTATTAGGTCCACAAAAGTCCTTTTTAAGGACTGGTATAGGTGTACAGTATATAGGGTTGTAATACACTTATAATATACTTTCTTTCAAATATAGAAAGTATATTATGGTGCACTGCTGTGCTGACCGATTCTGCAGCTGTCTTTTATCAGTGTAGGGAGGGACAGTTTGGTGTTTGGAGCAGGGACAGTCTGCAATTCACTAGGTCCACAAAGGTCATTTTAAGGACTGGTATAGATGTACAGTATACAGGGTTGTAATACACGTATAATATACTTTCTTTCAAATATAGAAAGCATATTATACTGCACTGCTGTGCTGCTCAGCTGAGTGCTGCCCAATTCTGCAGCTGTCTTTTCTCAGTGTAGGGAGGGACAGTTTGGTGTCTGGAGCAGGAACAGTTTGCAATTCACTAGCTACTAGGTCCACAAAGGTCATTTTAAGGACTGGTACATTATATAGGGTTGTAATACACGTATAATATACTTTCTTTCAAATATAGAAAACATATTATAGTGCACTGCATGCAGTGCTGCTGACCGATTCTGCAGCTGTCGTTTCTCAGTGTAGGGAGGGACAGTTTGGTTTTTGGAGCAGGGACAGTCTGCAATTCGCTAGCTACTATTAGGTCCTTTTAAGGACTGGTATAGGTGTACTATTTGATGTGCAGTATATAGGGGTGTAATACACGTATAAAATACTTTCAAATATAGAAAGCATAGTATAGTGCATTTCCACTGTGCAGCATTGTGACTGCTGAGCGGTTCTGCAGCGATACTACAAAGAGTGACAAATGCAATTCGAAAAAAGTATTATAACTGGTGTGATAGACCAGTGGCCCCCCAAAATGACAGATTGAAGCGGGGTGTTATATACCTTCTTTCACATATACTGCACTTCTCTAGAGACTTTTATCACAGGGTCATTTAAAAAAATGACAGGAAGAGGCAGGCCCTTCCGCAGGGGTGGTAGGGGTAGGGCAGGACCAACAGGTTTGGACCAAAGTGGCAAATTGCAGAAGGTGCGTTCAATTACATCAAAGGCTGCACCAGACTTGGTTGAGTGGCTCACTCAGCTTTATTCTTCTGCACCCTCCTCATCCTCTCGATTTGCGCCCTCTTCTTCACTCTCTGTTGTGTGCACCCCCAAAGACACTACCACCAACACCACCACCACCATATACCTTGAGTCACAGGAATTATTTTCCAATCCATCACAAGACATTGGCAATGCGCAGCCACTCTTGGCATTGGATCAGGAAGAGGAGGTAGCAACAACCGCCACTCAGCAGTCTGATGACAGTACCCAGATCAGCCCAAGGAGGAGGTTGGTCCCCAGTGTTGCTGCCTATTCCGAGATCTCTAATTATAGCGGTGGTGAAGGTGATGTCGATGATGACGTGTCTAGTGATGTCACGTGGGTGCCCACAAGAGAGGAAGAGGAGGGGAGTTCAGAGGGAGATATGGACCAGCAGATAGAGAGGAGAAGTAGGTGGAACTTACATTGCACAGGAGGGACAAACCAGACTGCTAATGTATCAGGAGCGAGGCATCAACAATGTACGGTCACATCTGGCGCTTCCAGGACACCGCCACATGGCTCCACAGTGTGGGCTTTTTTTAACGTGTCTGCTGCTGACAATAGTGTTGCCATCTGCAGCCTTTGCAGTCAACGCATAAGTCGCGGTAAGCCCAACACTCACCTAGGGATGACCGCCTTAAGAAGGCACATGAGCTGCCATCACTGAGCCCAGTGGGAGCAACAGAACCCACAAAGCCACACTCCAGGCTCTCACCATCCAGCCTCGTCTTCTACTTCTCCTTCTTCTCTCTCCTCACAATTGTCCTCCACTCCACATTCCATCATGCCGTCCTCACGTTTTTTTCTGGAAAAAGGCAGACTTTCGTGGGCCAAATGCTCGAGCATAAAAAAATTATGACGCCGGATAACCCTCTAGCCCAACGGTTGACCGCTGGCTTGTCAGAACTGTTAGCCCGCCAACTACTGGCCATATAAACTGGTGGACTCGGAGGCCTTTTCGAAAATTTGTGGCCATTGGAACACCACAATGGAAGGTCCCAGGAAGGAAGTATTTCTCACAGAAGGGCATCCCAGAGCTATATGGCCATGTTCAGCGGCAAGTGAATGTATCTTTGGCACACCGTGTCAGTGCCAAGATACATCTGACCACAGACACGTGGTCTAGCAAACACAGGCAGGGAAGGTATATAACTTACTGCCCACTGGGTGAACTTTCTGACGGCCATCAAGCATGTAACCCGTGGCACCCGTGTACATTTGGTTTTACCGCCAGGGATTGCATGCAGGCCTGGCTCTTCTTCTCCTCCTCCTAGCGTCTCTTCTGCTGCGCCGACCAAGATCCCCAGAACCTATTCGACATGCCAGGTGAGACATTGCCATTCTGTGCTGCATCTGTTGTGCCTGGAAGCCAAGAGCCACACTGGCCCTGCACTTCTTTCATCTTTGCATTCACAGGCAGATCAGTGGCTAACACCGCTCAATTTGACAGTTGGTAAAGTGGTGTGTGACAATGGTGACAATCTACATAGCGCATTGAAACAGGGCAAAATTACACACGTGCCATGCACGGCACGCGTCTTAAACTTGGTCGTGCAGCGATTCGTTGTCAAATACCCTGGGGTCCAGGACATCTTGCAGCAGGCAAGGAAAATCTCGGCCCATTTCAGAAGATCTTACACGGTCATGGCTCACCTTGCTGACATTCAGCGGCGACACAATCTGCCGATCAGACATCTTATTTGCGATTTGCCCGACGCGATGGAACTCAAACTTCTATATGCTTGATAGGCTGCTCTAGCAGAACATGCAGTTAACGGCTACCTGTACGAACTCTGCAGTAGAACAGGTTCTGGGAAGCTTGGTTTTTTCACAGCGCCAGTGGCTACTCATGCGCGATGCATGCAGACTTCTGCGGCCATTTGATGAGATCGCCAAACTGGTGAGTTGCAGCCATGGCGCCATCAGTGACATCGTACCTTATGCCTTCTTTATGGAGAATGCATTGTGTCGTGTCATTGATCAAGCCGCGGAGGAGCAGGAGCAGGAAGATGAGGAAGTCACAATGCTGGATGAATTCCCAAGGGGGAGCTACTCTATCTGAGACAAGTCAACAGCAGGAGTCTGAAGAGGAGTCAGAGGAGGATGGTGCCGGGGCGGATGAGGAGGAGCAAGAAGAGCATGCTTTAAACCTTTTAATCCCTGTTGTCCGTGGATGGGGAGAGGAGAACGAGGAGGACATTATCCTGGATGATGAGCAGGAGCCAGGCCACCACACCGCTTCCAGTTTAGTGGAAATGGGGGCCTTCATGCTCCAGTGTTTTAACAGGGACCCCCGTATAAAAAGCATAAAGGTGAAGGACCAGTATTGGGTGGCAACGTACTTAGACCCCCGGTACAAACACAAAATGACGGAAATGTTACCACCATCACAGAGGGCTGGCAGAATGGAGCACTTCCAGGCCTTGCTTAGAGAAATGCTGCATTCTGCTTGTGCGTGCGCTGGCAGAGGAATTCCTACTCCCAGAGAAAGAGTTGCGGGTACCATTCCAACAGCGCCAGCAAGAAGAGGGCGGTTTGAAGAGGTGTTGGTCACTTCTGATATGAGATCATTCTTTCAGCTGACCCACCGACAGGTCTCATCCGGATCCAGCATCAGGGAACGCCTAGACCGGCAGGTGTCTGACTACATCGGGTTAACGGCCGATGTGGACACTCTGAGAAATGATGAACTCCTGGACTACTGGGTGGGCAGGCTTGACCTCTGGCCAGAGCTTTCCCAATTTGCAATGGAACTGTTTGCTTGCCCCTCATCCAGTGTCCTGTCTGAAAGTACGTTCAGCGCAGCAGGGGGGATCGTGACCGATCACGACAGTGTTGACTCCCTCACATTTATAAAAATGAATGAGGCATGGATCTCGGAGGAATTCAACACATGTGACCAGTAGACCATGTATATGCATAACTCTATAAGCAATTGATATAATCTAGCACACAGACCTTTTTTCTACCTTTTGGCTCACTTCCTTACACAAAAAAAGCACACCGTACTATATGCCCGTACCCTCCTGTCTGAAGAGGTTGAGTGGTGTCATATTTTTGGGTCCTGCAGCGAGTTTCTGGTATCAGTGCTGGTGTCAGTGCTCTCTATCTCAGTGTTGGTGTGGTGTCAGTGCTCTCTATCACGGTGCTGGTGTCAGTGCTCAGTCTCTATCGCGGTTCTGGTTTCAGACAGTGAGGGAGATAGCAGCAGAGAAGCCAATCAGCAAGCAGTGCCAGCACCATGGCTGAGGATCAGCACTGGACTGGCACCTCTGTACCACTGCAGTGGAGCCCTGCATAGGTGGGGGTAAGGGCTGGGCAGAGGGAGGGGCTCAAGCACAGGTTGGCACACTGGGACACTGGCACAGGACTGCGCTGCCCTGACTATGGCACTGATCATCTCCTGCACCCTCTTCATAGCCTGGCCTGACCTTGCCTCTCCTCCATAGCCTTCATAAGCTCCTGAATTGTCAAAATTTCACAGATAAAAAAAGAATGCTTGTCGTTGTCTATCCTAGATTCACTTAATACTTTTATGTCAGTGTCCATGTTGTGGGACTATGTGTGCACAGCTAGTAAGTATTTTGTGGCTGAAAATATGACCTGGAGGTTTTTAAGGTTCACCTGGCATTAAAGTCAATGGGGTCTGCCACGAACTGCAAGGTTCGCGAACTTTTGCCCACGTTCGCGGTTCGCGTTCGCGAAATGTCCCGTCGGAAGTTCGTCCATCACTACTCCTAAGAGAGGGCTTTGGTTAGTCACTGCGGGCGTCACTTCACTGTGCACTATCATCCCTCACCATCTGGGTCTAGAAGCGGTGAGACTATTTGGTGAGGGGATTTGGCTTAGCCCCACTCCAGATAGAATTAATTATGGAACTTTTAGGGTATGCTGCAGGGCATAATTATTTTTGGTCTGACCACCAGTTTTATCGCCAAGACAGGGGTGTGGCTATGGGGGCTAAATATGCCCCCAGTCTGGCCAAACTGTTTATGGCCAAATGGGAGGAGGACGTCATTGCTCCCATCAGGAGAACAGACGTGGTCCTGTGGGCTAGATATATATCAATGACGTCCTCCTCCTATGGGATGGTGGTGAATCAGATCTGTTTGTCTTCATGGCAACTTTGAAAGTGAATGACAGAGGCATTAAGTTGAATTTCGAAGTGAGTCTTGAGGAAATTAATTTTCTTGATTTGAATATTAAGGTGATGACTGACAGATTTATAACATCCACCTTTTTTAAGTCAACTGACAGAAATTCATATATTCCTCTGGACAGTTGCCACTATGAGCCGTGGCTGAGAGCAGTTCCTCAGGAACAGTTTACGCGCCTCAGACACAACTGTACTGATGTTGACACGTTTGATAATCAAGTAGCATTACTCTCAAGCAGATTCTTGGAAAACGGGTATGACCGTGATTTTCTTTCTAAAGCAGTGAAAACTGCATGTGGCCCACAGTATGTGGGGAGGACTAAAAGGGCACTCCGGGTCAGACTAAATGAACATATTAGCAATATTAGAAGAGGCTTTGATAAACACTCAGTTTCAAGACATTACGATCAGGTACATAATAGAGATCCATCCAAAACACTATATATGGGTATTGTGGCAGCACGCAGGTAAAATCACCTGGTTGTATTCAGGATGGGAAATATGTGTGTCCTAGATTCAGGCTGTATGCAGACTTTTACAATTAGAGGGGAAGAGTTAATGAGCCCAGCTGTAGTAAGTGGGCTCATTAAGACATCTACAAAAAACCCCAGCATGCATAGGGAGAGGCTCCATCCTGGAACCAGTTTTGTGTTGTATAGACTGGGGAGTGTGTCACCTGTACTGTGCGGTGAGTTAACGCCTGTGTGGCAAAACCTTTACAACAAAGGCAGGGACTGGTACAGCACAAGGCTGTACCCAGTTGTTAGACAGGGAGTCTATGTGTGTAGTTAGAGGTCAAGCTGACCAGGATTTATTTTCTTGTTTTATTTTGTTTGGCTGTTATATGTATCACTGCATGGAGCATAAATAAACCGGATCTTTTGTTTTTTGAACCTACACCGCTGTCTGCTGTGCCTGACTTTATGTTGTGAACCCATCCAGGGGGTCACACACACCCGCTGCCGAGCTAACCCCTCACAGTTGGTGGAGAATTTTGGCACTTTTTTTTTTGTTAAGGCCAGCATGGAGGAGATACTGAGACAGCTGGCTCTAGCAAATGCAAACCAGCAACAAGCAAATGCAAATCAGCAGCAAACAAATGCAGGTTTACAAAAGAGCCTTGCAGCTCAACAACAGAGCCTTGCAGCCCAGCAGCAGACAAATGCAACTTTGCAGCAGAGTTTGGAAAATCAGCAGAAGGCTCACCAGCAGAGTTTGGAAGCTCAGCAACAAGCCCAGCAGCGATCTGAAGCCCGCTTCATAGACCTGTTGCAGAAGCAAGAGCAGAATTTTCAACAGAAAATAGAGACATTAATACAGCAACGTCCGCAGACCAATGAAGCAAGTGGTTACAATAATACCGCATCCTTTGGTGTGAGCCGTTTACTGACAAAAATGACTGGAGAGGATGATCCGGAGGTGTTTTTGACCACATTTGAAAGGACTGCTGAAAGGGAAAAGTGGCCTAAGGAGCAATGGGCTGGACTGGTGGCCCCTCTGTTAACTGGGGAATCGCAGAAAGCTTATTATGACCTAGAGCCTGACCAAGCAAAAGACTATGTGGTGCTAAAAGCAGAAATATTGGCACGGCTGGGTGTCACCCTGGCCGTCCGGGCTCAGCGTGTGCATAACTGGACTTTTCAGGTTGGAAAACCTCCCAGGTCTCAAATGTATGATCTCATTCACCTGAGCAGGAAGTGGCTGCAGCCAGAGACTTTGACTGCACCAAACATTGTGGAACGTGTGGTTATGGATCGTTTCCTGAGAGCTCTTCCTACTGCCATCCAAAAATGGGTAAGCCATGGAGACCCAGAAAATGCAGATAAACTTGTGGATCTGGTTGAGAGGTACTTGGCTACAGAGAACCTGACCACCTCTTCCAGGGACTCACGGACTTTCCCCCCTAAGACCAGATCATCCCCAGTGGCGGGTAAGATGACTCCAAGGGGTGAGGGTGGAGAGAGTGAGAGGGTGGGAGTTCTACCTAAGGTCTGGCGGGAGCAGCCCAGGAAGCCCATGCTGCAAGAGGCAGCGAAAAAGATTATTTGCTACCGCTGCCGGCAAGAGGGACATATTGCAGCCAATTGCCCAGTTGTGGATGAGCCTATGCAATGTGACTTTATAAGGGAGAGACGTCAGTCGCTGTTTGCGACAGTTGCATGCACTGCCATTCGGGGACCTGAGAAACATTTATGTAAAATGTGTATTAATGGTAGACATGTTGATGTGTTGCTAGATTCAGGTAGCCTGGTAACATTGATAAAAGCTGAATTAGTTACTACAGAGGTCTCTGGGAAGAACAGGGTGGCTCTTATTTGTGTGCATGGGGACACCCGAGAGTATCCTGTAACTTCAGTGTTTTTTGAGACCCCCAAAGCTAACCTCTCTCATCAGGTGGGGTTAGTGGCTCACTTACCACATGATGCTATTGTGGGAAGGGATTTTCCAAAATTCTGGGAACTCTGGGATTGTCCTGAGGCCCCCATTGGTGCCCCTATAAACCAGGAAGATGACCAGAATTCCTCTGGGAGTGGTGAGGACTCTCCTGAATTTCCCTTGTCGGTATTGGCGGGGGAAACTCGAGAAACTGGGGAGGAGCCAACATCCTCAGATGAAAACATGCCGTCTGTGGAGTTTTCGGATCTTGAGGTTCACAGGGAAAATTTTGCCACAGAACAGTTAAAAGACCCCACCCTAATAAAGGCACGGGAAAATGTGGTGAAAATAGATGGCGAGTTAGTGAACCCAGATAAGACTTGCCCTTATCCTTACTTCACTATGGAAAGGGACCTGCTATATCGAGTGGCTCAAAGGGCAGAAGAAACCATTGAGCAACTTGTAGTACCCAAACCTTACAGGAAGTTGGTGTTAGAATTGGCTCATGGACACATTCTGGGAGGTCATCTGGGGACAGAGAAAACCAGAGAGAGGGTACTGCAGAGATTCTATTGGCCTGGGGTCATGAAGGAAATAGAAAAGTATTGTTCCTCCTGCCCTGTGTGTCAGAAGTTGGCACCTATGCCACATTTCCGTAACCCACTGGTACCTCTTCCTATCATTGAGGTCCCCTTTGAGAGGATCGCAATGAATTTGGTAGGTCCGATAATGAAGTCTGCTAGGGGGCATCAGTACATTTTGGTTATTTTGGACTATGCCACCCGTTATCCGGAAGCAATTCCTCTCCGAAATACCTCGGCCAAAACCATAGCCAAAGAGCTATCTCTTGTTTTTAGCCGCGTGGGTATTTGTAAGGAACTGCTTACGGACCAAGGTACACCCTTTATGTCCCGGGTTATGAAAGAATTATGCAAGTTGTACAAAGTGAAGCAATTGCGTACATCTGTGTATCACCCCCAAACAGATGGGTTGGTTGAAAGATTCAACAAAACCCTAAAACAAATGTTAAAGAAGGTGGTGGATAGAGATGGAAAGAATTGGGATTGTCTAATACCCTATCTGATGTTTGCCATTAGGGAGGTACCCCAATCCTCTAAGGGTTTCTCACCCTTCGAGTTGCTCTATGGGAGACACCCAAGAGGGCTGCTGGATATCGCCAAGGAAACTTGGGAAAATTAGAGTTCTCCTCACAGGAGTGTGATTGAGCATGTCGCCCTGATGCAAGATAGAATTGCACAGGTAATGCCAATTGTAAAGGAACATTTAACCCAAGCGCAGTTAGCACAGCAGAGAGTGTACAACCGTGGGGCCAAGACCCGTACTTTTTCCCCGGGGGATAGGGTCTTGGTGCTAGTCCCTACGGTTGAAAGCAAATTTCTGGCCAAATGGCAAGGTCCATATGAAGTAATTGAAAAAATGAGTGAGGTGAACTACAGGGTTAGACAGCCAGGAAGGCGAAAGCCGGAGCAGATCTATCACGTCAATCTGCTGAAAGCCTGGAGGGATAGGGAATCCCTAGTCGCAGAGACTTTGTCACAAGTACAGCCCGGATTGCTTAGTTCCTGAGGTTGGAATAGCAGACACCTTATCGAAACCCCAACAACAGGAGGTTAAAGAGTTTGTACTTCGTAACAAAGAGATTTTCTCTGAGCTTCCGGGACAAACATCTGGCGTAGATCACGACATTATCACCCCGCCAGGAGAAAGGGTAAAACTAAAACCTTATAGAATACCAGAGGCCCGACGGGAGGCAATACGTGGGGAGGTTCAAAGGATGCTGGAATTGGGTGTGATAGAGGAGTCCCAGAGTGACTGGTCCAGTCCTATCGTACTAGTGCCCAAACCTGATGGGAGCTGGCGGTTTTGTAACGATTTTAGACAATTAAATAAAGTTACAAAATTTGACACCTACCCCATGCCACGTATAGATGAGTTGATTGACCGGCTGGGAACAGCCCGATATATGACAACTCTTGATCTCACCAAAGGGTATTGGCAAATTCCCCTGCCCGAGTCGGCCAAGGAGAAAACTGCGTTTGTAACCCCAGATGGGGCATTCCAATATAAGAGAATGCCGTTTGGGTTACAGAATGCACCGGCAACATTCCAGCGGAAAATGGATAAGATTCTGAGGCCCCATCAGAAATATGCTGCAGCTTACCTGGATGATGTGATTATCCATAGCACAGACTGGGTCTCACATTTGCCAAAAGTACAAGCAGTCCTAGACTCTATCCGGGAAGCTGGGTTTACGGCCAATCCAAAGAAGTGTACCATTGGACAGGAGGAGGCCAAATATCTTGGGTACACTATTGGGAGGGGGGTGATAAAACCCCAAGTCAATAAAGTCGAGGCCATACAGAGTTGGCCACGTCCCAACAGCAAGAAACAGGTACGAGCCTTTCTGGGAATCGCTGGCTATTATCGACGATTCATTCCCCATTTTGCTTCTCAGGCTGTGCCCCTCACCAACCTGACAAAAGGGAAAGAGTCGGTTATGGTTAAATGGTCCCCAGAGGCTGAGGAAGCATTTCAGTCCTTAAAAACAGCCTTATGTAGCCAGCCAGTGTTGTACTCACCAGACTTCTCTAAGGACTTTGTTGTACAAACTGATGCATCAGACGTTGGGTTAGGAGCAGTGTTATCCCAGGTCTGGAACGGGGAAGAGCACCCAGTCATTTACCTCAGCAGGAAGTTGAAGTCCCATGAGGTAAATTACTCCACGGTTGAGAAGGAATGTTTAGCAGTGAAGTGGGCTCTAGATTCCCTTCGGTACTATCTGCTAGGTAGGCACTTTGACCTGGTGACTGATCACGCTCCTTTAAAGTGGATGGCTCAAAACAAGGAGACCAATAGAAGGGTAAATAGGTGGTTCCTGGCCCTACAGGAATTTAAATTTACAGTTAAGCATCGCCCTGGTGTTAAAATGGGGAATGTGGATGCTTTGTCTCGGATACATGCGTGTCTGGCTACCCCAAGGTTGAAACAAGAGGGGGGGGGGTATGTGGCAGCACGCAGGTAAAATCACCTGGTTGTATTCAGGATGGGAAATATGTGTGTCCTAGATTCAGGCTGTATGCAGACTTTTACAATTAGAGGGGAAGAGTTAATGAGCCCAGCTGTAGTAAGTGGGCTCATTAAGACCTCTACAAAAAACCCCAGCATGCATAGGGAGAGGCTCCATCCTGGAACCAGTTTTGTGTTGTATAGACTGGGGAGTGTGTCACCTGTACTGTGCGGTGAGTTAACGCCTGTGTGGCAAAACCTTTACAACAAAGGCAGGGACTGGTACAGCACAAGGCTGTACCCAGTTGTTAGACAGGGAGTCTATGTGTGTAGTTAGAGGTCAAGCTGACCAGGATTTATTTTCTTGTTTTATTTTGTTTGGCTGTTATATGTATCACTGCATGGAGCATAAATAAACCGGATCTTTTGTTTTTTGAACCTACACCGCTGTCTGCTGTGCCTGACTTTGTGTTGTGAACCCATCCAGGGGGTCACACACACCCGCTGCCGAGCTAACCTCTCACAGTATAGATAAATACAAGGCTCATTGGAGAGGCGGGTCACTTGTCAGAGTAATTTCAAGACAGGATATGGCCTCAAAAAGTATGTTCCTTTTGGCCTGAACGTGGATACGGATGTTAACGCCTTCATTGATAATTCATGATTACATTTGTACTGTATATAATATATGTCTAGTGATTTTGTAGACTTTAGAACAGTAGTGGTCAGATATATTTTGTGTATTGCTTTTAGGGCGGACACTGACCATGGTTAACCACTTCGCGCCCGCGCTATAGCCAAAAGACGGCTGCAGCGCGGACGCTAACTGCTGGGAGGGTGTCCCTGGACCTCCTCCCTTTAACTTCCCCTCTGCACGCCGCCGCGGGCACGCATCGGGGAAGTTCTATGCTGGCCGTGTCCCCCGGACACAGCCAGTCACAGATCGCTGTAAACGGCCAATCACAGTGGCCGTTTACAGCGTGATTGGCATGCCCAATGAGAGATGATCTCATATGTAAACATATGAGATCAT
Organism: Lithobates pipiens; assembly: GCF_037356315.1. Classification (NCBI taxonomy): domain Eukaryota; kingdom Metazoa; phylum Chordata; class Amphibia; order Anura; family Ranidae; genus Lithobates; species Lithobates pipiens. Next base: position 158,014,673 of record NW_027507791.1, on the reverse strand, counting down.
CTCTCATCGCCGGCTTTCCCTCCTCACACAGAGAGCGTGTGAGGAGGGAGAGATGAACCGCTGCAGAGATCCAGCGGTCAGTGTAAAAAAATAAAAAATAAAAATACACTGCCCACCTGTCATTAGTGCCATCAGTCATCAGTGCCACGTATCAGTGCCACCTGTCAGTGTCACGTGTCATCAGTGCCACGTATTAGTGCCATCTGTCATCAGTGCCACATATTAGTGTCACGTGTCATCAGTGTCACGCATTAGTGGTATCTGTCATCAGTGCCACGTCGGTGTCACGTGTCATTGTCTTGGTGCTCCAGGGCCTTCAAAAGTGTAATAGGTAGTCAACAAGTTAGATGTGTAATTTATACTCCTAGAACACGTGATGGTGTTCCCTGCATGTTGGGCCACATGTGGTATCGTAATACTCAGGAGGAGTAGCAGAATTTATTTTGGGGCATTATTTGTGGTATACACATACCACGTGAGAGAAATAACCTATTACAATGACAATTTTGTGGAAAAAATTAAAATAAAAAATCTTCATTTTGCAAAGAATTGTGGGAAAAAGTGACAACATCAAAAAGCTCACCATGCCTCTTACTAAATACCTTGGAATGTATACTTTAAAAAAAGGGGTCATTTGGGGGTATTTGTACTTTCCTGGCTTGTTCGGGTCACAAGAAATGAAATAGGCCACCAGTACATCAGATGTGATCAATTTTGTATGATTCGCACCATAGCTTGTAGACTCTCTAACTTTCACAAAGACCAAATAATATCCACTAATTTGGGTTATTTTTACCAAAGATATGTAGCAGTATAAAAATGCTCTGAGCGTCCGTACGGCCACACACATGGTCCACATAGCAGCCATCCAAAAATTGTGGCCAAAATTTATGAAGAAAAATTAATAATTTGCAAAATTGTATCACAGAAACAAAGAAAAATTCGTTTTTTTTATCCAAAATTTTCATTATTTTTTCATTTATAGCGCAAAAAATAAAAAACCCAGAGATGATCAAATACCACCAAAATAAAGCTCTATTTGTGGGATAAAAAGGACAAAAAATTAATTTGGGTACAGTGTTGCATGACTGAGTAATTGTCATTCAAATGTGAGAGCACCGAAAATTGGTCTGGACAGGAGGGGTGTTTAAGTGCCCAGTAGGCAAGTGGTTAATGGATGGCTGACCATCTGGCCTCCTGCTCTGAGCCTCTGGCCATTTAGGATTGGTTTGCATGAACTTATAGAAATGGTTTATTTTGTCGTTCATATTGTCTTAGTCCTTCATTGGTAACCCAATTTTTAGTTACATAGTTACAATAGTTAGTCAGGTTGAAAAGACACAAGTTCATCCAGTTCAACCTTAAAAACAATAAATAAATAAAATAAAAAGTATTTTACAATCCAATATACCCAATTTTATACCCACAGTTGATCAAGAGGAAGGCAAAAAAAACAGCAGAGCATGCTCCAATTTGCTACAGCAGGGGAAAAAAAATTCCTTCCTGATTCCCCAAGATGCAATAGGATTTTCTCTGGATCAACTTTACCTATAAATGTTAGTACCCAGTTATATTATGTACATTCAGGAAAGTATCCAGGCCTTTCTTAAAGCAATCTACTGAGCAGGCCATAACCACCTCTGGCGGGAGTCTATTCCACATTTTCACAGCTCTTACTGTAAAGAAACTTTTCCGCATTTGAAGATGAAATCTCTTTTCTTCTAGACGTAAAGAGTGCCCCCTTGTCCTCTGGGTTGACCGTAAAGAAAATAACTCAACACCAAGTTCACTAGATGGACCCCTTATATATTTGTACATGTTGATCATATCCCCCCTTATTTTCCTCTTCTCAAGAGAGAATTTTTGATGGTGGGTGGTTAGTGAGTTGTTATTACAGGGTTTATATTTGTCTTTTGGGGTTTGACTGACACTGACAGTTTTATAGTCCCCTTGATTTATGGTTATTTTTGTCCATACATTTGATATGTGCTAATGGTAAATGCTCACTAGGTGGTGCTTCAAATTTGTTTAGGACTATTTTTCAGCACAACTTCATATAATTTTTCCGGCATAGTTGTGACTTGTGACATCCATGTATTTGTAAGTGCAATAAGTTATTTTATATACAACAATAAATCTATGGTTTTACACTATTTGAGCCTTTATATCCTTTCATGTAAATATACATCCATCTATGAGCCTTGATCAGTGTGGGGCAATTTGGAGAATATTGTTTCATTCCTCATGTTGTGGAGATTATGCTAAGCAGTGGGATGGTCTGAGGATTTGGGAGACTGCAATACCATCGTATGCTCTCTGTGATCCTCTGTAACAAGGGGTCATAGACTTCCGGTAAGAAGTGAATCTTTACACAGTGGTGGTGGATTGGACACGGCTCACATTTTTGAAGAATTTTTCTGGATGGACTTGTTTTTAATTTTCACTTTGTCACGCATGGGTGCATACCATTTATTTTTGGACTATATTTAAAGGGATAATACTTTTTCGCATTTATTTATTAATATTGATTTTTATTAATTTGTGTACATTTTAGCCACTGGCAGTTAGGATATTGTATACATGATTTGTTGTGTGCAGTACGTTTTAGGTATATAGTTTTGATTCTCATTGTGTGTGCCTCTCCAGTGTTGATTCCGACAGATACTTGTTCAGGTGTATACTTTTGTGGGGCGGGTTCCTGTCTTCCCCCTTGAGGCATGCTCCTTCTTTAAGCATCGAGCATCTGTGTCTCAGGTTTGCAGGGTGGCTACCTGTTTGGTGCACATTTTTACAACTTTTCATAAAGTTTGCATCTTTGGATACCTGTTTTGGCCATAAGTTTGCAGGCTGTTGTTTCAAGTTCCTTGTTTTCCCTTTTTGGGGTTGTTTAGATGGTTGGCATGTTTGCCTGGTTACTCCAGTTGCTTATGGTTTGCCCACCCCTCATTGAGGCACTGCTTTTAGACATCCCTATGGTCAAGATTCGGAAGAGCTGTGTCTGTCAATGAACGTAAAAGAAAAGGGAATTTTTTGTTACTCGCCATAAAATCCCTTTCTCTGAGTTCATTGAGGGACACAGCACCCACTACTCTATTGGAGTTTATGCTTTTGACACTACTTTGTGACTAACTAGCTTGCCTATAGCAGAGAAGGTGTTTTATACCAGCTAGGACTACCCATAAGTGGCGCTGTGTTTCTTTTCTGCCTAGTGTCCTGCTCCTGTAGGTGGTAATATAACTCTATGGTCAAGATTCAGAAGAGCTGCGTCCATCAATGAACTCTAGAGAAAGGGATTTTACAGTGAGTAACAAAACATTTAGTTTTTGCCATATATGTCCCAATGGGGAGATTGCCCTTCTCTTCCTGTCCCATTAAAAAAAACAACCCAAAATTTTGGATTTTCTTTAACTTTCACTTTCAATGATAACAGTAAACAGGACAAATGGAGAGGGTGAATCTCCCTTTCGAGAGCACAGATAGCGATTTTTATTCGTAACTTCTCATCTCTGGTCAAGCCCCAGACTGATATGACCAGAAAGGGCGGTAACCCACAGAGTTGGTCTGAAGAGTCTGTTAAGATAGTTTCATAGTTAGGTTGAATAAAGACACCAGTCCATCCAGTTCAACCTGAGTGAGTGTCTACCCCTATCCCTGTACATTGTACACTCACATTGGTCCCCATTCATATACTAGGGCCAATTTTGGACAGAAGCCTATTAACCTACCTGCATGTATTTTGGAGTGTGGGAGGAAACCGGAGCACCCGGAGGAAACCCACGCAGGCACAGGGAGAACATGCAAACTCCAGGCAGGTAGTGCCTTGGTTGGGATCTTTGAGAGTCTCCAGGCTGCCTTTGTTTCTCCTCTTGTGTTGGCACATCCTGATCCTACGTTACCTGTTATCCTCGAGGTTGATGCTTCTGAGACTGGAGTTGGCACCCTTCTGTCTCAATGTCCTACCTCTGAGAATGCGAAATTAAAGCTTATGTGCTCACCCTTTGCAGACTAGCCTCTACCTGTTCTTTTGGGGAGTACCTACCTACTGCACTGAGAGATAAGTTTGTCATGGGACTGAATTGTGACTCTAGCCAAAAGAGATTGTTAACAGAGAAAGACCTTAACCTTGCAAAGGCAATTGAGATAGCTTCAGTGATGGAAATGGCTGTGAAAGATACAGAGGAATTGAACGGCCAGGGCAAAAGGGAGGAGGTGAAACAGGAACTTTTCAGAACATCAGTCAAGCCCACAGTCACAAACTGGAAATACAGACCCCCACCAAGCTGGGGGTCAGCTTGCTACCGTTGTGGCAATACGGACCATGATCACAAAGTCTGCCGGTTTAAGGATCAGACCTGTCAGGCCATCTGAAACGAGTTTGCCGGAGCAAGAAGGTGCGAGATAAACAACCTCTGAACCCAAAGACAAAGACCTATATGGTGGGAAGATATACATCATCATCTGAGTCAGAGGATGAGGAAGTGCTCCACAGATTAGACATATATCATATGCATTCAGCACCCTCTGCAATGACCGTAGAGGTAACCGTTGAGGGAAAGAGACTAAAGATGGATGTAGACACAGGAGCAGCAGTTTCAGTTATCACTCAGAAACAATGGAGACAACTTCAGACCTGAACAACTGTTCGCCCAACGCCAGTCAAACTGCAGACATACTCAAAGCAGATACTCCACCCACTGGGTTATGCAAAAGTGCAGGTATTGTACAAGGGTCAGACAAAGAGACTGCCATTATATATACTAGAAAATTGGGGACCCCCCTCTCTTTGGGAGAGACTGGATTGCTCACTTTTTTTTTTTAATCAAATAAGTTGTTATTGCAAAACACATATGGTACAAACCAAACATAGGAGTAAAGTACAGTCGTACAGCAGCATTGGTTTTTACATCCAAAGGTATACAGGAAACACAAAGTACAAATAGGCTCGGTTTGTAGACCGCTGAGACATGGAAAATGTCAATGAAACTAAAAAAAAAGTAAGAAATAGGAACCAAGAATAAAAACAAAAGTAACATTCTCTCAGAGACCACACCGCACCAGGAGACAACCACATAAGTACCAGAATTATGCACTGCGCCCAGCACCCCTCCATCCAGTCCCACTGGTGTCTCCCTACACCCCCTACAAATACCGGGTGAGGGAGAGACATAGATTTAGCCCCTTACCGGGATCACAAGTGTTTATATACCTCCATGCACATGTCCTTGGACCTTCAGTCAACCCTGTAAAAGTCTGTCCTGTATAAGTTGGTGGGGAGCTAGTCCCGGAACCTCGAGCCATCCCCCCCACACAGAAGATATAGTGTCAAGGATTCCATCCCAATACCGTTTGAGTTTCGGGCACCTCCAGAACATGTGCATGAGATCCCCATGGTCCTGCATACATTTAGGGCAAAGGGGAGACCCCCTAACACCCCAACTGTGCAGTTTAACTGGTGTCCTATAAGTCCTATGCAGTAAGTATAGATGGGAGAGCCTATGGGAGGCCGACACCGACACCAACGGAGCGGAGGATAAACAAAGGTTCCAGGTCTCCGCGTCCAAGGGCCCCAGGTCCGCCTCCCACTTCTGCCGACATGGAAGACGTGCCGGGTCCTGCACTGCGTCAAGAAGCATAGCATATCCCCTAGAAATCATACCTTTACGTTCAGTCTGCATGAATATCCCCTGTACCACAGGATGGTCCGTTAGGGAAAGCTGCACACTTCGTGCCTGTGTCTGTAGCGCATGACGTAACTATAAGTATTTAAAAAAATCCCTACGTGGGATGTCAAACTCAGCCTGTAGTTCTATGAAGGACTTTAGTACCCGTCCACTATACAGCTGCGAGAGGTACCGGAGGCCGCTCCTACTCCAGTTACCAAATCCCTTGAGCTTAAAAAGCTCACCATAATTAGCATTCCGCCAAATAGGGGTGAGGGCAAGGAAGCCACGTATTCGTAATAGTTGTTTAACATGGGACCATAGGGTATTCAGCAGCATAATAGTCGGGGAACTCCTGTCCATATGAGGGAAGCCTGCTTCCAACCTGGATAATGCTATGTCCTGGGCGACAGTGTCATCCAGTATCCTACGTATCGGGTCCAGGGGATCATCTAACCCCCAACCACCCAGGTGCTGGAGCTGCGAAGCCAAAAAATACATCCTAGCATGTGGTAGTGCCAACCCCCCTTCGTCCTTATTATATTGCAGGGTAAGTAAACTAAGCCTGGCCGTCTTTCTACACCATATTAATTCCCTAAACTGAGAGTCAATTTTAACGAACCAACGTTTCTGGATTGCTCACTTTGGTATGCCAGACAGACATCGCCATAAATCCCTGTAACACTGTTACAATTCCATTAGGAGATGAGGGATGGGTGGTGTCCCTGAAGCAGCGGTTCCCAAAGATCTTTGATGACCAGTTGGGGAAAATAAGGCATGACTGTGTGAGACTCAAGCTGAAACCCAACGCCCAGCCTCTTCAAAGCCCGCACAGTACCTTTTGCACTCCGAGCAGTGGAAGCAGAACTAAGTCAGCTGGAGGAACAAGGTGTCATCTCAAAGGTAGAGCACAGCGAGTGGGCATCACTTGTTGTACCAGTAAAGAAAGCGAATGGGGACTTGCGCATTTGTGGCAATTTCCGCATGGCACTGAACTCCCAACTGGAAATACACCAGTATCCTCTACCCAGAGTAGATGACATTTTTGCCTCTCTTGCAGGGGGTCAAAAGTTCACCAAGCTTGATCTCAAACAAGCATATTTACAGTTTGAGGTCCATCCTTCTTCCCGCAAGTTTCTGACCACCAACACCCACAAGGGACTGTATGAGTACAATTGGATGGTGTTTGGTGTAGCCTCTGCCCCAGCCATTTGGCAACGAAAAATGGATCAGATTTTGGCGGACATTCCTTTCACACAGTGCCTGTTAGATGACATGCTCATCACGGGACGGACGGACGGACCAGGAACACAAGCGAAATGTGGAGCTTGTGTTGGAAAGACTCCAAGAGCAGGGTCTGAAAGTGAACTTAGCAAAATGCCGAATCATGGTGCCTAAATTGGAGTTTTGTGGCCACCTTGTGGATGCAGATGGTATACACACCACAGAAACCAAGGTTGATGCTTTAGTCAAAGCTCCTGCCCCAACCAACGTCCAGCAGCTGCGATCATACCTTGGCTTGCTGAACTATTACCACAAATTCCTGCCAGATCTGGCACACACCTTGTTTCTGTTGAACAAGCTTTTGGAGAAACACTCCAGATGGGACTGGTTGGCTGCATGCCAACGCGCTTTCGAAGTCTCTAAGCGGAAGCTGTTGGCGTCACGTATGCTTGTTCACTATGACCTTTCAGAAGCCTCTGACCTTGGCTTGTGATGCCTCGCCCTATGGTCTGGGTGCTGTACTGTCTCACATCTGTCTCACATCTTACCAGATGGGTCAGAAAAACCAGTGGCATTTGCCTCCAGGTCTTTGACAAAAGCAGAAAGCAGTTACTAACACATTGACAAAGAGGCTCTTGCACTGATATGGGCAATTAAGAAGTTTCATCTTTACCTGTATGGTAGGGAATTCACCATACTGACAGACCATAAACCACTCCTTCAGATCTTTAGCCCTGACAAAGGCATCTCTCAGACTTCTGTGGCCCGCCTCCAATGCTATGCCCTATTCTTGGGAGCATACAGTTATAAAATCCAGTATCGTGGTCATGATGCCAATGCTAATGCAGACGCAATGTCGAAGGACTGCCCTCCGCCGGTCAAGAGTTGTTGTTACACCAGCCTGTCCTTCTTGTCTTCTAGGGAGATGTCAGCCCATACAGCCAAGGATACCTTTCTGAAAACAATACTCTCCTGGGTACGTTCTGGTTGGCCTGCAACCGTCACACAGGATTATGAACCTTATTTCCGTAGGCATATGTAATTAACTGTGGCTGGCAACTGTGTTTTATGGGGAGACCGAGTGATCATTCCACAGACCCTCCGGAGACACATTCTGGACTTGCTACATACTGGTCATCCCGGGGGCACACGTATGAAACAAAAGGCCCGAGGCTATGTGTGGTGGCCAAACTTAGACTCAGATATCACAACATATGTGAATGCTTGTGCTGGATGTGCACAAACTGCAAGAGACCCTCCTCGAGGGTGAGTCCAGCCCTGGACTTGGCCCACGGTTCCTTGGTTTCGCCTACACTTGAACTTTGCAGGTCCGATCAGAGGACACACCTTCTTGATCATAGTGGACACCCATTCAAAGTGGCTTAAGGTAATTCCTCTTACTTAGCCAACAACTACGGCAACAGTTTCCATACTGTTACATCTCGCTGCTACATTTGGATACCCCAGAGAAATTGTCATAGACAATGGTGCACAATTCACCAGTCAGGAGTTTCAGCGTTTCTTGACTGCCCACATCATCAAGCACAAGTTGACCGTACCTTACCACCCAGCTACAAATGGTCAAGCAGAGCGGTTTGTGCAGACTTTTAAACGCTATTTCAAAGCTACAGTGGCTACAAGTAAACAGTCCCTGTCACCCCAGCAGCTGGACTCCTTCCTTTCTGCTTACAGAAACACACCACATGCTACCACCGGGAAAACTCCAGCAGAACTCCTTCTGGGTCTGCAGCCATGGACTGTTTTGGACATGCTCCGCCCTCAAACAGTCCAGGAACATGTACTGCAGTCCCAAGACAAGCTTGTCAAACACCATGAGCTCCCCCGATTCACAGCCCAACAAAAGGTATGGGCTCGATCTTATGGGGCTTCCAACACCCGTTGGCTTACTGCTGTCATTGCAGAGACTTTGGGACCCAAGATGTATAGGGTCTACCTGGAAGATGGTTCCATTTGCAGACAGCATGCTGACCAACTGCGTCCTGCATAAATCCCTGATGCCGCCTGAACCACCAGTGTTGCATGGAACTGCTCCCAGCGGATCAGAATGCATGGTAACTGATGATTGGGGTACTCTGAACTTTTGAACTCGGCTCCAACAGAGCCCTCCAGCCCTGGTCCGGAGGTTGGTTCACCTACTGAGCTGGGGGATCCCTTCTTGGCACCATTCCGGCTGGCCCTGTTTCCTCCAGTCCCGTGTTGCTTGGTGCCCGCCCTCAATGACACTGTTACCCTCCTGACCGGTTTCAGCTTCAAGACCGGTTACGAGACTTTCGACGGGGCCGCTGAAAGTGATCCGATGACATTGTATCGCCGCAACTGTCCCTGGAATCTTGCTCTCACATTGGAGGCAGGAAAAGTCCTAGGCATCTCCTGTGTTTGGAGGACTGTTATTGGACAGTTATTAGTTAATGTTTTGGGCCTTTTCTCGTTTTGTATAATATTATTATTATTTTTATTTTTTATTTTTTTAGGGATGGATGCAAGGTGTTATACCTGAAGGGTTCCACATGTACTGTCACTTTAAGACTGGCTCCACCCAGGAGTGATGACAAGGGTGAAGGGGCATAGTAGCCATCTTAGAGTACATGTAAGGAGCATAATAAGATGTACTGTCCTGAGATGCATGTTGCAGTGTACAGTGAGTACTGAAATAAACATCCATTGTTCCAGACCAGAGTTTTGTGTCTCTCACAACTCAGAGTATATAACACTTTGCATCCTTGTGGCTACTTTCTAAGAAATTGTCCCCTGTGGAGTGCAATTACAAGATTGGTGACAGAGAGCTGTTGGCTATCATTTTAGCCCTCAAAGAATGGAGATATTTCCTTGAAGGTACCACCGTGCCGATCCTCATTCTTATTGACCATAAGAATCTCACATTCTTGTCTGAGGCTAAATGCCTCTCTCCCAGAAGGGCGCAATGGGCTTTTCTTGTCAAGTTTCAATTACATTGTCTCATTCCTACCCAGTATTAAGATTGTAAGGGCTAACGCCTTGTCACGACAATTTTCTTACACTTCCAAGTTGCAGTCGGTTCCGGTTCCTGTGTTTCCTCCTGATAGGATTCTGTCTACGGTTTGCACCAGTCTCACTATCAGGGAAGTAACCTGGATCAGTTCCGTCAGCTTCGCCGTGTCCCTGCACACGTGGAACGGCGTTTTGGTGCACATGTATTCTCAATAGAGCTGCCCTTCGGCACACACATTTTCAGCTCTCCTGTGATCCTCGCTTCCTGTTCCTGTGTACCGTTTACCTGTTGTGACCCAAGACCACGCTGACTCTCTCCTGGACCTGACCTCTGGTTTGTTTTACAGACTTCCTGCTCTCTCCTGTGTTTGACCCTCAGCCTGTACTCGGATTGTCTCCTGTAATTGACCCTCAGCCTGCCCCTGGATTGCCTTTTGTCTTCAGTGCTTCGGACTCTTGCTTGTTCCCAGACTTCTTGCCTGTGTTTGACCCCCAGCCTGCCTTTTGGACTTTCGTTTACAGTTTAACGAACTGCACTTTTCTAACATAATAATTTTTGATACCACAATAAATTACTTAAGTTATTCAAACTTGATTTAATTCAGTCTGATCAATTAATTGTTGCCAATAGTAACCCCTTATTAGCCTGGTTCTATCTGGCTAATCCTCTTCTCCTAAAACCCATACCCAATGCAGAGAGGCCCTGGATCCACCCGTCTATGGATTTCATTGTGGAGTTACCCAACTCCCGGGGGAACACAGTTATCCTTATGGTGGTTGACCAGTTCTGAAAAATGTGTCATTGTATTCCACTTAAGAAGTTGCCCACTTCTAAGGAACTGTCTTCCATTCTCGGACATCTTTCGCTTACATGGGCTACCCAAGGTGATTGTCTCGGACAGGGGTAGTCAGTTTGTCCCGGTTCTGGCAAGCCTTTTGTGCACAGTTGGGAATTCAGCTTGCTTTTCATGGGGTAACCCCTGGGATCACCCTAACTCTCAGTGTAGCAGTTACTGTGGTTGTGGACAGAGTTACATGGGCCATTGGATAGTCCTTGACAACCCCATGTACAGAGGCCACTCCAATCATTTTCCTGGGTATCAGATTACCCTGAAACCTGTTAAGTGCTACAACCTCCTGCCCATTAAACCGCACAACACTCTCAAGTGGGCTTAGATTGTTCATGGGACCAGTGGCAAAAGCAAACATAGAGCCATGTCACATTCCATTGGCTCCTCCCGTTTTGGACACTGGGCCACCATATGACCCAGTTGTTGGCAGGACCAACAGCGAACCTCACGGGGTTCCCGTTCTCCCTGCCGATTCTCACGAGGGTTTGTCGTTAGGGTGCTCCTAGCAGGAGTGTCAGGCACCCGAGCAGACACCATGCATTCAACTGGTGCCATCTTCTCGCTGGAACGCACTTCCTTAGAATGGACCAGCTCTCTGATAACAGAGGGACTTTCCTGGACACTTTCTGCACAACTGTAGTGCTCAACAGCAGCAGTCATCTCATCCAGGGACTGAGGCTTGGACTGAGACACCCATCGGTGGAGCTCCCTGGGTAGTCCATGCAGGAAATGATCGACTGCAACTCTTTCCACAATCTGAGTGTCTTTTCCTCAGGTTTCAGCCAATCTCGGAACAAGTGCATCAGGTAGTAGAGCTGCCCATGGGCAGGCTTAGCCTTGTCAAAGCGCCAGCCATGGACTCGGTTCGCACTTAAAGTGACAGTCACTCCCAGCCTCCCAGCATGCGATTATAAGCTCCTTAAAGCAGCACATTTCTGCTTTAAGGAGCTTATAATCGCATGCTGATTCAGGGGCCAAGTCACAGTACGATTGTTGGGGGTCTGCGGTCAGGAAAGGAGCCAGTACATCTGCCCAGTCTTTATCAGGCAGACCTTCCCTTGCTGCAACCCGCTCAAACATCACTAGGTATGCTTCCACATTGTCTAAGGCCGTCATCTTTTGCAGGGTCCGCTGCACTGCCTTTCGGGGGTCATTCTTTACAGCGGGGGTCACCTTTCGTCATTTCAGCCTGCTGGGTCGCCACCTTTTGTAATTCTGCTATCCGTTCACTCAGTAAGCGATTTGTTTCCTGTTGTACAACGACTGTCTGCACCAGGATCTGCTCCTGCCGAGCCTGTGCCTGTACCAGGACCTGCTGGGCCTCCTGATGGTAGGCCTGCACTTGTATATTAGCCAGTACCAGCTGCTTAACCACATCCTCCATCGCTTGTTCAGAAGATTTCACGATCTGTGCAGCTTTAACCCAGGACATGGGTTTGGACTGGACCCCTCAAACTGTGCAATGCACGCTCCACTTATTGTAGGGGATCAGGAAGTCAAGAGCTGGCTCAGAGGCAGTCCAGTAAAATAAAAGTGGCTTTATTCAGCAAAATGGCAAAAAAACAACATAACACCAGACAGACTTGTCTTGTCACACAGTTGTGCAGCACACAGCTCACAGTTCAGCAGCACACAGGTTAAGTTCATGTCTCCAATCAGAGCTACAGTTTTTATATGGTTAAGCTTACCCAGCAGGTACACCATCCAGCAATGGACCTCTTCACACAGCGTCCTGCTGTGTCTCTCTCTCCTACTCAAACAGCTCCACACTGACACTTTTTGCACACCTGACAAATAGCAGGTCTGAAGGGGAAGGGGAAATACCTGCCCTCTTCGATTAACACCTTCTTAACCCTGCCCCAGGCTGACGCTCTACAACAAATACATATATATATATATATATATATATATATATATATATATATATATATATATATATATATATAATATAGTGCTCTCTACTTAGGTAGGTGCTTAGTGAGGTGTTTTTGACAATGTAAGATATAGGGACAGTTAAATTTAGCCAGGGTCCTACTCTTTACTAGGCCTGGTTGTTTATTTGGGGATGGGAGTGTCAGAGTAGAAGGGGGTGTGGCCACCTACACTTGGGCTCAGGGGTACCTCCTTTGCTTGACAGTGGATTCTGCTGGAAAGAGAGGGTGAGCTGAGACCTAAGTGGCAGGAAACCCATGTGAGAGAATTGACCAATGATTAATTTCTATGGTCAATGGGAGGTCTCATAAAAAAGGGGGGTCACATGCTCCGGGTAGAGGGAAGCGCAGTTGGAGGGCCGGAGGCCTGGGAGTTCAGAGATCCCGGAACCTCTGGGAGGAGGCTGAAGGCCCGGGAGTTCAGAGATCCTGCTGCCGGATAGCCTGAAGCGAGTCCAGGGAGGTCGAAGCCTGGCCCCTGGAGAAGTCAACATGTAGCGCTGGAGGAAGACCGAGCGTCCCATGCGGGGATGTACTGGACAGCGTGGAGAAGGAAGTAGGAACTAAGCGGAATGAGGAAACTGGGAATCGACTTTCTGTGAGTAGAACATGGACTGTTGATTGGGAGAGAGCAATGGGAGTGCATCCCAGTAGAACTACTCAGAAACTTCATACTGTAAATCCAAGAACCACAGTATCAAGCAATTTCCAGGACTGAGGGAAGCCTGACAACACAAGTTATGGAAATAGACTTGACTTAACTTTAAGGGACTTAACTAACAAAAGTTACGGCTACAGATTAGTAACCTTTTTGACCTAAAACTGGGGTCGAATGGGGCATCTCATATACCCTATTGAACACCCCACCAATGTATACCCAGAATAAAGCATTATAAAATCCAGAGTTCTGACTGTTTGGTGCCATGTAACTGCATGGGGAATCGGAAGCGGAGCCATCTGACAAATGGTAATGAACGAACTCAGCAGCCCCCATGGCGGTACATAAATAATAAAAGCATATTCTATCTATCTATCTATCTATCTATCTATCTATCTATCTATCTATCTATCTATCTATCTATCTATCTATCTTCTCTTAATTATATGTGATCCTAAAATCTGAGAAAAGGTCCCTACCATTTTAACTTCCCTTGTAATTGTAAATCACATATGCAAACATATTGTAAATAGCCACTAGGTGGCAATGTATATCCATATTAATACATGATACATAGCATTTGCATTTCACCATCATATCCCACATATATTTCTTTTCCTTCTAGATTATTATCTCTTTGTTAGATATTTCCAACAACTATTTCAAATAGTTTTCTTTAATTTGGAAATATTTGGAGTTATTGGATCTATGATAATATGATGGCATACAATGTGGGACACGCATAACAACCAACAAGTTAACAATCAACAAGAAGGTAAATTTCTGGCATAATAAATATCAAAGAAGATAAATATATAACAAAACTGAAACTAAATCTGACTCCTCCACTTCTTTCCATTCACAGGCCACAAATAGATCTAGGATAGATGGAATCACAGCTAGTGATGGACGAACGTTTCGCCCGGCGGTCGTTTCGCGGCGAATTTCCGACATTCGCGGTCCGCACGTTCGAACGCCTTTTTCCGTCGTTCGCCGCGGCGGACTTACGTGTTTAATGTATACAAGAACTTTAACCTTTGGTGACACGTTTATCATGTGATACAGGACAGCCAATTGAGACATGACAGCACATGGACACTTGTACATTCCCCCTAACCTATAAATACACCCGATCCGGTGGCCATTTTACATTCTTTCTTCTGTTACGATAGGGACAGGTTCCTGTGTGGAGTAGGGAGAGATAAACCACTAGCTATTTGGTACACAAAAGTTCTTTTCAGGACTGGTATAGTAGGTGTTGATAGGTTTGCTGTGCTGCTGATTCTTGCAGCAGCCTGAGTGTCTTTTGTTAGTTTAGAGAAAGGGAAAGGACGGTGTATGCTACAGGGACAGCCAGATTAGTCTTTCATCATCATCATCATCATCATCATCATTAGCTGTTACTATCAAGGTCCACAAAAGAGCTGTTCCAGTAACCACTAATCGTTCTCTTTTTTTGCCAATTTGTATAGGGACAGGAAGGAAGCAGTGTTGTCAGGCAGTGAGGGTAATTTTAAAGACTTGCTGTTATTATTAGTTCCACAAAGGTTCTTTTCAGGACTGGTATCAGTGGTACAGTAATAGGCTTGCACATGTATAATATTCTTTCTTCCAAATATAGAAAGGATATTATACTTGACTGCTGCCCTTCTGCTGCAGTCTGCTAAACATTCACAACTCACTTGTTCCACAAAAGTTCTTATAAGGACTGGTAACTTGGTATAGGGTGCTACGGTACATAGGCTTGAGTGCGGTACAGTCTGCTGTTCTGTAAGGACCGCTATCGGTCCACAATAGATAGGGTTGACGTGCACCACTGCTGACCGCTGCCCTATACTGCAGCAGTCCTTCAGCGGTATAGGGACTGACGTACAGTCTGCTAATCACTAACACACAACCTGCTTGTTCCACAAAAGTTCTTATAAGGACTGGTAACTTGGTATAGGGTGCTACGGTACATAGGCTTGAGTGCGGTACAGTCTGCTGTTCTGTAAGGACCGCTATCGGTCCACAATAGATAGGGTTGACGTGCACCACTGCTGACCGCTGCCCTATACTGCAGCAGTCCTTCAGCGGTATAGGGACTGACGTACAGTCTGCTAAACACTAATACACAACCTGCTTGGTCCACAAAAGTTCTTATAAGGACTGGTAACTTGGTATAGGGTGCTACGGTACATAGGCTTGAGTGCGGTACAGTCTGCTGTTCTGTAAGGACCGCTATAGGTCCACAATAGATAGGGTTGACGTGCACCACTGCTGACCGCTCACCTATACTGCAGCAGTCCTTCAGCGGTATAGGGACTGACGTACAGTCTGCTAATCACTAACACACAACCTGCTTGTTCCACAAAAGTTCTTATAAGGACTGGTAACTTGGTATAGGGTGCTACGGTACATAGGCTTGAGTGCGGTACAGTCTGCTGTTCTGTAAGGACCGCTATCGGTCCACAATAGATAGGGTTGACGTGCACCACTGCTGACCGCTGCCCTATACTGCAGCAGTCCTTCAGCGGTATAGGGACTGACGTACAGTCTGCTAAACACTAATACACAACCTGCTTGGTCCACAAAAGTTCTTATAAGGACTGGTAACTTGGTATAGGGTGCTACGGTACATAGGCTTGAGTGCGGTACAGTCTGCTGTTCTGTAAGGACCGCTATCGGTCCACAATAGATAGGGTTGACGTGCACCACTGCTGACCGCTCACCTATACTGCAGCAGTCCTTCAGCGGTATAGGGACTGACGTACAGTCTGCTAATCACTAACACACAACCTGCTTGTTCCACAAAAGTTCTTATAAGGACTGGTAACTTGGTATAGGGTGCTACGGTACATAGGCTTGAGTGCGGTACAGTCTGCTGTTCTGTAAGGACCGCTATCGGTCCACAATAGATAGGGTTGACGTGCACCACTGCTGACCGCTGCCCTATACTGCAGCAGTCCTTCAGCGGTATAGGGACTGACGTACAGTCTGCTAAACACTAATACACAACCTGCTTGGTCCACAAAAGTTCTTATAAGGACTGGTAACTTGGTATAGGGTGCTACGGTACATAGGCTTGAGTGCGGTACAGTCTGCTGTTCTGTAAGGACCGCTATCGGTCCACAATAGATAGGGTTGACGTGCACCACTGCTGACCGCTGCCCTATACTGCAGCAGTCCTTCAGCGGTATAGGGACTGACGTACAGTCTGCTAAACACTAATACACAACCTGCTTGGTCCACAAAAGTTCTTATAAGGACTGGTAACTTGGTATAGGGTGCTACGGTACATAGGCTTGAGTGCGGTACAGTCTGCTGTTCTGTAAGGACCGCTATAGGTCCACAATAGATAGGGTTGACGTGCACCACTGCTGACCGCTCACCTATACTGCAGCAGTCCTTCAGCGGTATAGGGACTGACGTACAGTCTGCTAATCACTAACACACAACCTGCTTGTTCCACAAAAGTTCTTATAAGGACTGGTAACTTGGTATAGGGTGCTACGGTACATAGGCTTGAGTGCGGTACAGTCTGCTGTTCTGTAAGGACCGCTATCGGTCCACAATAGATAGGGTTGACGTGCACCACTGCTGACCGCTGCCCTATACTGCAGCAGTCCTTCAGCGGTATAGGGACTGACGTACAGTCTGCTAAACACTAATACACAACCTGCTTGGTCCACAAAAGTTCTTATAAGGACTGGTAACTTGGTATAGGGTGCTACGGTACATAGGCTTGAGTGCGGTACAGTCTGCTGTTCTGTAAGGACCGCTATCGGTCCACAATAGATAGGGTTGACGTGCACCACTGCTGACCGCTGCCCTATACTGCAGCAGTCCTTCAGCGGTATAGGGACTGACGTACAGTCTGCTAAACACTAATACACAACCTGCTTGGTCCACAAAAGTTCTTATAAGGACTGGTAACTTGGTATAGGGTGCTACGGTACATAGGCTTGAGTGCGGTACAGTCTGCTGTTCTGTAAGGACCGCTATAGGTCCACAATAGATAGGGTTGACGTGCACCACTGCTGACCGCTCACCTATACTGCAGCAGTCCTTCAGCGGTATAGGGACTGACGTACAGTCTGCTAATCACTAACACACAACCTGCTTGTTCCACAAAAGTTCTTATAAGGACTGGTAACTTGGTATAGGGTGCTACGGTACATAGGCTTGAGTGCGGTACAGTCTGCTGTTCTGTAAGGACCGCTATCGGTCCACAATAGATAGGGTTGACGTGCACCACTGCTGACCGCTGCCCTATACTGCAGCAGTCCTTCAGCGGTATAGGGACTGACGTACAGTCTGCTAAACACTAATACACAACCTGCTTGGTCCACAAAAGTTCTTATAAGGACTGGTAACTTGGTATAGGGTGCTACGGTACATAGGCTTGAGTGCGGTACAGTCTGCTGTTCTGTAAGGACCGCTATCGGTCCACAATAGATAGGGTTGACGTGCACCACTGCTGACCGCTGCCCTATACTGCAGCAGTCCTTCAGCGGTATAGGGACTGACGTACAGTCTGCTAAACACTAACACACAACCTGCTTGGTCCACAAAAGTTCTTATAAGGACTGGTAACTTGGTATAGGGTGCTACGGTACATAGGCTTGAGTGCGGTACAGTCTGCTGTTCTGTAAGGACCGCTATCGGTCCACAATAGATAGGGTTGACGTGCACCACTGCTGACCGCTGCCCTATACTGCAGCAGTCCTTCAGCGGTATAGGGACTGACGTACAGTCTGCTAAACACTAATACACAACCTGCTTGGTCCACAAAAGTTCTTATAAGGACTGGTAACTTGGTATAGGGTGCTACGGTACATAGGCTTGAGTGCGGTACAGTCTGCTGTTCTGTAAGGACCGCTATCGGTCCACAATAGATAGGGTTGACGTGCACCACTGCTGACCGCTGCCCTATACTGCAGCAGTCCTTCAGCGGTATAGGGACTGACGTACAGTCTGCTAAACACTAATACACAACCTGCTTGGTCCACAAAAGTTCTTATAAGGACTGGTAACTTGGTATAGGGTGCTACGGTACATAGGCTTGAGTGCGGTACAGTCTGCTGTTCTGTAAGGACCGCTATCGGTCCACAATAGATAGGGTTGACGTGCACCACTGCTGACCGCTGCCCTATACTGCAGCAGTCCTTCATCGGTATAGGGACTAAGAGTTTTGTCACAGGGTCATTTAAAAAATGACAGGCAGAGGAAGAGGCAGGCCCTTCCGCAGGGGTGGTAGGGGTAGGGCAGGAGCAACAGGCTTGAGCCAAAGTGGGAAGTTGCAGAAGGTGCGTTCAATTACTTTAAAGGATGCACCAGACTTGGTTGAGTGGCTCGCTCAGCCTTACTCTTCTGCACCCTCCTCATCCTCTCGATCTGCACCCTCTTCTTCACTCTCTGCTATGTGCACCCCCAAAGACACTACCACCAACAACACGACCACCACCACCACCACCACATACCTTCCGCTTGAGTCACTGGAATTATTTTCCGATCCATATCAAGAGGACATTTCTGATGCGCAGCCACTCTTGGTATTGGATCAGGAAGAGGAGGTAGCAACAAGCGCTACTCAGCAGTCTGACGCCAGTACCCAGATCAGCCCAAGGAGGAGGTTGGTCCCCGGTGTTGCTGCCTACTCCGAGATCTCTACTTATAGCGGTGGGGAAGGTGACGTTGATGATGACGTGTCTAGTGATGTCACGTGGGTGCCCACAAGAGAGGAAGAGGAGGGGAGTTCAGAGGGAGATATGGACCAGCAGATAGGGAGGAGAAGCAGCAATGACTTACATTGCACAGCAGGGACAAAGCAGACTGCAAATGTATCAGGAGCGAGTCATCGACCATGTACGGTCACATCTGGCGCTCCCAGGACACCGGCACATGGCTCCGCAGTGTGGGCTTTTTTTAACGTGTCCGCTGCTGACAATAGCGTTGCCATCTGCAATCTTTGCAGTCAACGCGTTAGTCGCGGTAAGCCCAATACTCACCTAGGGACGACCGCCTTAAGAAGGCACATGAGCAGCCATCACCGAGCCCAGTGGGAGCAACGGAACACACAAAGCCACACTGCAGGCTCTCACCGTCCAGCCTCGTCTTCTACTTCTCCTTCTCCTCTCTCCTCACAATTGTCCTCCACTCCACCTTCCATCACGCCAAGCTCACATTTTTCTGCAAAAAGGCAGGCTTCCGTGGGCCTAATGTTTGAGCGTAAAAAAATGATGACGCCGGATAACCCTCTTGCCCAACGGTTGGCGGCTGGCTTGTCAGAACTCATAGCCCGCCAACTACTGCCATATAAACTGGTGGACTCGGAGGCCTTTCGCAAATTTGTGGCCATTGGAACACCACAATGGAAGGTCCCAGGAAGGAAGTATTTCTCAGAGAAGGGCATCCCAGAGCTATATGGCCATGTTCAGCGGCAAGTGAATGTATCTCTGGCACACAGTGTCGGTGCCAAGATACATCTGACCACAGACACGTGGTCTAGCAAACACGGGCAGGGAAGGTATATCAGTTTTACTGCCCACTGGGTGAACCTTCTGACGGCCGTCAAGCATGTAACCCGTGGCACCCGTGTAGATTTGGTTTTACCGCCACGGATTGCATGCAGGCCTGACTCTTCTTCTCCTCCTCCTACTCCATCCTCCTCCCTCTCCTCCTCAGCTGCCTCCTCCTTTTCCGCTGCTAGCGTCTCTTCCACTGCACCGCCCAAGCTCCCCAGAACCTATTCCACATGCCAGGTGAGACGTTGCCATGCCGTGCTGCGTCTGTTGTGCCTGGAAGCAAAGAGCCACACTGGCCCGGCACTCCTTTCAGCTTTGCGTTCACAGGCAGATGAGTGGCTAACACCGCTCAATTTGACAGTTGGTAAAGTGGTGTGTGACAACGGTGCCAATCTGCTTAGCGCATTGAAACAGGGCAAAATCACGCACGTGCCGTGCATGGCACACGTCTTAAACTTGGTCGTGCAGCGATTCCTTGTCAAATACCCTGGGGTCCAGGACATCTTGCGGCAGGCAAGGAAAATCTCGGCCCATTTCAGAAGATCTTACACGGCCATGGCTCGCCTTGCTGACATTCAGCGGCGACACCATCTGCCGGTCAGACGTCTTATTTGCGATTGCCCGACGCGATGGAACTCAACCTTCTATATGCTTGATAGGCTGCTCCAGCAGAAACGTGCAGTTAACGTCTACCTGTATGAACTCTGCGAAAGAAACGGTTCTGGGGAGCTGGGTTTTTTTTCACCGCGCCAGTGGCTGCTCATGCGCGACACATGCAGACTTCTGCGGCCATTTGAGGAGATCACCAAACTGGTCAGTCGCAGCCATGGCGCCATCAGTGACATGGTACCTTATGCCTTCTTTCTGGAGCGTGCATTGCGTCGTGTCATTGATCAGGCTGTGGAGGAGCAGGAGCGGGAAGATGAGGAAGTCGCAATGCTGGATGAATTCCCAGGGGGGGCTACTCTATCTGAGACAAGTCAACAACAGGAGTCTGATGAGGAGTCAGAGGAGGATGGTGCCGGGGCGGATGAGCAGGAGCAAGAAGAGCATGCTTTAAACCTTTCTGGGATCCCTGTTGTGCGAGGATGGGGAGAGGAGAATGAAGAGGACGACATTATCCTGGATGATGAGCAGGAGCCAGGCCACCACACCGCTTCCACTTTAGTGCAAATGGGGGCCTTCATGCTCCAGTGTTTTAATAGGGACCCCCGTATAAAAAGCATGAGGGTCAAGGACCAGTACTGGGTGGCAACGTACTTAGACCCCCGGTACAAACACAAAATGGCGGAAATGTTACCGCCGTCGCAGAGGGCTGTCAGAATGCAGCACTTCCAGGCCTTGCTTCGAGAAATGCTGCATTCTGCTTTTGCGTGCGCTGGCAGAGGAGCAATTCCCACTCCCAGAGAAGGATTTGCGGGTACCAATCCAACAGCGCCTGCAAGAAGAGGCCGGTTTGAAGATGTGTTGGTGACTTCGGATATGAGGTCATTCTTTCAGCCGACCCATCGACAGGTGTCATCCGGATCCAGCATCAGGGAACGCCTAGACCGTCAGGTGTCCGACTACATTGGGTTAACGGCCGATGTGGACGCTCTGAGGAGTGATGAACCCCTAGACTACTGGGTGGGCAGGCTTGACCTCTGGCCAGAGCTTGCCCAATTTGCAATCGAACTGTTGGCTTGCCCCTCATCCAGTGTCCTGTCCGAAAGGACGTTCAGCGCAGCAGGGGGGATTGTGACCGATAAGCGTACTCGCCTAGCTCACCACAGTGTTAACTACCTCACATTTCTAAAAATGAATGAGGCATGGATCTCGGAGGAATTCAACACATGTGACCAGTAGACCATGTATATGTCTATAAACTATTTTTTTAATCAAGCACACAGACCTTCTTAATTCATTTGGCTCACTTCCTTGACCCAAAAAAGCACACCGTACTATATGCCCCTACCCTCCTCTTTGAAGAGGTTGAGCGGTGTCATATTTCTACTGGGGCTGCTTATGATATCCCTGTGCTGTGCTGACTTCCTCCTGGGGGTTCTTATTATGAAGGGATCACACTATCCCTGTGCTGTGCTGACTTCCTCCTGGGGGTTCTTATTATGAGGGGATCACACCATCCCTGTGCTGTGCTGACTTCCTCCTGGGGCTGCTTACGGTGCTGCTGTCAGTGCTGTATGTCACGGTGCTGCTGTCAGCGCTGTATGTCACGGTGCTGCTGTCAGCGCTGTATGTCACGGTGCTGCTGTCAGCGCTGTATGTCACGGTGCTGCTGTCAGCGCTGTATGTCACGGTGCTGCTGTCAGCGCTGTATGTCACGGTGCTGCTGTCAGCGCTGTATGTCACGGTGCTGCTGTCAGCGCTGTATGTCACGGTGCTGCTGTCAGCGCTGTATGTCACGGTGCTGCTGTCAGCGCTGTATGTCACGGTGCTGCTGTCAGCGCTGTATGTCACGGTGCTGCTGTCAGCGCTGTATGTCACGGTGCTGCTGTCAGCGCTGTATGTCACGGTGCTGCTGTCAGCGCTGTATGTCACGGTGCTGCTGTCAGTGCTCTGTATTACGGTGCTGCTGTCAGATGCCTCTATCACGGTGCATGTGTCATTCCGGTATGTCACGCTGCTGGTGATCATCTCCTGCACCCTCTTCTTTGCCTACCCTGGTCCCTGACCTTCCCTCTCCTCCATTGCCTTCATTAGCTCCATAGTCCTGAATTGTTAGAACAATTTCCCAAATAAAATAAAAATGCTTGTAGTTATCGATCCCAAATTCACCTCATACATGTATTATGTCATTGTCCAGATGGTGGGACTACGTTTTACCCCCTAATAATTACCACGTGGCCGCAAATTCGACATGAAGGTTTGCAAAGTTCGCCTCCCATTGAAGTCAATGGGGCCCGCGGCGAACGTTCGGTTTCGCGAACGTTTGGGTCCGTTCGCATTTCGCTTTCACGAAACGTCCCGTCGGAAGTTCGTCCATCACTAATTATGAGCCTCTCCAGCTCGGCGGCGTCTGTCGTCACCGCCGGGCTGCGGGCGCGAAGGGGAAGGGCTTCTCCTGTCAATTCGGGGCTGAGTGTGTTATCACGCATGCACGAACAGCGTCGGCATGTTGCGCATGACGTAGGTCGTGTCGTGATGCCTTCGCGGCCATTTACAGAAATCCTAGCATCGGTATATATATGTCAAATTATATGACCATGTATGTATTTAGCTGGCATAGAAGTAAATAGCCTGAAAAACAGCAAAAATTGAGCCAGGGAATTAAGAGAAACTGGTAGTTAGAGAGCTCAGCGAACGAATTAGCATTGAGCAGAACTTGAGCCAGGTAATTGAGAGAAACTAGTAGTTAGAGAGCTCAGCGAAAGAATTAGCAATGAGAGCCACATTCCAAACAATAGGGGGCACAATGGCCGAAAGTCTGATTGATTAGCAGAGCTCTACCACCAATAGTGTCTCCGGGGCGCCCGTACAGACCCAATTTATTAAAGGGAGACACGTTGACTCTATTCAAATATAAATAAAAAATATAAAGAAAAGAATGATTAAAAATAATATTCACATTCTGTTCACAGCAACAATAAATATTGTTGTCGTCAAGGGAGTGCTGGCGAGCATGGAGAGATTAACAACACATAGGAAAAAAAAAAAAAACCTTAATTGAATTAAAAATTCAAATAGGCAACTTCAACCCAACTATACAGTCAATTGAGATTAGTAAATCTTAAAGAAAAGGTTTGGAGGAGGCCGATTGTTTGTCTCAAGACGTGTCTGGATCTTACCGATCTGTCCCTCTCTCACCCATCTCCACTCCTAAAGAATATAGGCCAAAATCAACTAAATTTCCAGCCTTACAAGGCAATCCTAACATTTGGGCTTTCACCCAGCAAGTGACCAATGAAATTTGCCAAACAGACTGGTTGAGCTCAAAAAAATCCAACTTAACTGCCCAACAAAAGGCAGCCTTGGCTGCACTACAAAATGAAACCGGTATTATCATTAAGCCTTCGGATAAAGGGGGAAATTTGGTTGTAATGGATACTGCTCAGTATGAACTGATGGTCAATAGGATATTACAGAATAAGGAATGGTATAGAAAAATTCCTGAAAGCCATGTGAATTATACCACCACCCAGTACAGAAAACTCATTGGATCTACTTATCACCAGGGACTTATCAGTAAAACAACCTGGGAATACCTCAACGTGGCCGACCCAAAAACGCCTACCTTATACGCCCTACCCAAAATTCACAAACATGCCCTAGACCCTCCGGGTCGCCCCATAGTATCTGGCAATGGCTGTCTCACTGAACCAGCCAGTGCCCTAATAGATTACTTTCTTCGTCCCTTTGTAGAAGGCCTCACCTCCTATTTGCAAGATACTAGAGATCTACTAAAAGTGTTGGATGGAATGTGTATTTCTGAAAACACCTGGCTCATCACCCTCGATGTGGAGGCCCTCTACAACTCCATACCCAATGATTTGGGGGTCGGAGTTGTGGAGGGCTTCCTTTCCGAGGCTAGCGAAGCAAAAACCAGTTACAACCAATTCATTTTGAAATTACCTTCTTTCATCTTGAACAATAATATCTTCATGTTTGGACGCTCCCACTACCTCCAGGTACAAGGTGTGGCTATGGGGACTAAATGTGCCCCTTCATATGCCAACCTCTACCTGGGGGGGTGGGAGCGCCACATTTTTCATCGTGAAGATTTGTCAAAATTTTTCTGCCTCATCCCAGTATGGAGGAGATACATAGATGACATCTTCTTCATCTGGACTGGGACTGAGGCAGAACTACTTACATTTATGGAGTTACTTAAGATCAATACATACAATCTAAAATTCACGATGGAAAAAAGTCATTCTAGTTTAACCCTCCTAGACATCCATATTTATGTGAACCCTAAGGGTGAGATCGGATCTACCCTTTTTAGAAAACCATTGGCAGCTAACACTGTTCTGCATGCCTCTAGCTCGCACCCTGAACCACTTGTGGCCAGCATTCCATATGGCCAATACCTCCGCCTCAAGAGAAACTGCAGCAGTGAAGCTGATTTCGAACTTGAGGCAAAAAAGCTACAAATACGCCTACGACATCGTGGCTATAGTAACAAATGCCTAAAAAGATCTTACCTAAGGGCTAAAAAACAAACTAGATCCTCCCTTATACATGGTCAAAAACTCCCCAAATCAAATGAAGGGGTTAGACTAATCACCCGATATTGTGCCCAACACTCTCAGATACAAAGCATCTTGAACAAATACTGGTATCTCCTGACAGGTGACCCTAAAGTCTCCAAATTCTTAAAAGATTACCCAGAGATAACATTCAGGAAATCACAATCGATAAAAGATACTCTAGTTAGAAGTCACTATGTCCCTTCAATTCCCAAAACTAACAAACCACAACGTGGGTCTAGACCATGTCACAAATGTAATTTCTGTAGACACATTCTTGCTTCGGATTCAATCTTACTGCCAAACAAGCGACTTTATAAACCAAAGTTTTCAGTTACCTGCCAATCTGTGGGAATTGTGTATATCATGACCTGTGAATGTGGCGCCTACTATGTGGGAAAAACTAAGCGGCCGTTCTTTCATCGCATCAGGGACTATGTTTCCCTGGTGCGATGTAAGAAGATGGAGACTCCGATTAGTCGCCATGTAGGATTATTCCACAACTCTGATGACAGTAAAATGCACTTTTTTGCGTTAGAGCATGTGGCACCGGGAGACAGAGGGGGCAATTACAATCAAATTCTATTGCAGCGTGAGGCCCGCTGGATCTTTGACCTCAAGGCCACTGATACACCTGGCCTGAATGAGGCTTTCAGCTTCAAACCTTTTCTTTAAGATTTACTCATCCAAATTGACTGTATAGTTGGGTTGAAGTTGCCTATTTTAATTTTTAATTCAATTAAGGTTGTTTTTTTTTATTTTTTATTTTTTTTCCTATGTGTTGTTGTTAATCTCTCCATGCTCGCCAGCACTCCCTTGACGACAACAATATTTATTGTTGCTGTGAACAGAATGTGAATATTATTTTTAATCATTCTTTTCTTTATATTTTTTATTTATATTTGAATAGAGTCAACGTGTCTCCCTTTAATAAATTGGGTCTGTACGGGCGCCCCGGGGACATTATTGTTCTGCCAGCTCTGTTAATCAATCAGACTTCCGGCCATTGTGCCCCCTATTGTTTGGAATGTGGCTCTCATTGCTAATTCTTTCGCTGAGCTCTCTAACTACTAGTTTCTCTCAATTACCTGGCTCAAGTTCTGCTCAATGCTAATTCGTTCGCTGAGCTCTCTAACTACCAGTTTCTCTTAATTCCCTGGCTCAATTTTTGCTGTTTTTGATTACCAGGCTATTTACTTCTACGCCAGCTAAATACATACATCGTCATATAATTTGACATATATATATATACCGATGCTAGGATTTCTCTAAATGGCCGCGACGGCGTCACGACGCGACCTATGTCATGCGCGACGTGCTGATGCTAAATAAACACATTGCCATGCAATTTGACATACATATACTGATGCTGGGATTTTCCAAAATGCCCGTGACGGCGTCATGACGCGACCTACGTCATGCGCAATGTGCCGACGCTGTTCGCGCATGCGCGATAATACACTCAGCCCCGAATTGACAGGAGAAGCCCTTCCACTTCGCGCCCGCAGCTCGGCGGGGACGTCAGACGCCGCTGAGCTGGAGAGGCTCATAATCTCCTCTCCTAATCAGTTGCCTTTTGGCAATTGATGGGACAGGATCATCTGCACACTCCCTGTGTCTACTTTAGGATCCATCTACATCTCAGAGGTAGGCTAACCTATATGCAAACAAGCCCTATTTAGTCCTAACCAGGACTTTTTCACCACAATTGCTTAAGCTAGATCTTTCTGATCCTGCATGGCATGGTACATCTATTCTCTTTTTTTCCCTTTTTTAGTTATCTTATGAATCCTAAATTTTTACTTTTGGATTACCCTGACTAACAACATGATGCTACCATGAATGTCTGGATCTGCATTGATTCAATTAACCTTTTCAGGTAACCAATACCGATCCCTTATTCACTTACTCATTTTATTTCATTTGAATTTTCCTTGGATCTCTATCCCGGTAAACATTTTCAATTATTTACCACCTAATGTTCCTCTCTGCAGACCCAAAACGGCGACACGCCCTCTCTGGTCATGAGCTATTAAGGCTTATATCCAAACTCAATTGATTTCCAATGACATAATTTGAATACAATATCGATACGGGGAGCCCTGGCGAATTTGGTGAGATCTCACTTTATTGTACTTTTAATGTACTAAATTTGTAATTGTAAATTTCCTGAAGAAGCTCAAATTGAGCGAAACATGTTGAAAATCGCAGCTCTTTTCTCTCTCTTCATGGACAAAGTTGGGTAATTCTGGAATGGTTTCCCACGCTGTACCGTGCAAGATTATTTTTATGAATGTAACAATAAAGTTGTGTTACTGATTTTGTAAAATGTAAATAAAATTATACTTTTTATCTATTTCAATTGTTAATTCTGTGATTTGATACCCCAAAAGTCCCGGGGTTGGTGACCCCCCAGCCCCTCCCCTGGCCCCCCTTTTTCTCAATTTTTTGATAATTATTGGGACGTGGTATCCTTAATGATTTGATCCCTCTCTCTAAAATTTTCTCAATCTTGTCAATATATGAGTTGACTATGGAAGAAACTGAGGTTTTGAGGCTAGGTCTCATCTTCTGTCTATCCCACAAAAAAAAAAAAAAAAAATATATATATATACAGTTAGGGCCATAAATATTTGGACAGTGACACAATTTTCGCAAGTTGGGCTCTGCATGCCACCGCATTGGATTTGAAATGAAACCTCTACAACAGAATTCAAGTGCAGATTGTAACGTTTAATTTGAAGGGTTGAACAAAAATACCTGATAGAAAATGTAGGAATTGTACACATTTCTTTACAAACACTCCACATTTTAGGAGCTCAAAAGTAATTGGACAAATAAACATAACCCAAACAAAATATTTATTTATTCAATATTTTGTTGCAAATCCATTGGAGGCAATCACTGCCTTAAGTCTGGAACCCATGGACATCACCAAACGCTGGGTTTCCTCCTTCTTAATTCTTTGCCAGGCCTTTCCAGCCGCAGCCTTCAGGTCTTGCTTGTTTGTGGGTCTTTCCGTCTTAAGTCTGGATTTGAGCAAGTGAAATGCATGCTCAATTGGGTTAAGATCTGGTGATTGACTTGGCCATTGCAGAATGTTCCACTCGATATGGTCCAGAAATATTTGGACAGAATAAAGGTGGAGAAAGCACCTGGACCTGATGGCATCCACCCACGGATCCTAAAAGAATTGAGCTCTGTAATTTCAAAGCCATTGTATCTAATTTTTAGGGACTCATTAATGACAGGAATAGTACCACTGGAATGGCGCAGGGCCAATGTGGTGCCTATATTTAAAAAGGGAACAAAGTCTTTACCAAGTAATTATAGACCCGTTAGTTTAACTTCTATAGTTGGGAAGATACTGGAGGGATTAATAAAAGACCACATAGATGAGTTCTTGCAGGAAAAAAATATTTTGAGCAACAGACAGCATGGATTCATGAAAGACAGGAGTTGTCAGACAAACCTGATTTCTTTTTATGAGGTGGTAAGTAAAACCTTGGACAGAGGGGTGGCGGTGGATGTGATATATTTGGATTTTGCAAAAGCATTCGATACTGTTCCGCACACACGGCTCATGTGTAAGGTAAAGTCTACAGGTTTGGAAACATCAGTTTGTAGATGGATAGAAAACTGGCTAAAAGACAGAATTCAGAGAGTAGTGGTTAATGATTCTTACTCTGAATGGTCTAAGGTTATGAGTGGTGTACCCCAAGGTTCAGTGCTGGGACCCTTACTTTTTAATATCTTTATAAATGATATTGGGTCTGGGATCAAGAGTAACATTTCCGTCTTTGCAGATGACACCAAGCTATGTGGTGCAATAACGTCCTTACAGGATGTCACCAATTTACAAGCAGACCTCAATGCTCTGTCTAATTGGGCGACTATGTGGCAGATGAGGTTTAATGTTGAGAAATGTAAGGTTATGCACTTGGGGGCTAAGAATATGCATGCATCATACACGCTAGGGGGAGTACAACTGGGGGAATCCATAGTGGAGAAGGATCTGGGGGTTTTGGTAGATCATAAGCTCAATAATAGCATGCAATGCCAAGCTGCGGTTTCCAAAGCGAGCAAAGTCCTTTCTTGTATTAAGAGAGGTATGTACTCCAGAGAGAGAGATATAATTTTGCCCCTGTTCAAATCATTAGTAAGACCTCATCTGGAATATGCCGTTCAGTTTTGGGCACCAGTTCTCAAAAAGGATATCGGGGAACTGGAGAAAGTGCAGAGAAGGGCAACCAAACTGATAAGAGGCATGGAGCAACTCAGCTATGAGGAAAGATTAGAGGAACTGAATTTATTCACTCTTGATAAGAGGAGATTAAGGGGGGATTTGATCAACATGTACAAATATATAAGGGGTCCATATAGGGAACTTGGTGTCGAGTTATTCACTTTACAGTCAACAAAGAGGACAAGGGGGCACTCTTTACGTCTAGAGGAGAAGAGATTTCATCTCCAAATACGGAAAGGTTTCTTCACAGTAAGAGCTGTGAAAATGTGGAATAGACTCCCTGCAGAGGTGGTTATGGCCAGCTCAGTGGATTGCTTTAAGAAAGGCCTGGATTAGTTCCTAAGTGTACGTAATATAACTGGGTACTAAAATTTATAGGTAAAGTTGATCCGGGGAAAATCCGATTGCCTCTCGGGGGATCAGGAAGGAATTTTTTCCCCTGCTTTAGCAAATTGGATCATGCTCTGCTGGGGTTTTTTGCCTTCCTCTGTATCAACTGTGGGTATAGAATTGGGTATATGGGCTGGTATATGTATGTGTGTATGTATATATATATGTATGTATATATATATATGTATAGTATATTTTATTTTATTTATTTTTATTTTATTTTTTTTGGTTGAACTGGATGGACTTGTGTCTTTTTTCAACCTGACTAACTATGTAACTATGTAACTATGTAACTTTTTTGCACTCATGAACTCCTGGGTAGCTTTGGCTGTATGCTTGAGGTCATTGTCCATCTGTACTATGAAGCGCCGTCCGATCAACTTTGCACCATTTGGCTGAATCTGGGCTGAAAGTATATCCCGGTACACTTCAGAATTCATCCGGCTACTCTTGTCTGCTGTTATGTCATCAATAAACACAAGTGACCCAGTGCCATTGAAAGCCATGCATGCCCATGCCATCACGTTGCCTCCACCATGTTTTACAGAGGATGTGGTGTGCCTTGGATCATGTGCCGTTCCCTTTCTTCTCCAAACTTTTTTCTTCCCATCATTCTGGTACAGGTTGATCTTTGTCTCATCTGTCCATAGAATACTTTTCCAGAACTGAGCTGGCTTCTTGAGGTGTTTTTGGGCAAATTTAACTCTGGCCTGTCTATTTTTGGAATTGATGAATGGTTTGCATCTACATGTGAACCCTTTGTATTTACTTTCATGGAGTCTTCTCTTTACTGTTGACTTAGAGACAGATACACCTACTTCCCTGAGAGTGTTCTGGACTTC
Source organism: Lithobates pipiens (assembly GCF_037356315.1). Taxonomy (NCBI): domain Eukaryota; kingdom Metazoa; phylum Chordata; class Amphibia; order Anura; family Ranidae; genus Lithobates; species Lithobates pipiens. The sequence continues at coordinate 157,984,191 of NW_027507791.1, read as the reverse complement.
AGTTGATGTTGTGAACGGGTTCTTCTTCACCAAAGAAAGTATGCGGCGATCATCCACCACTGTTGTCTTCCGTGGACGCCCAGCCCTTTTTGAGTTCCCAAGCTCACCAGTCAATTCCTTTTTTCTCAGAATGTACCCCACTGTTGATTTTGCTACTCCAAGCATGTCTGCTATCTCTCTGATGGATTTTTTCTTTTTTTTCAGCCTCAGGATGTTCTGCTTCACCTCAATTGAGAGTTCCTTTGACCGCATGTTGTCTGGTCACAGCAACAGCTTCCAAATGCAAAACCACACACCTGGAATCAACCCCAGACCTTTTAACTACTTCATTGATTACAGGTTAACGAGGGAGACGCCTTCAGAGTTAATTGCAGCCCTTAGAGTCCATTGTCCAATTACTTTTGGTCCCTTGAAAAAGAGGAGGCTATGCATTACAGAGCTATGATTCCTAAACCCTTTCTCCGATTTGGATGTGGAAACTCTCATATTGCAGCTGGGAGTGTGCACTTTCAGCCCATATTATATATATAATTGTATTTCTGAACATGTTTTTGTAAACAGCTAAAATAACAAAACTTGTGTCACTGTCCAAATATTTATGGCCCTAACTGTATATATATATATATATATATATATATATATATATATATATATAATATAATTTGAACTAATACATAGTTGCCAACATTTGTGGTTTAAGCTAAATATTGGATGTGGCTTATAATGGCGTGACTCAAAGGGATTGTGGTTAGTCTGAGATAAATGAGGGATGGAGGGAGAAACGAAGGAAGGAATAGAGAGAAGGAAGAAAAGAAAGAGGGATGGAGGGACAGCAGGCCCAGATCCTACATCACAATAGAAAAATCTGTATTTGAGAAAGTTTAACAATCAGCAGATAAAGATACTCCAAACACCTGGTGTTAGCGCTTCAATCATCCCAGCACCATGGTTGTTATGGCGTCATGAGGATTAAAGGAGGTCATTTTCTTTAATCATGCATCATGGGACACTGTCAGGGCTGGCTTAGCCCTTCCTCCTCTGGGCTGGCCGCTCAGCTGTTGGCTAATTGCCAGCTCTCTTCTCTTTCCACAGTTACCAGCTGTTCTCGATGATGCTCGTCTGACCTAAAGCCTTCCATCTCACTCTTTCCTTTGCCTTCACGTTGGTCACATCACAAGGAACCATCTCCTGCTGTTTGTTTCAAGACTGGCTTGCTGACATCCCTCCTGGCTTCTTATCCTGCTTGCAGTTGCTCTCCTTGGATCCCTGACTTCTGGACTGGCTGATTACCCGATCTGGTTTATGAACTTTGGACTGGCTGACTACCCGATCTAGCTACTGGACTCTGGCTATGCTTGACTACGCTTTTTTCTATTTACCTTTTTATTTTTATTAATAAACAAGTGTAATTTGATTGTACTTCTGTCTCAGTCTGTTTCGTGGTTCCTGACAGACACAGAGCCACAGTAATAACTATGTGGGTTATAGTCCACCTTCAGGTGCTGGACACTGGCACACCCTAAACAGGAAGTTGTCTCCCTATATAACCCCTCCCATACTGGGAGTTTTTTCACCAGGGTCTAAGGTGTTAGTCACAAGTGAAGATGTAAGTAAAGTGTATAATAGTGCTGCGCTGTATGAGGAAAGGGGAAAAAAACGAGGGGAAGAACGAGGAAAATGAACGGGAGGGGTGAAATAAAAGATAAGAGGCGATATTACACCAAAGAATAGCTAATCAAAAACACGCTAATGTTCCCTATAGTAAATAAATAATATTGAAATCCAATAATAATTGTTAAATAAATAATGGGAATCAAGGTGTCGTAGTGCTGCACATATGATACAATAGCAAATACTAGAAATAAAGTGCAAAAACTCAAATAAAGTTACTGGTGCACACATATATGAAGTGATCAGCTAAAATAATCACACTCAGGAATGAATCAGAGAAAACACTCTGTATAAATAAATAAAGTGCTGAGTCCGTAAATCAATCCGTATGGATAAATAAATAAAGTGCTAAGTGCCAATGGGTCCAAACAATAAATCACACAACTGGATGAACTGAGAGTGAAGACAGTGCAGCTGTTGCTGTCGTGCTATTCACACAAAAAACAGATCCATGTATTGTGCTGTGCAAATCATGCAGGCAATTCAGTGGCACATTCCTTCCTTCTTTCCCCTTCGTGGGATAAATAGATGGATGTCCCCTTACCTTACCGCTGTAAGGTACAGCGCATAACAACATATATTGGTCACTATGTAGTTTCCTCTCTCTCATATGATGGATGGTTTTGTGGTGGATGAACCTCATAAAATGCAAGAAACGTTGCCAAATAGTGTAGTATTTTCATAAATAGATTGTTTAATAAGATAAAGTTGTCTGGCTACTCACATTTTAAAAGATAAAAGCAGGCATTGAATGTCAACAGAACGGTGGACAGCAGGTGTGGGCATCACTTCCGGTGTGTGTCTCTCTCTCTCTCTTTCCGCACGTGTTCGTCACTGTCACGTGACTTCATTGGATTTTATGAGGTTCATCCACCACAAAACCATCCGTCATATGAGAGAGAGGAAACTACATGGTGACCAATATATGTTGTTATGCGCTGTACCTTACAGAGGTAAGGTAAGGGGACATCCATCTATTTATCCCACGAAGCGCAAAGGAGTGTGCCACTGAATTGCCTGCATGATTTGCAAAGCACAATACATGGATCTGTTTTTTGTGTGAATAGCACGACAGCAACAGCTGCACTGTCTTCACTCTCAGTTCATCCAGTTGTGTGATTTATTGTTTGGACCAATTGGCACTTAAAGTGGTGTGAAAAAGTGTTTGCCCCCTTCCTCATTTCCTGTTCCTTTGCATGTTTGTCACACTTAAGTGTTTCGGAACATCAAACCAATTTAAACAATAGTCAAGGACAACACAAGTAAACACAAAATGCAATTTGTAAATGAAGGTGTTTATTATTAAAGGTGAAAAAAAATCCAAACCATCATGGCCCTGTGTGAAAAAGTGATTGCCCCCCTTGTTAAAACATACTATAACTGTGGTTGTCCACACCTGAGTTCAATTTCTCTAGCCACACCCAGGCCTGATTATTGCCACACCTGTTCACAATCAAGGCATCACTTAAATAGGAGCTGCTTGACACAGTAAGGTCCACCAGAAGATCCTTAAAAGCTACACATCATGCCGAGACCCAAAGAAATTCAGGAACAATTGAGAAAGAAAGTAATTGAGATCTATCAGTCTGGAAAGGGTTATAAAGCCATTTCCAAAGCTTTGGGAATCCAGCGAACCACAGTGAGAGCCATTATCCACAAATGGCGAAGACATGAACAGTGCGGAAACAGCAGCTTTCAATAGTATAGAGGAAAGGGTCTCCAAATTAGAAAGAGTAGATAGCACAGACATCCATTATACATGTAAAATATGGTGGTGGTAGTGTGATGGTCTGGGGCTGTTTTGCTGCTTCAGGACCTGGAAGACTTGCCGTGATAAAAGGAACTATGAATTCTGCTGTCTACCAAGAGATCCTGAAGGAGAATGTCCGACCATCTGTTCGTGTACTCGAGCTGAAACGAACTTGGGTTCTGCAGCAGGACAATGATCCTAAACACACCAGCAAGTCCACCACCGAATGGCTGAAGAAAAACAAAATGAAGACTTTGGAGTGGCCTAGCCAAAGTCCTGACCTGAATCCTATTGAGATGTTGTGGTATGACCTTAAAAAGGCCGTTCATGCTCGAAAACCCTCTAATGTAACTGAATTAGGACAATTCTGCAAAGATGAGTGGGCCAAAATTCCTCCAGGACGCTGTAAAAGCCTAATTGCACGTTATCGCAAATGCTTGGTTGCAGTTGTTGCTGCTAAGGGTGGCCCAACCAGTTATTAGGTTTAGGGGGCAATCACTTTTTCACACAGGGCCATGATGGTTTGGATTTTTTTTCACCTTTAATAATAAACACCTTCATTTACAAATTGCATTTTGTGTTTACTTGTGTTGTCCTTGACTATTGTTTAAATTGGTTTGATGTTCCGAAACACTTAAGTGTGACAAACATGCAAAGGAACAGGAAATGAGGAAGGGGGCAAACACTTTTTCACACCACTGTAGCACTTTATTTATCCATACGGATTGCTTTACGAACTCAGCACTTTATTTATTTATACAGAGTGTGATTATTTTAGCTGATCACTTCATATATGTGTGCACCAGTCACTTTATTTGAGTTTTTGCACTTTATTTCTAGTATTTGCTATTGTATCATATGTGCAGCACTACGACACCTTGATTCACATTATTTAACAATTATTATTGGATTTCAATATTATTTATTTACTATAGGGAACATTAGCGTGTTTTTGATTAGCTATTCTTTGGTGTAATATCACCTCTTATCTTTTATTTCACCCCCTCCCGTTCATTTTCCCCATTCTTCCCCTCGTTTTTTCCCCTTTCCTCATACAGCGCAGCACTATTATACACTTTACTTATTCTTACTAGGGTTAGAGTTTTTCCTTTCATCAGTGTTTGCAGCAGTAGCCCATCTTCCCTGCATATTACACCCATAGGGTTGAGCGCAGAGGTACTATATACAATACAAGTGAAGATGTGCTGTGCTGAGCTCCACTGGAGCAATCATTGCTGGGGCTAGCTATGCAGACTGATCCATTCAAACTGTCTTTTAGGCTGAATTGAATGGTACCCGGGCCTTGTGTCTGAAAAAACTAGGTTTTGCCTGTAAACACTTCTCTTTTTAGAGAGCTGGACCCCGGGATCCAGTACTTTTGGTATTAAGGCCATAAAGTTTTACTGGCGGAGGTGCTATTACAGGTCCAGGATTGTGGATTTCCAGAGGGTCCCCAGCTCCTGAAGGTTTGTTACGGAACCCACCGTGAAAGGTGAAGACTGGGGCTGTTGGTTTTTACCACAGAAAACTCTGCGGCGGGAAAGGTAAGTGGAGTTTTTTTTCCTTTCTAGTTCCGGGACAAGTCTTTACTTCCGGGGGGCGTGGCTTAGCAAATGGCGGTGTAATGTGAGCACTGATTCTTCCCTCCAGCGTCCCACTCGAGAAGTCGATGGCAGCCCATGGTTTGTGAGCCCTTACGGATATTACGATCGTTGTCCTTTTGACCTGTTGTGAGAAGTCGTGAGAAGCTGCCGCCTTCACTGTGTCCCCGCTGAATGTTCCCGCTGTTTGTTCGTTGTGCCTATCGAGATCCCGCTGAGCCTGAGCCGCTGGCGTCCGTGTTGCGCTGCCTTCTTCCCTGCTGGGAATTGATCCGTTCGGAGTGGAGGGCGGACGGTCGGCTCGACGGTGGGTCAGAGGAGGGAGTAGAGGAGACGGAGGAGCAGCTGTGAGAGAGAGTGGAGGCGGAGGTGGACGTGAGTGTCAGTGTAAGAAGCTAGCCTGGGAGCAACAGGGCTGCTAGTGCTGCTAGCGTTTCATCTCTCTGCCTAGATTCATCCTATCCCTCCCTACCCATCCCACCTATTGTAAAGATAGGAGTCCTGGGAGAATTCTGAGAAAAGCAAAGCTGACTGACGGAATCTGCAGGTTTGGAGGCGCAGAAGTGTAAGCAACACATGGAAGTACATGGAGAGGTGAGCCTGTGTTGAACTGTTGGTGGGGTGCTGAGCCTACATTATTTTATACTGAGTTAAGACTGCTAAAGAAGCCTACGGTGAGCCTTTGTTAAAAAACTGTTGGAGTGTGCTGTATTTACACTATGCTATGCACAGGGCTAATACAGTTATATGGGGTACTATTCCTACTTTTTTTTTCTTTTTTTTTCTTTCCCCCCATTATTGATATCTAAACCTGGAATTTGGCTCCTCATTGGGGATGCACAGCACAAGGAGAAGGAGAGAGGAAAAAACTGTGCAAAAGGAGTCTGTCCAACAGGAGGTTAAAGGTTTCTTTCCGCATACACAAGCAGCAACAGCTCGGGCGTCCACGCTAGAGACTAGGGAGACAGCTGGTATTGAGATTCCAATGGCAGCACCTCGGATGAGTCTCCCATTATCACCAGACGCACTGGACATAAATTAGGCGCGGGCAAGACCTGAACTGGGATTAGAGGCGGGATGTCGAGAAATTTTGGAGGAACCCACAGGCGGTATGGATCCAAGATCAGTAATGCAAGCCCTTCCAACTCACCAAGAAATAGAGGCCCTGAGAACAATTATGCAGGCTCTCCCAACGCGCCAAGAAATGGAGGCCCTGGTGTCCCGACTGGAGGAGGGACACAGAAGGGAAATTCAGTCAATACGGTCAGAGGTACATGCTTTAACAGAAAGGGTAAATGCGGAAACAGCAGCTTTCAATAGTATAGAGGAAAGGGTCTCCAAATTAGAAAGAGTAGATAGCACAGACATCCACTATACAAATAAAATTCGAAGCAGCAGAAGACCGAAGTAGAAGAAACAATCTTAGATTTAGAGGCATCCCCGAAAGTATCGAGGAAGATCATCTACACAGGACTGTGGTCTCTATCTGCCATAACCTGGGGGTTAATATAGCCCCAGGAGAAATTGAATTTGACAGACTCCACAGAGCTCCAGGCCCACGCGCAACAGACCTGTCCAGACCGAGGGATGTAATCGGGTGTTTTCATAGATATGCTCATAGGGAGATGATCAGTCGGAAAGCATGGGATGTAGGCCCGATAGTTTATGAAGGTGCCAAGATTAGTATTCTACCGGACTTATCAAAAGCTACTTTACAGCGGAGGGCCCAATTGCGGCCAATACTGGAGAAAATAAAGTCTTCGGGGGGCACCTATCGACGGGGGTACCCAATCTCCCTGACGGTTAAAAGGGGATCAGCCTCTTTGGTGTTTTCATCTCCACAGGATTTACCGTCTTTATTTTCCTTTTGGAAGCCGATTGGTGTGAGGTGCAAGATTGGCTTCAGCCTATAAAGAAAAGACGTGTAAAAGAGGGGGCTTTAAGGACTGGTGGTGAAAAAGTTTTGATGGGTAATAAAGAAGCAACTGCACAGCAAATAGCTGATGCGGGCTCCTTACCCTAGGTCAATGTGCTATAAGAGAATAAGGGTTATGTATATATACTGGGTGATACCTCCCCTATTGTTAAGGGCCAGGGTTCAGTATGACCCTGGATAATTTACTTTGCATAATATATATATATATATATAGGATGATATAAAATAATATGTACACGATTGCCATGTTATCCCCCCTCCCCCCTTAATTTTTCTTCCCCCCCCCTTTTTTATTTTTTTGGGGTATAGACACAAATATTAGTTAATTAAATAAAATTTGGGTGTTCATTACTTACACAATAAAATGTGGAGATTTGATATCACTGATTTAGGGTTCACATGGACTTGGTCTGTTATAGGATTTGGGGGTAAAATGGTAGGGGTATGAGGGGAGGGGTGGGGATTTAGGAGGGTAGGTGGGTGGAAGGGGGGAGATATAAAGATTGTAACTATAATATACACTACAAAGTATACACTAAAAATATACACATATTTTGGGTTAAGGGGATAAGGATTGGGATAACCTAATAGAAATGAAAGGATAATTATTATTATTATTATTATTTTTTTTTCTCTTTCTTTTATAAGGAACGGGAAAAGGAATGTTTTTTTTTTTTTGGAAGGGGGAGGGGAGAGGAAAGGGGTTTTGTCCCTAAATAGTAGGGTATAGTTCGTGGTCTGACTTGGGGGACTATAGATGAACCTGAATTGGAATACATGGTAAGGTTATGGGAGAATCATATATATTGCGTGTTGTATAATACTGAATAAAGGGAGAGGGAACTGATGGGAAAAAAAAAAAACTCCATTAAATTATTGAAGTTGCCGGAATGGATGTTAATATAAAGGGACTATCTGGAAGGGGAGTAGCGTTGTATGTGCTCCGTATTTGCTAGCTACCCGCCCATACCTTACACCTATGGGAAACTGAGAACCCATAGGTAGGTGTGAAGGAAATTTGAAAGATATTCCCCATAGGGGGTCCTCTTCCTCCTTTGGTGTTGTTGTGGGGTTTTTTTCTCCCTTTTAGTCCAGACAAGATGGAGGGATTACATGTAACATCACTTAATACCAGAGGACTTAATGTTCCCGAAAAACGTAAAATGCTATTAAATGATTTAAAAGTGGAGTTTTCTAAGAAATTTTTTAATTTTCTTATGAAATGTCTCCTTTGATTAGTAAATGTTGTCATGCCTATGTGTCACCATTGGGGCCTGTATGGAACACATACCTTCTCATGCTTCTTCGAGAGATTACGCTGTCTCCGGAGCAGCAGGCTTCTTTTTCTCTCCAGCCAGCAGCAGACCTCCGGTAAGTCTGTAGGGGTTTTTCTCTTCACCAGACAGCCCCCACCTGTGCTGTATTCTCCCCCTCTTCATGAGAAAGAGCGTCAGGAGAAAAAGAAAAAAAACGATCAGCACATCGCTCTACTTGGCAGCTACCAGGCTCTCTCCTTGCCATTTTTTTCCTCTCACATGGTGATCCCATAGGATCAGAGGCCCACGCTTGCGCAGGAAAGTTGCTTTTTAAAAAAAAGAGAGAGTGGGGGGTGAAGGTGAGGTAGGGGGCAGAGCTTAGCTTGGCATTTTCCAACGTCCAGCACAGGAATGTGCTTTTTAAAGCATCATTATTACTGCTGCAGGCTGATGGAGGGACACAAGAGTGTAGAGGAGTATGAAAGAGCTTTGGTGACACAAGCATTCCTTTTGACACATTTACTATTGCATCAGGCTGAGCATTAATAACAGCGGCAGGGCTGGACTCTGCTTTGTACATCGGGCTATGGTCAGATGGGGGGTTGAAACACCCCCAAAAAAGAGCTAAAAGGGTCTCCCTCAATCTCTGTAAAGCCTACTCTACAAACGGCATCCTCCCCTGAGAGGGGCTGGCTGGTCAGGGATCAGGGCCATGAAATGTTTGCAACTGTTTTCAAAACTGCAGCCCCTTGTTTATTTCACTAAAGATCTCTTTTACCTCAGCCATGGTAGGTTTAAAAAAAAAAAATTATCGACTTTAATCGCATCCCAGTGTGGTCAAGAAGTGACAGGTTCTCTTCCATTTTCCTAGAACCCTGAAACTGAGGAACTAGGGGCAGGAGAAGTTAAATACCCTCAAGGGACCATGGTGAGGCTGATGACTCCTCCTCTGAGGTGTCAAATGCGGGAGAGTTAGCTTTCACAATCTGTAAGATTGATGTTATAATTTCTTGCTGAATGATCTGCTCCATATTTATGTATCCTTAACTGAGTATCTGGGTTCGATGAAGCCTCCTCAAGCTGTGCATGCCTTTTCCTGTCCAATCTTTGTTGGAAAAGCTTTTTTGTATCTGGAGGATAACCCAGATAAGCATTATTTTCCGTTCTAAAAAGTTTTCACACTTTATGGTAGTGAACATTCACTAAGTAGGGTATACCGGCAATTGACGCTACTATATCCTTTGTGAATAAGTTTGGCTTGTCCGGCAGACAATACTCAAATACATAGGGGTCCAACGGAATTTCTATTTAAAAACAAAAACAAAAAAAACAATTTTTTTCTGGCAGATTGAGTGTCTCAGCCTGCACTGACAGTATTTGATTAATGTTGGCAGACCAGTTTAAACAGGTGTTCAAGGTTATCCTGCTCAGCAGGCCCAGGAAGCAGCTTTATGTTTGTAATAGTTGCTAGGAAAGATTCTATCCTTTAGGCCTTGCGCCCTTCACTAAGCGTCATGCAAGAAGGTTGTAACTAGTCTTCCTTTTTGCGATGAATATATCCAAAGAATTTCTAGTGAAAAAGTATACCTTTTGCCATTTAAGTGAAGGAGTAAATGTATTTTAGTTTCAAAGCTCCTTCTTGGCAGGGGCATCAGCCTCCAGGCAGTCACGACAGCTTCCACCATCATGTTCAAAACTTAATCCTCAGGGTTAACCCCAGGGACAAAGGAGATCTTGGGGGAGGAAGCCTACAAGATACTGAAGCCTCCCTATGAGGAGGTGCCCACGCTGGCTCAATAGGGAGCTCCAAGGTACAAACTGGAATTCCAAGAGTTAACGTCTCCCGTTTTCTCAGATCAAATGTTCCTAAGGATCCAGAAGCCCCCATGTAAGAGCAGAGGTTGGGATTTGGTTAAATCCAAATAAAAATTCTTTTTTTGCATTAAGTCAATCCAATCAGTTATCTCCATCCTACAAGGAGGAGAACTGGCATCAATCAACGTCAAAGATGCATATCTCCATATACAGTGGTGTGAAAAAGTGTTTGCCCCCTTCCTCATTTCCTGTTCCTTTGCATGTTTGTCAAACTTAAGTGTTTCGGAACATCAAACCAATTTAAACAATAGTCAAGGACAACACAAGTAAACACAAAATGCAATTTGTAAATGAAGGTGTTTATTATTAAAGGTGAAAAAAAATCCAAACCATCATGGCCCTGTGTGAAAAAGTGATTGCCCCCTAAACCTAATAACTGGTTGGGCCACCCTTAGCAGCAACAACTGCAACCAAGCGTTTGCGATAACGTGCAATGAGGCTTTTACAGCGTCCTGGAGGAATTTTGGCCCACTCATCTTTGCAGAATTGTCCTAATTCAGTTACATTAGAGGGTTTTCGAGCATGAACGGCCTTTTTAAGGTCATACCACAACATCTCAATAGGATTCAGGTCAGGACTTTGGCTAGGCCACTCCAAAGTCTTCATTTTGTTTTTCTTCAGCCATTAGGTGGTGGACTTGCTGGTGTATTTAGGATCATTGTCCTGCTGCAGAACCCAAGTTCGTTTCAGCTTGAGTACACGAACAGATGGTCGGACATTCTCCTTCAGGATCTCTTGGTAGACTGCAGAATTCATAGTTCCTTTTATCACGGCAAGTCTTCCAGGTCCTGAAGCAGCAAAACAGCCCCAGACCATCACACTATCACCACCATATTTTACTGTTGGTATAATGTTCTTTTTATGAAATGCAGTGTTCCTTCTACGCCAGATATACTTGGACACACACCTTCCAAAGAGTTCCACTTTTGTCTCATCGGTCCACAGAATGTTGTCCCAAAAGTCTTGGGGATCATCAAGATGTGTTGTGGAGAAATTGAGACGAGCTTTGATGTTCTTTTTGCTCAGCAGTGGTTTTCTCCTTGGAACTCTGCCATGCAGGCCATTTTTGCCCAGTCTTTTCCTGATGGTGGAGGCATGAACGCTGACCTTAACTGAGGCAAGTGAGGCCTGCAGTTCCTTGGACGTTGTTGTGGGGTCTTTTGTGACCTCTTGGATGAGTCGTCGCTGCGCTCTTGGGGTAATTTTGGGCGGCCGGCCACTCCTGGGAAGGTTCACCACTGTTCCATGTCTTCGCCATTTGTGGATAATGGCTCTCACTGTGGTTCGCTGGATTCCCAAAGCTTTGGAAATGGCTTTATAACCCTTTCCAGACTGATAGATCTCAATTACTTTCTTTCTCAATTGTTCCTGAATTTCTTTGGGTCTCGGCATGATGTGTAGCTTTTAAGGATCTTCTGGTGGACCTTACTGTGTCAAGCAGCTCCTATTTAAGTGATGCCTTGATTGTGAACAGGTGTGGCAATAATCAGGCCTGGGTGTGGCTAGAGAAATTGAACTCAGGTGTGGACAACCACAGTTATAGTATGTTTTAACAAGGGGGGCAATCACTTTTTCACACAGGGCCATGATGGTTTGGATTTTTTTTCACCTTTAATAATAAACACCTTCATTTACAAATTGCATTTTGTGTTTACTTGTGTTGTCCTTGACTATTGTTTAAATTGGTTTGATGTTCCGAAACACTTAAGTGTGACAAACATGCAAAGGAACAGGAAATGAGGAAGGGGGCAAACACTTTTTCACACCACTGTACCTATTTCCTTGCTCACTAATAATATCTACTTTTCAAAGTGGAACATCTTCATTTTCAGTGTGTAACTCTGCTCCGGATCTAGTGCACCTCGAGAACAAAGGTTCTGGCTCCTCTTCTAGCCAGATTGAGGGCTGAAGGTATACTTAGTTGATCTGTTCTTGATAGACCAGTTGGTAGCCTGCTTAGACCAAAGTATGGTCAGCACATTCGACTTCCTGGAATATCTAGGTCGGATTCTCAGTCTAGGAGAAATCTTCTTTAAAACCATGAAGAAGGCTAAAATACTTGAGTCTGATCATAAGTACACCCTGAAAAGGGTATTCGTACCCCAAGCAAAGATCAGTGCCATAAAGTAACTGATTTAGGTGGTCGAAGCAAGATAAATTTCTCATATTCAACTTTGCATGAGGTTGTTGGGAAAGATGGTGGCTTCATTCGAGGCGTTCCTTATGCTCAATTTCATCAAGACTGCTGCAAAACAGTATCCTATTGGCTTGAAACAAAAGGGTTCAAGCTCGACATTTCTAATGTGTCCGATTCCAAGGCCTACAGCCACATCACCCTGATAGCACCCAATCTTGTCTGATCTTGGAGGCTAAGCAGGGTCAGGCCTGTTTAGTACCCCGATGAAAGACCATCTGGAAATACCAGGTGCCAAGGCTGGGTGTGCTGGAGCCTCAGTTTATGGTTAATATTCAAAAATCTGCAAAGGGGAAATCCCTCCTTTAGTTACCTCGGAAATAGTAACAACATATGCCAACCTTTTTTGCTTGGGTTGGGGAACAGTCCAGAAAGAGGCAACTGTCCAAGAGAAGTGGCCAAGATCAGAAATGGCCTTGCCCATTAACATTTTAGAAATTCAGGCAGAGCATTTGGGCCTGAACTTTCAGTTTACGGTATTGTCCCGTCAGGATTCAATCTGCAAATGCCACAGCAATGGCCTATATTAATCACCAAGGGGGCACAAGAAGTTGTGCGACCTAGAGAAAGATGTATTCCCAGGAGGTCTCCCATCCAGGCACTAACCAGGCCCGACCCTGCTTTGTCTCTGAGTTCAGATGAGATTGGGCGCATTCAGGGTGATGTGGCTGTTGCCGATTTCTTTGGGCACGCTCAACCCTCTTGACAAATGCCAAGATGGTCTTCTCGTGAAACAAGCGAAAAAAAACAGGTCGTCAACGCCAACAACATAAAGAAAAGTCTACGGCACCTGATATTCCCAGGCGGTCTCCCTTCCAGGTACGAACCAAGCACGACCCTGCTTAGCCTCCGAGATCAGATGAGATTGGGTGCATTCAAGGTGATGTGGCCATAGGCAATCTCTTCGAGCACTCTGAACCCTCTTGACAAACGCCAAGATGGTCACCTCGGGAAACAAGCGAAAAGAAACAGGTCGTCGATGCCAACAACATAAAAAGAAGCCTACGGCACCTGGTATTCCCCGGTGGTCTCCCATCCAGGTACAAACCAGGCCCGACCGTGCTTAGCCTTTGAGATCAGACGAGATCGGGCGCATTCAGGGTGATGTGGCCGTAGGCAAGTTCTTCGGCCACTCTCAACCCTCTTGACAAACACCAAGATAGTCACCTCAGGAAACAAGCGAAAAAAAAACAGGGCTTCGACGCCAACAACATAAAAAAAAGCCTACGGCACCTGGTATTCCCAGGCGGTCTCCCATCCGGGTAATAACCAGGCACAACCCTGCTTAGCCTCCGAGATCAGATGAGATTGGGCGCATTCAGGGTTATGTGGCCGTAGGCGATCTCTTTGGGCACTCTTGACAAACACCAAGATAGTCACCTTGGGGAAACAAGCGAAAAAAAGGTTGTTGATGCCAACAACTTAAAAAGAAGCCTACGGCAACTGGTATTCTTAGGCGGTTTCCCATACAGGTAATAACCAGGCCTGACCCTGCTTGGCCTACGAGACCCGACGAGATGTGGAGCATTCAGGGTGACGTGGCTGCAGGCGATTGCTTCAGTCACTCTCAACCCTCTTGACCAATGCCAAGATGGTCACCTCGGGAAACTAGCGAAAAAAACAGGTCGTCGACGCCAACAATATAAAAAGAAGCCTGCGGCACCTGCTATTCCCAGGCGGTCTCCCATCCAGGTTCTAACCAGGCCCGACCCTGCTTAGCCTATGAGATCAGATGAGATCTGGAGCGTTCAGGGTGACGTGGCTGTAGGCGATCTCGTCAGGCACTCTCAACCCTCTTGACAAACGCCACGATGGTCACCTCGTGAAACAAGCAAAAAAAAAAACAGGTCGTCGATGCCAACAACATAAAAAGAAGCCTACAGCACCTTGTATTACCAGGCGGTCTCCCATCCAGGTTCTAACCAGGCCTGACCCTGCTTAGCCCACGAGATCTTGAGCATTCAGTGTGATGTGGCTGTAGGCGATCTCTTCGGGCACTTTCAACCCTCTTGACAACCGGCAAGATGGTCATCTCGTGAAACAAGCGAAAAAAAACTGATAATTAACACCAACAACATAAAATGAAGCCTACGGCACCTAGGATTCCCAGGCAGTCTACCATCTAGGTACTAACCATGCTTGACACTGCTTAGCCTCCGAGATCAGATGAGATTGGGCGCATTCAGGGTGATGTTTCTTCAGCACTCTCAACCCTTTTGAAAAACGCCAAGATGGTCACCTCGGGAAACAAGCGAAAAAAAACAGATGGTCGACGCCAACAACATAAAAAGAAGCCTACGGCATATGGTAATCCCAGGCAGTCTCCCATCCAGGTAATAGCCAGGCCTGACCCTGCTTGGCCTACGAGACCCGACGAGATGTGGAGCATTCAGGGTGACGTGGCTGTAGGCGATTGCTTCAGTCACTCTCAACCCTCTTGACCAATGCCAAGATGGTCACCTCGGGAAACAAGCGAAAAAAAACAGGTCGTCAACGCCAACAATATAAAAAGAAGCCTACGGCACCTGGTAATACCAGGCGGTTTCCCATCCAGGTTCTAACCAAGCAGGACCCTGCTTAGCATCCCAGATCAGACGAGATCGGGAGCATTTAGGGTGATGTGGCCGTAGGCAATTTCTTTGGCACTCTCAACCCTCTTAACAAAGGCCAAGATGGTCACCTCAGGAAACAAGCGGAAAAAAACAGATCGTCGACGCCAACATGAAAAATAGCCTACGGCACATGGTATTCCCAGGCAGTCTCCCATCCAGGTTCTAACCAGGCCCGACCCTGCTTAGCCTATGAGATCAGATGAGATCTGGAGCGTTCAGGGTGACGTGGCTGTAGGCGATCTCGTCAGGCACTCTCAACCCTCTTGACAAACGCCATGATGGTCACCTCGTGAAACAAGCAAAAAAAAAAAAACAGGTCGTCGATGCCAACAACATAAAAAGAAGCCTACGGCACCTTGTATTACCAGGCGGTCTCCCATCCAGGTTCTAACCAGGCCCGACCCTGCTTAGCCCATGAGATCTGGAGCATTCAGTGTGATGTGGCTGTAGGCGATCTCTTTGGGCACTTTCAACCCTCTTGACAACCGGCAAGATGGTCATCTCGTGAAACAAGCGAAAAAAAACAGATCATTAACACCAACAACATAAAATGAAGCCTACGGCACCTAGGATTCCCAGGCAGTCTACCATCCAGGTACTAACCATGCTTGACACTGCTTAGCCTCCGAGATCAGATGAGATTGGGCGCATTCAGGGTGATGTTTCTTCAGCACTCTCAACCCTTTTGACAAACGCCAAGATGGTCACCTCGGGAAACAAGCTAAAAAAAACAGATGGTCGACGCCAACAACATAAAAAGAAGCCTACGGCATATGGTAATCCCAGGCGGTCTCCCATCCAGGTACTAACCAGGCCCGACCCTGCTTAGCCTCAGAAATCAGATGAGATCAGGCGCATTCAGGTTGATGTGGCCATAGGCGATTTCTTCGGGAACTCTCAACCCTCTTGACAAACACCAAGATGGTCACCTCGGCAAACAAGCAAAAAAAAAACAGGTCTTCGACGCCAACAACATAAAAAGAAGTCTATGGCACCTAGTATTCACAGGCAGTCGCCGATCCACATACTAACCAGGCCTGACCCTGCTTAGCCTCCGAGATCAGACAAGATCGGCGCATTAAGGGTGATGTGGCTGTAAGCATTCTGTTCGGGCACTCTCAACCCTCTTGACAAGCCCCATGATGGTCACCTCGAGAAACAAGTGAAATAAACAGGTCTTCGACACCAACAACATAAACTGAAGCCTACGGCACCTGGGATTCCCTGGCGCTCTCACATCCAGGTACTAACCAGGTTTGACACTGGTTAGCCTCTGAGATCAGAGGAGATCAGGCGCATTCAGGGTGATGTGGCTGTAGGCGATCTCATCAGGCACTCTCAACCCTCTTCACAAACGTCAGGATGGTCACCTCAGGAAACAAGCGGAAAAAACAGGTCCTTGACGCCAACAACACAAAAAGAAGCCTACAGCACCTGGTATTACCAGGCGGACTCCCAAACAGGTACTAACCAGGCCCGACCCTGCTTAGCCTCCCAGATCAGATGAGATCGGGAGCATTTGGGGTGATGTGGCTGTAGGTGATTTCTTTGGCACTCTCAACCCTCTTGACAAACGTCAAGATGGTAACCTCGGGAAACAAGCGCAAAAAACTGATCGTGGAGGCCAACAACATGAAAAGAAGCCTACGGCACATGGTATTCCCAGGCAGTCTCCCATCCAGGCACTAACCAGGTCCGACCCTGCTTAGCCTAGGAGACCAGATGAGATCTGGAGAATTCAGGATAACGTGGCTGTAGACAATCTCTTCAGGCACTTTCAACCCTCTTGAGAAATGCCAAGATGGTCACCTCGGGAAACAAGCTAAAAAAAGAGGTCTTCAACGCCAACAATACAAATACCTGGTATTCTCAGGCGGTCTCCCATCCAGTTACTAACCTGGCCCAACCTTGCTTAGCCACCGAGATCAGATGTGATAAAAGCAATCAGGGTGATGCGGCCATAGGCGATCTCTTTGGGCACTCTCAACCCTCTTGACAATCTCAATGCCAAGATGGTCACCTCGGGAAACAACGAAAAAAACAGGTCATCGATGCCAACAACATAAAAAGAAGCCTACGGCACCTGGTATTACCAGGCGGTCTCCCATCCAGGTACTAACCAGGCCCGACCCTGCTTAGCCTCTGAGATCAGAGGAGATCGGGCGCATTCTGGGTGATATGGCCATAGGCGATCTCTTCAGGCACTGTCAACCCTCTTGACCATCGCCAAGATGGTTACTTCGGGAAACAAACGAAAAAAAGCAGGTCGTCGATGCCAACAACATAAAAAGAAGCCTACAGCACCTGTTATTCCCAGGCGGTCTCCCACCTAAGTACTAACCAGACCTGTTCCTGCTTAAGCCTCCAAAATTGGATGTGATCAGGCGCATGCAGGGTGATGTGGCCGTAGATGATCTCTTCGGGCATTCTCAACCCTCTTGACAAACGCCAATATGGTCACCTCGGGAAACAAGCAGGTCGTCGATGCTAAAAACATAAAAAGAAGCCTACTGCAACTGGTATTACCAGGCCCGACCCTGCTTGGCCTCCGAGATCAGACAAGATTGGGCGCAGTTACGGGGATACGGCCGTAGGCGATCTCTTCAGGCACTGCAAATGCAAACTATACCAATACCAATACTAAATGCAAACTATACCAATACCAAACTATGCCTACCACCAACTTTCTTTGCAGCCTACAAGAAGATGTGTAGAGCTTTCCTATGGGGTTCCAAACAGGCACGCATCGGATGGGCGAAATTAGTGCTACCCAAAGCCAAGGGCGGAATTGGCCTCCCTGACTTACTACTTTACTATTGGGCAGTACCCTGTCACCCTGTCATTGGGGCAACCCTCCATGAATTTAATAGGACCTGTAAAACATATGCGTTTTTGACCTCGGAGTGCCCAATTACACCTATCAGGGGTAACCCTGACTTTCCCCCAGGGTTAGCTAAAACGTATCTAGCACAGGAATGGCCCTATATGGAGATGCTTGCAAAACATTTCTTCCATGGGGTAAGTTTGTGCGACAACAAGATCTGGCAGCATTATCTAACCCCAGATCATTTCCTTTCTGGTCATACATTCAGCTGAAACATTTTCTAGATGACCCAGGAAGAAGGGACGGCTACACAAAATCACCCACCGCGCTCAAATGCCTGTGTTCGAGCGCAACTCTACAGAATCATGTCATCTCAACACTGTACGCTTCCGTGTTTGGAGAACCTTATTCTATACTACATTTGGACCACGCATTCTGGGGACCAGCACTGGGCAGAGAGATTGAAGATGCTGATTGGGACCACGTTCACCTATTCATTCACAAGGGGTCTCTCCATCTGAACACTCAGGAAAATGGATATAAAATTAAAACGAGATGGTATAAAACCCCAGAACTACTTCATAGAATATTTCCGACAGTATCAGATCAATGCTGGAGATGTGAAAAGGAAACGGGGACTTTCCTCCACATATGGTGCACATGCACATTAATCCAGCCATACTGGAGGAAAGTACACGAGATGACAACTGCCACCTCTTCATTACCTTTGGAATTTTCTCCAGAGCAATATCTGCTCCATTTATCTAAAATCCCCCCCAAAAAAATACTTGAAGTCACTGGCCATGCACATGATTAACGTGGCCAAGCTGCGTATTCCGGTACATTGGAGGTCCAAATCCCCTCCCTCAACCAAAAGTTGGATACATCGTATCAACCGCATAGAGACAATGGAGGAGCTGATTCACACATCTCAGGACAGAATATCAAGCTTTTAAACTATCTGGGAGGCGTGGCTCACTTTCAAAAAATCACAACAATATCAAACGCTGATACAGAGTAGCGATTGACATCTGGCCTAAAGGCGAGGTCACTGTGATGGATGCTTGATCTAAAGACCATGCCACATACTTCATCGTACCTGGAATACCTGGTAGATTTGGTCCATTATGATATTCTGCTGAACATAGATGGAGAGGGTTAGGGATGGCCGAAAGGTTCGCCCGGCGGTCGTTTCGCGGCGAATTTTGGCTGTTCGCTGTCCGCCCGATCAGCGGACTATTGGCGCCGTTCGCCCGGCGGACTTCCGTGTTTACTGTGTAAAAGAACTTTGACCTATGATGACACATCCATCATGGGGTACAGGACAGCCAATTGAGACATTACAGCACATGGACACTTGGACATTCCCCCTAACTTATAAATAGACCCGATCCGGCGGCCATTTTACATTCTTTCTTCTGTCACTATAGGGAGAGGTTGCTGTGTGGAGCAGGGAGAGACTTCAGTGACCCAAATCACTATCTATTAGGTCCACAAAAGTTCTTTTAAGGACTGGTATCATGGTATAGGTGTTAGGTGTAGTTCAGGATATAGGTTTGAGGCAGTGCTGTGCTAGTGATTGTTGCAGCAGCCTGAGTGTCTTTTGTCAGTGTAGAGAAAGGGACAGGACGCTGTGTGCTGCAGGGACAGTCAGTTTAATCATTAGCTGTTACTATTAGGTCCACAAAAGTGCTATTCAAGTTATTGTTCCAGCAGCCTGTGTTTTGTCAGTTTAAATAGGGACAGGCAGGAAGCTGTGTGTGAGGCAGTGAGGGACAGTCAGTTTAATCAGTAACTGTTACTATTAGGTCCACAAAGGTTCTTTTCAGGACTGGTATGGCAATAGGCTTGTACACGTATAATATTCTTTCTTCCAAATATAGAAAGAATATTATACTTGACTGCTGCCCTTCTGCTGCAGTCTGCTAATCCTTCACAACCTACTTGTTCCACAAAGGTCCTTATAAGGACTGGTAAGGTCTAGGGTGCTACAGTACATAGGGTTGAGTGAGGTACAGTCTGCTATTCCTTAAGGACTGGTATAGGTCCACAATACATAGGGTTGAGGTACACTACTGCTGACCACTGCCCTATACTGCAGTAGTCCTTCATCAGTATAGGGACTGACGTACAGTCTGCTAATCATTCACAACCTACTTGTTCCACAAAGGTCCTTATAAGGACTGGTAAGCTCTAGGGTACTACAGTACATAGGGTTGAGTGAGGTACAGTCTGCTATTCCTTAAGGACTGGTATAGGTCCACAATACATAGGGTTGAGGTGCACTACTGCTGACCGCTGCCCTATACTGCAGCAGTCCTTCATCAGTATAGGGACTGAGAGTTTTGTCACAGGGTCATTTAAAAAATGACAGGCAGAGGAAGAGGCAGGCCCTTCCACAGGGTGGTAGGGGTAGGGCAGGAGCAACAGGCTTGAGCCAAAGTAGGAAGTTGCAGAAGGTGCGTTCAATTCATTTAAAGGACGCACCAGACTTGGTTGAGTGGCTCACTCAGCCTTACTCTTCTGCACCCTCCTCATCCTCTCGATCTGCACCCTCTTCTTCACTCTCTGCTATGTGCACCCCCAAAGACACTACCACCAACACCACCACCACCACATACCTTCCGCTTGAGTCACAGGAATTATTTTCCGATCCATATCAAGACATTTCTGATGCGCAGCCACTCTTGGTATTGGATCAGGAAGAGGAGGTAGCAACAACCGCTACTCAGCAGTCTGACGACAGTACCCAGATCAGCCCAAGGAGGAGGTTGGTCCCTGGTGTTGCTGTGTACTCCGAGATCTCTACTTATAGCGGTGGGGAAGGTGACGTCGATGATGACGTGTCTAGTGATGTCACGTGGGTGCCCACAAGAGAGGAAGAGGAGGGGAGTTCAGAGGGAGATATGGACCAGCAGATAGGGAGGAGAAGCAGGAATAACTTACATTGCACAGGAGGGACAAAGCAGACTGCAAATGTATCAGGAGCGAGTCATCGACCATGTACGGTCACATCTGGCACTCCCTGGACACCGGCACATGGCTCCGCAGTGTGGGCTTTTTTTAAAGTGTCCGCTGCTGACAATAGCGTTGCCATCTGCAATCTTTGCAGTCAACGCATTAGTCGCGGTAAGCCCAACACTCAACTAGGGACGACCGCCTTAAGAAGGCACATGAGCAGCCATCACCGAGCCCAGTGGGAGCAACGGAACACACAAAGCCACACTCCAGGCTTTCACGTCCAGCCTCGTCTTCTACTTCTCCTTCTCCTCTCTTCTCATAATTGTCTTCCACTCCACCTTCCATCACGCCAAGCTCACATCTTTCTGCAAAAAGGCAGGCTTCCGTGGGCCTAATGTTCGAGCTTAAAAAATTGATGACGCCAGATAACCCTCTTGCCCAACACTTGACGGCTGGCTTGTCAGAACTCATAGCCCGCCAACTACTGCCATATAAACTGGTGGACTCGGAGGCCTTTCGCAAATTTGTGGCCATTGGAACACCACAATGGAAGGTCCCAGGAAGGAAGTATTTCTCACAGAAGGGCATCCCAGAGCTATATGGCCATGTTCAGTGGCAAGTGAATGTATCTCTGGCACACAGTGTCAGTGCCAAGATACATCTGACCACAGACACGTGGTCTAGCAAACAGGGCAGGGAAGGTATATCACTTTTACTGCCCAGTGGCAAGTGAATGTATCTCTGGCACACAGTGTCAGTGCCAAGATACATCTGACCACAGACACGTGGTCTAGCAAACAGGGCAGGGAAGGTATATCACTTTTACTGCCCACTGGGTGAACCTTCTGACGGCCGTCAAGCATGTAACCCGTGGCACCCATGTAGATTTGGTTTTACCGCCACGGATTGCATGCAGGACTGGTTCTTCTTCTCCTCCTCCTACTCCATCCTCCTCCCTCTCCTCCTCAGCAGACTCCTCCTTTTCCACTGCTAGCGTCTCTTCCGCTGCGCCGCCCAAGCTCCCCACAACCTATTCGACATGCCAGGTGAGACGTTGCCATGCCGTGCTGCGTCTGTTGTGCCTGGAAGCCAAGAGCCACACTGGCCCTGCACTCCTTTTAGCTTTGTGTTCACAGGCAGATCAGTGGCTAACACCGCTCAATTTGACAGTTGGTAAAGTGGTGTGTGACAACGGTGCCAATCTGCTTAGCGCATTGAAACAGGGCAAAATGACGCACGTGTCATGCATGGCACACGTCTTAAACTTGGTCGTGCAGCGATTCATTGTCAAATACCCTGGGGTCCAGGACATCTTGCGGCAGGCAAGGAAAATCTCGGCCCATTTCAGAAGATCTTACACGCCCATGGCTCGCCTTGCTGACATTCAGCGGCGACACAATCTGCCGGTCAGACGTCTTATTTGCGATTGCCCGACGCGATGGAACTCAAGCTTCTATATGCTTGATAGGCTGCTTCAGCAGAAACGTGCAGTTAATGTCTACCTGTATGAACTCTGCGGCAAGACAGGTTCTGGGGGGCTGGGGTTTTTTTCACCGCACCAGTGGCTGCTCATGTGCGACACATGCAGACTTCTGCGGCTATTTGAGGAGATCACCAAACTGGTCAGTCGCAGCCATGGCGCCATCAGTGACATAATACCTTATGTCTTCTTTATGGAGCGTGCATTGCGTCGTGTCATTGATCAAGCTGTGGAGGAGCAGGAGCGGGAAGATGAGGAAGTCGCAATGCTGGATGAATTCCCAGGGGGGGCTACTCTATCTGAGACAAGTCAACAACAGGAGTCTGAAGAGGAGTCAGAGGAGGATGGTGCCGGAGCGGATGAGGAGGAGCAAGAAGAGCATGCTTTAAACCTTTCTGGGATCCCTGTTGTTGTGTGTGGATGGGGAGAGGAGAATGAAGAGGACGACATAATCCTGGATGATGAGCAGGAGCCAGGCCACCCCACTGCTTCCAGTTTAGTGCAAATGGGGGCCTTCATGCTCCAGTGTTTTAATAGGGACCCCCGTATACAAAGTATAAGGGTCAAGGACCAGTACTGGGTGGCAACGTACTTGGACCCCCGGTACAAACACAAAATGGTGGAAATGTTACCGCTGTCACAGAGGGCTGTCAGAATGGAGCACTTCCAGGCCTTGCTTCGAGAAATGCTGCATTCTGCTTTTGCATGCGCTGACAGAGGAGCAATTCCCACTCCCAGAGAAGGAGTTGCGGGTACCAATCCAACAGCGCCTGCAAGAAGAGGCCGGTTTGAAGATGTGTTGGTGACTTCGGTTATGAGGTCATTCTTTCAGCCAACCCATCGACAGGTGTCATCTGGATCCAGCATCAGGGAACGCCTAGACCGTCAGGTGTCCGACTACATAACGGCCGATGTGGACGCTCTGAGGAGTGATGAACCCCCGGACTACTGGGTGGGCAGGGTGGATTGAGACTGATAACACTGTCGTGAGCTGGGCGAGTACGCTTAACTACCTCACATTTCTAAAAATGAATGAGGCATGGATCTCGGAGGAATTCAACACATGTGACCAGTAGACCATGTATATGTCTATAAACAATTTTTTTCATCGAGCACACAGACCTTCTTTCTTCATTTGGCTCACTTCCTTGTCCAAAAAAAGCACACCGTACTATATGCCCGTACCCTCCTGTTTGAAGAGGTTGAACGGTGTCATATTTCTACTGGGGCTTCTTATTATGAGGGGCTCCCACCATCCCTGTGCTGTGCTGACTTCCTCCTGGGGCTGTACCTCTGCTGTGCATATTATCAGAGGCTCCCACCATCCCTGTGCTATGCTCATTATGAGGGGCTCCCACCATCCCTGTGCTGTGCTGACTTTCTCCTGGGGCCGCTTATTATGAAGGGCTCCCACCATCCCTGTGCTATGCTGACTTCCTCCTGGGGCTGCTTACGGTGCAGGTGTCAGTGCTGTATATCACGATGCTGGTGTCAGTACTGTATATCACGGTGCTGGTGTGAGTGCTTTATGTCACGCTGCTGATGTCAGTGCTCTCTATCATGGTGCTGGTGTCAGTGCTGTATATCACGGTGCTGGTGTTAGTGCTTTATGTCACGCTGCTGATGTCAGTGCTCTCTATCACGGTGCTGGTGTCAGATGACTCTATCACGGTACAGGTGTCATTGCTGTATGTCACGCTGCTGGTGATCATCTCCTGCACCCTCTTCTTTGCCTACTCTGACCTTTCCTCTCCTCCATTGCCTTCATGCGCTCCACAGTCCTGAATTGTCACAGCAATTTCACATATAAAAAAAGAATGCTTGTAGTTGTCGATCCCAGATTCACCTCATACATGTGTTATGTCATTGGCCATGTGGTGGGACTATGTTTGCACAGCTAATAATTATTTTGTGGCTGCAAATTTGACCTGTAGGTTTGCAAAGTTCGCCTTCCATTGAAGTCAATGGGGCCCGCCGCAAACGTTACGGTTCACGAACTATCGTCCGCTTTCGCGAAACGTCCCGTCGGAAGTTCGTCCATCACTAGAGAGGGTAGCTGGTGGTGGGTCCATGTGACCATCCTCCTCACTACTATCGACGTCATCTCTTCCACGCTGCGCTCCACATGCGGTTCAAGCCACACTTTCAGATCTCTCTGCTGCTGTGTAGTCTTCCCAGGCACGATTGCAGACTGATAGCGGTGAGAGCCGACAGGGCAGGGATGGTCTTTGTGGCCAGCTTTATTCTGGATGCTTGCATCAACCATGTGAGTTGCTAAATGTTTTACAATCATTAAATGTAACTATATTTCTACACTTAGAGGTGCCTCTCTTCTATTTTATACCCTGTAGCTCTTGCTGGATTTTGCTTCTAGGGATGGGTGAACAGTTCAGCCCTAGCATAAGTTTGGGCTGAACTTTCGTTGTTTGGTCGTTTGGCATACATCCAAACAAATGGGTAATTCGACCGTTTGGTTAGCCCCCGAACCAACCACAATGCATTATTGCGGCGCTGAACAATGCATTGCAAGCCCTGATTGGCTGAAACAGTACAAGCTTCAGCCAATCAAGGCACAGAGCACTGTCAGAGCTATGATTAGACACTGTCATCATGACTTTATCCAATCATGGCTCATTCCCGCCCCACAGTATAAAAGTATTTTATAATACTGGATTTTGCAAAAGCATTTGACATAGTTCCCCATAAACGTTTACTGTACAAAATACGGTACGTTGGCATGGACCATAGGGTGTGTACATGGATGGAAAACTGTCTACAAGGGCGAGTTCAGAGGGTGGTGATAAATGGGGAGTACTTGGAATGGTCAGGGGTGGGTAGTGGGGTCCCCCAGGGTTCTGTGCTGGGGCCAATCCTATTTAATTTTTTCATAAACCACCTGGAGGATGGGGTAAACAGTTCAATCTCTGTATTTGCGGACTATACTAAGCTAAGCAGAGCAATAACTTCTCCGCAGGATGTGGAAACCTTGCAAAAAGATCTGAACAAATTAAAGGGCTGGGCAACTACATGGTAAATGAGGTTCAATGTAGAAAAATCTAAAATAATGCATTTGGGTGGCATAAATATGAATGCAATCTATACACTGGGGGAGAACCACTGGGGGAATCTAGGATGGAAAAGGACCTGGGGTCCTAGTGGATGATAGGCTCAGTATGACATGCAATGCCAAGTGGCTGCAAACAAAGCAATAGAATATCAGCATGCATTAAAAAGGGGATCAATTCCAGAGATAAAACGATAATTCTCCCACTCTACAAGACTCTGGTCGCACCTGGAGTATGCTGTCCATTTCTGGGCACCAGTCCTCAGGAAGGATGTACTGGAAATGGAGCGAGTACAAAGAAGGGCAACAAAGCTAATAAAGGGTCTGGAGGATATTTGTTATGAGGTAAGGTTGCAACCACTGAACTTATTCTTTCTGCAGAAGAGATACTTGAGAGGGGATATGATTTCAATATACAAATACCATACTGGTGACCCCACAATAGGGATAAAACTTTTTCACAAAAGAGAGTTTAATAAGACTCGTGGCCACTCATTAAAATTAGAAGAAAAGAGGTTTAACCACTTCCCGACCAGCGCACGACGATGTACGTCGACAGAATGGCACGGGCAGGCATATTGGCGTACACGTACGTCCAATATTCAATGCCGCCCTGCCATCGGGAGCGCGCCGCCGGCGGTGCGCTCCCGCGCTGGTCGGGACCCCTGTGAGTCCGGTCGCGGGACCCGCGGACTCGATCGCCGTGGGCATCCCCGCGATCGTCTCATGGGACGGCTGAATGGAGGAAATGCCGTGTAAACAACATTTCTCCATTCTGCCTAGCAACTAGTGATGCTGATCTCTGCTCCATGTGATTGGAGCAGAGATCAGTGTTCACTAAATGAAAGCCCAACCCCCCCACAGTTAGTAACACACCCCTAGGAACACTTAACCCCTACACTGCCACCCACTGGTTAACCCCTTCACTGCCAGTGTCATTTACACAGGAATCACTGCATTTATATAGCAGTGATTACTGTATAAATGACAATGGTCCCAAAAATGTGTCAAAAATGTCCGATGGGTCCCCCACAATGTCGCAGTCACAATAAAAATCGCTGATCGCCGCCATTACTAGTAAAAAAAATAATAATAAAAAATTATTAATAAAAATGCTATAAAACTATCCCTATTTTGTAAACGCTATAACTTTTGCGCAAACCAATCAATAATCGCTTATTGCGATTTTTTTTTACCAAAAATATGTAGAATACGTATCGGCCTAAACTGAGGGAAAAAAATGTTTTTTTATATATTTTTGGGGGATATTTATTATAACAAAAAGTAAAAAATAATGAGTTTTTTTCAAAATTGTCTCTCTATTTTTGTTTATAGCGCAAAAAATAAAAACCGCAGGGGTGATCAAATACCACCAAAAGAAAGCTCTATTTGTGGGAAAAAAAGGACGTCAATTTTGTTTGGAAGCCACGTCGCACGACCGCGCGATTGTCAGTTAAAGCAACGCAGTGCCGAATCGCAAAAAGTGGTCTGGTCTTTGACCAGCAAAATGGTCCGGTCTGAAAGTGGTTAACCTTAAACTACGTAGAGGGTTCTTTATTGTAAGAGCGGCAAGGATGTGGAATTCCCTTCCACAGCTGGTGGTCTTGGTGGGGGGTATTGCTAGTTTCAAGAAACTATTAGATAAGCACCTGAACAACCGCAACATACAGGGATATACAATGTAATACTGACATATAATCACAGACATAGGTTGGACTTGATGTACTTGTGTCTTTTTTCAACTTCACCTACTATGTAACTATGCAACTAGTATTCTTTCAATGGCAGCCATTTTCAGTCTGATTTCGGGGTGGAGAGAGGTAGAAAAAGGCTCTGATTAGTGCTATTAGTGTGCTATATCGTGCTATTTTGCTTCAATTTTAAATGTAGAATATTAGTTTAGTGTCAGTCTAGGGATAGTGTGAGTAGAGTAGGGACAGCTCATATAGTTTCAGTGTAGTGTAGTGAGACCGTGTCAGTAATCTTTACATTAGTGTATAGCTAGAGTAGGGACAGTTCAGATAGCATCAGTGTAGTCACAGTTGAAACCTGTCTATTTTATTGCCTTACTGCCAGTTTAATGCCATTTACTTCCGTGTGCATTACTGCCCATTTCTTTATCGTACATCATTATGTGCGGCACAGCAGTTTTATATGTGGCACAGTGGTGTAGTGGTTAGCACTTTCATCTAACAGTAAAAAAGGGCACTGGTTCGAATCCCAACCATGACGCTACCTGCTTGGAGTTTGCATGTTCTCCCTGTGCCTGGATGGGTTTTCTCTGGGTACTCTGGTTTCCTCCCACAATCCAAAGACATGCAGTTAGGTTAATTGGCTTCTGTCCAAAATTGGCCCTAGTATATGAATGGGGACCTTGGATTGTGGGCTCCTTGAGGGTAGGGATCGATGTGAGTGTACAGGGATTGGGACAATTGTAGACACTCACTCAGGTTGGACTGGTGTCTTTATTCAACCTTACTGACTATGTAACTATCACAGAACACAGAGCACCATAATAATGACTATTAGGTGGCGTATTAGGATTATATGCCACCTTATAGGTGATTGGACACTGCTAACGAATAGACAGAAAGTTCCCTCCCATACAGGAAGTACCTCCGTTTTTTTTCACCAGTGTTTTGAAGGTGATGGTAGTGGCTGTTTTGAAGCGCTTCAAAACTTAATGATGTCCCAGTAAAGGGCATTATGATGAGATCCATTCGGATGGCATGAAGGCTAAAATCGCTCGCCGTGATGGGTGAAGATCGGACTCCTGTTATGTTCAGAGTCCTGCAGCAGGAATGGTAAGTCTGCATTTGTTTGCAGTTTTTCTATTTTTATTTTTTTTTAAAGAGAGAAAGCCGACTCTTCTCCCAGTGGCCGCTGGAAGCAGTGTGCCGTTTAATCATGCTATGTACTCTTACTCATGTGGCTGCGGATTCTCCTTCAGCCACTAGAGGGTGCAGGTTTGCTCAGTATGGCCTATTTTTATATGTGGTAACGGGTTCAGTAGGCGTCTGGAGACATAGCAGCAGCTTAAGGATACTAACAAAGTGTGAGTACTTACTATGGGAGAACTGTGTGAAGACAAGTCATGATTATAAGCTGCATATTTACTGCTTATCCGGGGGGGGGGGGTACAACTGTAAGTTAAAACGCCCCTGGATGGTTAGCAGTTCGCTTTAAAGTGTTGACTGCTCTTGTTGCTTACATGCATGTTTAAATATACACGTTTGGGAAAATGTATTTTTTCTGCTCTAATTCTTACCAAAGGTGTTCTATCGGGTTGAGGTCAAGAATCTGTCCAGCCCAGTAAAGCACCATGCAAATTCACTCATCCATGTCTTTCATGGACTATGCTTTGTACACTGGTGCGCAGTCATGTTGGAACAGAAAGGGGCCTTCCCCAAACTTCCCACAAAGTTGGGAGCATGAAATTGTCCAAAATGTTTTGGTATGCTGACACCTTAAGATTTCCCTTCACTGGAACTGAGGGGCCAAGTCCAAACCCTGAAAAACAACCCCACACCATAATCCCCCCTCCACCAAATGATTTGGACCAGTGCACAAAGCAAGGTCCATAACCACTTCAATTCCGGGCACTTTCACCCCCTTCGTGCCCAGGCCAATTTTCAGCTTTCTGCACTGTCAGCCTTTGAATGACACCAGGGGATTTGTGACTTGGCCAATCCCAAGACGATGTCCCCTTGTGACGAAACGCGTAGGGTGAGGCATCATCATGCTGATAGGACATTGATGGTTAGTAAGACTACAGCGGGAAGCCTGTGGAGATGCAACGATCTCTGCATTTTAACTATGAATGAATGAATGAAATACTTGTATAGCGCGCAATGCGAACTGAATCGCCTCTAGGCGCTGTGGCGAGCTTTGATCATCTGCTAAAAGAGGAAGGTCTTGAGTTTTTTCCTAAAAGCCATGTGATTTTCTTCCAGGCGGATGTTGATTGTTAGAGCATTCCATAGCCTGAGGCCCTTGGACAGCGAATCTCCGATCCCCCTTGGATTTATACCGGGCTTTGGGCACGAGGAGGGGGTTTTTGTTGGCTATACGTGCAAATACTTTTATACTTATTAAATAAGTGTTTTATACAATTACACTATGGGGGGCATTTATTGTTTTTACTTCCTGAGCGGCACTATTGCCATATCCACTGTGTGAGCTACCTGAGAAGCCAGCATAAGTATTGTGGATACCTGAGAATTTCTCCCCATGCTTGGAGTGACCATTGCAGTGTGGTCATTTGGAGTCGGTAAGGGTTATCATTACTCACTTATGGTGTGCCACCTGTTTGGATACAGTCACCGATTGGGATAAAGGATTTTGTTTTCATTTACCTGAGATTGGATTGTGTGTTTCAGCACTTTATGTGGACTTTTTCTCTTTAGTGCACTTTAATATATCATTTCACGCTATATTGGACTTTTTGATTTATTTTTATTTTTTATTAGTATTTATTTGTTTAAATTATTTGTATAGTTTATGCAGTGTTGCCTGCCTCTAAAAAGGGTTTTTAAAACTTGTTAGGGTGGTTAGGAATTATTGATGGTGTCTGCTTTAGTTTTATTTTAGCATTTTTCGCCATTACTCTTTGATCTTAATTATTTACACTTCAGTATATTTATTCTTTCACGTAATTTTGGTGGGAACATTTCTTTGATTATGCATATTGATTTTGCTTATTATCTATTTAATTTTATTTGATATTAGTGTCATTTTTTAATTTATGTCATTTGGGTGTGATTTTTATTTATTCATTTAAGCTTATTATTATTTTTTAAATACAAGTTCAATTAATTTTGTTTGCTAATTTTCACTATCAGTGCTGCACTTTTTTGCACTTTAGGGTTATGGAGCCAGTAGACCCAGGCTGAATGGAATTTACCATAAGTCATATGTTTTTATGCAAATAGCCTCTCCATTACACATTGAAAATTTAGGTCACTAATTATAGAGGATAGAGTTGATAAGGTTAGAGAGTTCCAGAGCCTTGTGATGTTAATTTTTGCTGCATAAAGTAAATGTACCATAATGGTTTGTGACTTGGCTGGGAATTTTCCAAAGCCAATGTGGAGCAGGGCTAAAGCAGGATCAGGAGATACTGGATGGGCAAGGATGTTAGAGAGTAATGTGAATACTTAAATTCCGAAAAGAACGTAGGAATTTGCAGGACCACATAGTATGGTATAGTTTCACTACATTGCCTCCAACACAGAGGGGAGTGATTAGGATAGAATTTTGATAGTTTTAAGGGTGTTAGGTACCATTGGTGAGTACGTTTCAGATATAATTCCCATTGGTCGGAACAATGTGAGGCTGCACAAGTGGTGTGATATGCCCCTTTCCAATCTTTGTCAGAAAAGTTTACTACCAGTTCAGTTTCCCACTTAGACACAGTGTGTGTTCTATAGGCGATGTTGTAGTTAAGAAGGATAAAGTAGAAGAAAGAGATTCCTTTTTTGGGTGTATATAGTGCTAGTAAGATATTGGTATATAGGTTGTGGGGGAGTAACTTCAGGGGGTATATGGGAGGAATGGATATAGTGGTGTATTCTAGCGTAGGTGAAAATATCTTGGGGTCTTAGGGCATATTCAGTTTGTAATGATGTAAAAGACTTTATTGTGGGACCCTGGAATAAGTTGCGTAGGGTATGAATGTGTCCAATGGTGCAGATTTAGGTCTGGGGTTGTAAGATGTAGTATTTCAATGGGTATTGGGATTTTTCTTAAAAGTTGGAGGAAGGATGTGGCAGAGAGTAATGTGGACCAAGCATTAAATGAGCATTAAATTAGTGATATCCTAAGGCTGTCTGTCAGGTCACCTTGAGGCAAGGTGACAGACACCGTAGGGATCAGGAGTGCACCGCAAGGTTGTGGACCCTACAGCTGACTGCTGCGGACAGGAGACAGGTCCCACCGGGGTTAGAGCGTAAGATTCCCTGGGGCGCGGAGTCTAAGAGCCAGCAGGTGTTCACCAGAGCCTCGAGTGGTGAGGATGGACTTGGCTGCAACTGGCTCCAGGTCGCGATCCCCAGGGTCCCCCAGCTCACACCCACAGTAGGCAACTGGAGGATAGGGATGGTGATGTACAACGCCAAGGTCGGGGCCACAAGCAGACAGGAATAGTCAGGGACACGCCAAAAGGTCAGGATCTCAGGCAAACAGGGATAGTCAAAGACACGCCAAAGTCGGTAACGGAACAACAGAAGAGCACACGGCAGGTAAAAGGAAGCTAAACACACAAAGGAATACACAATGGTTGATCAGCCCTGTTGGCTTGCAGTGCACGGGTTAATATAAGGTTCCCTGATAGGGCCTGGGGTGGAGCCATGCTTAGAGGAGAGGTTATAAAAACCACCAGGTGGAAGTGGCTGGCCTCTTAGTCTGAACACATGAGGGGAGGTAAGCAAACAGGAAGATCACTGCATAACCATGACACCGGCACAGTGAGTGTTATAGGGAGGAGTTGGGGTGTGAGGGGATGGCAAAGGGCAGCTTCAATAAAGGTCTACATTTTTTCTTTGGTGGGATGCCACCAATAATAAAGTTGATCTAAGAGCATTGCTATATATTATGAGTATATGTGGGTGGAGCCGGAGCCACCTATTTTGTTAGGTCGAATCATAATTGGATGTGCACATAGTAGGCAGCTCACAGTCCATATATATTGGGAAAGTTGACTATGAACCTTTGATAAGAAGTGGCGAGGTACAGGGATTGGTAGTGTACGAAATAAGTAAAGTAGCTTGGGTAATATCATTTTTAGTGCTGCTATCATACCTAGCTTGAAAAGTCCAAAGGAGTAGAATGATAGAAGTTTCTAAGGTAGGGACTGTAAGAAGCTTTGATGGTTTAGGTCAAATAGGTGGGACATCAAGGAAGGTAAATTAAGCCCAAGATATGGTATGGAGTGGTCTTCCCATTTAAACGGGAAGGTCTGAGAGAGGTGATGTTTCATATCTGGGGTATGTAGGTTCAAAAATAATGATTTGGTTTCATTACGCTTATAATACGAGACTTTAGTAAGCTAGGACAGGATGTTATGGAAAGCTGGGAGGGTTGAGGGTTGGTGATCATTAGGATGATGTCATCAGCAAAGAGACTGACTGTTTTACTTCTTTGAGTTTAATTCCACAGATTAAGGGCTTTCCCTAATATTTGCTGCTAATGATTCGATAAAGAGGGCAAAAATAATGGGATATAGGGGCACCCTTGACATGTTCCATTTGTAATATCAAGGGGCTTTGAGAGTATGCCAGCAGTTAAGACCCTCGGTGATGGATCAGAGTATAGGAATAAAATTGCCGACTGAAGCCAAACAGTGATGCCAAACTTTTATAATACTACTTTTAAGTATCCCCAATGCACCCAGTCAAATGCCTTCTCTGCATCCAAAGAGAGGAGCAGAGAAGGCATTTTCTGGTTCTCAAGACTGTGAATTAAGGTGATCAGATGCCTAGGGGCATTGGGGGCTTGGTGCCCGGGTATAAAGCCCACCTGGTCTGGGTGTATCAGGGTTGGGAGGAGTGAAAGTAATCTACAGGCAATAACTTTGACAAATATCTTTACGTCAGTATTTAGCAGGAGAAAATTGCTTGTAATATTCATGGGTAAATCAGTCTCCCCTTGGTAATTTGTTGTGAGGGAGAGTTTTAATTGTGGATTGAATTTCTGTGGGGAGAAGTGATTTGAGATAGATTGTAGTTGGCCAGTGGATAAAGAAGCAAAATTTACTGACTGCAGAAAGGATGATATAGAGGGAAAATTTGGTTAGGGGGAAGGGTCAAGCTTAAGGTTGTAGAGGGAATGATAATATTTCCCGAAGGCATTGGCAATATCCTGGGGATTGACTAGTGGGGTGTTAGAGATAGGGTGTCGAATGGAAGCATTTTAGCAGTGTCTTGTTGTTTCACTTGTTTAGCTAGCAAAGCTCCTACTTTGTTACCTAGTGGTGGCTTTGGTGCACTTTAAATTGTTATCGTATTGGTATAGGAGAAGGGAACAGAGTTTATTCCTATCTGTTTGTAGAGAAGAATAAAGGGATGAAGATGGGTTGTGTTTGTTTTGCTCCTCTTTAACTCTAATAGATTTTAAAACCTCTTCTATTTGCCAGTTCCTCTGTCTCTTAACATAAGAGTGTAATTTTATTTTAAAAAAACACTCTTTGTAGGTGGCCCATAATACAGGCCTGTCTGTGTGCGGGGTGTGATTTAAACTCGAACTCAAAGAACTGTTGGTGAGCATCTTCAATTGCTTGATGCTTGGGGTTAGTGATGAGGGCCGTATTGAGTCTCTTCTCCTGAGTGGTTTTTATGCTTATTAAAGCAATATATTTGAGAACTAGACATGTGCATTCGTTTTCGTCCGAATGCATTTTCGTCCGAATTTCAGCTATTTTCGTTTTCGTTTTGACAAACGATAACGAAAGCACAAAATCCGAAAAACGAAAGATCCGACATAAATAAATGCTTTATTTTCATTTTTATTGTTACAACAGTTCGATATAGAATAGGAGATTCGACATGACTCTGACAATAACAATCTGTTTATAGAACCTGTGGTCGAATGTGCCTAAACTTACCTCTATTAGTCCAAGATTATATAGAGAAAATATTCGACAGAGAAAAAAGATTTGACAGAGAGAAAAGATTCTGCAAGTTACTGTCCTAAAAAGTATTTGGGGACCCGGGTCCTGCCCCAGGGGACATGTATCAATGCAAAAAAAAGTTTTAAAAACGGCCGTTTTTTCGGGAGCAGTGATTTTAATAATGATTAAAGTGAAACAATAAAAGTGTAATATTCCTTTAAATTTCGTAAGAGGGGGTTGTCTATAGTATGCCTGTGAATGGGGCTAATGTTTCTGGTGCTTAGAACTGTCCCTGCACAAAGTGTCTTTTATGCAGGAAAAAAAGTTCTTTAAAATCACTCGCAGCTATTATGAATTGTCGGCTCCGTAATACAGAGAACACTCATTGAAAGTCATTGATAAAAAAATAAATAAATACATTTAAAAAAAAAGCGTGGGGGTCCCCCAAATTCAATTACCAGGCCCTTCAGGTCTGGTATGGATATTAAGGGGAACCCTGCCTCAAATTTAAGAAAAAATTTGACGTGGGGTTCCCCCTAAAAATCCATAACCAGACCCTTCAGGTCTGGTATGGATATTAAGGGGAACCCTGCGTCAAATTAAAAATTTTTTTACGTGGGGGTCCCCCTAAAAATCCATACCAGACCCTTTATCCGAGCACGCAACCTGGCAGGCTGCAGGAAAAGAGGGGGGGACGAGAGAGCGGCCCCCCTCCCTCCTGAACCGTACCAGGCCACATGCCCTCAACATTGGGAGGATGCTTTGGGGGTCTGTGACCCCTCAAAACACCTTGTCCCCATGTTGATGAGGACAAGGGCCTCATCCCCACAACCGTGGCTGGTGGTTGTTGAGGTCTGCGGGCGGGGGGCTTATCAGAATCTGGAAGCCCCCTTTAACAAGGGGACCCCCAGATCCCGCCCCCCCCTGTTTGAAATGGTAAGGGGGTACAAAAGTACCCCTACCATTTCACAAAGAAAGTGTAAAAAATGGTTAAATAAAACAAACACACTTTTGAAAAATTCCTTTATTAAAAATAAAAAAAATAAAAAAAAAAGATTCCAGCGGCGGTAATCCACTCTTGCTATCCAGCGACGGACGGTCATCTCTCCAGCGATGGCTCATCTCATCCAGCGCAGCAAATCCATCCTTCTTCTGTCTCCGTGGAGGAGACACTGCAGGCATTCCGGCGGCCTGACGTTTCTTATATACGGAGGGCGGGGCCACCCGTCACCTGACCATGCCCCCCTCTGACGCAAGGGGAAACCCGGGGTTCCCTGTGACGTATGGGTGACCCCGCACCCCTCTGATGTAACACAGGCAGGTTTCCGTTACATCAGAGGGGGGCGGGGTCACCCATACGTCACAGGGAACCCCCCGGGTTTCCCCTTGCGTCAGAGGGGGGCGGGGTCAGGTGACGGGTGGCCCCGCCCTCCGTATATAAGAAACGTCACGCCGCCGGAATGCCTGCAGTGTCTCCTCCACGGAGACAGAAGAAGGATGGATTCGCTGCGCTGGATGAGATGAGCCATCGCTGGAGAGATGACCGTCCGTTGCTGGATAGCAAGAGTGTATTACCACCGCTGGAATCTTTTTTTTTTAATAAAGGAATTTTTCAAAAGTGTGTTTGTCTTATTTAACTATTTTTTACACTTTCTTTGTGAAATGGTAGGGGTACTTTTGTACCCCCTTACCATTTCAAACAGATTCTGATAAGCCCCCCGCCCGCAGACCTCCACAACCACCGGCCACAGTTGTGGGGATGAGGCCCTTGTCCTCATCAACATGGGGACAAGGTGCTTTGAGGGGTCACAGACCCCCAAAGCATCCTCCCAATGTTGAGGGCATGTGGCCTGGTACGGTTCAGGAGGGAGGGGGGGCCGCTCTCTCGTCCCCCCTCTTTTCCTGCGGCCTGCCAGGTTGCGTGCTCGGATAAAGGGTCTGGTATGGATTTTTAGGGGGACCCCCACGTCAATTTTTTTTTTTATTTGACGCGGGGTTCCCCTTAATATCCATACCGAGATAAAGGAAAAGGTCTGGTGTCCCCAGCGACACACTTCCATCCCTGTAATATACAACAAACAACAAAGGATTCGCCCTGGGACTTTAAATGAAGTGGGCACTGTTTCCGCCAGTAAACATAACAGTAGTAAATATAGTATATGGTTTATTCAAGTACAATTGTTTACATGGATAAATAACATCAACGGTTGCCAATTAAAAAATATATAAACAAGGAGTATTGGTACATAAATGTAGAAGTAGTACATGGTACACGGGCATCATACTACCCAATGTAGTATGATGCCCGTGTACCATGTACTACTTCTACATTTATGTACCAATACTCCTTGTTTATATATTTTTTAATTGGCAACCGTTGATGTTATTTATCCATGTAAACAATTGTACTTGAATAAACCATATACTATATTTACTACTGTTATGTTTACTGGCGGAAACAGTGCCCAATTCATTTAAAGTCCCAGGGCGAATCCTTTGTTGTTTGTTTAATATCCATACCAGACCTGAAGGGTCTGGTTATGGATATTTAGGGGGAACCCCATGTCAAATTTTTTCTTAAATTTGAGGCAGGGTTCCCCTTAATATCCATACCAGACCTGAAGGGCCTGGTAATTGAATTTGGGGGACCCCCACGCTTTTTTTTTAATTAATTAATTAATTTTTTTATCAATGACTTTCAATGAGTGTTCTCTGTATTACGGGAGCCGACAATTCATAATAGCTGCGAGTGATTTTAAAGGACTTTTTTTCCTGCATAAATGACACTTTGTGCAGGGACAGTTCTAAGCACCAGAAACATGCGCCCCTTCACAGGCATACTATAGACAACCCCCCCTTACGAAATTTAAAGGAATATTACACTTTTATTGTTTCACTTTAATCGTTATTAAAATCACTGCTCCCGAAAAAACGGCCGTTTTTAAAACTTTTTTTTGCATTGATACATGTCCCCTGAGGCAGGACCCGGGTCCCCAAACACTTTTTAGGACAGTAACTTGCAAATTAGCCTTTAAAATGAGCACTTTAGATTTTGAACGTTGGAGTCCCATAGACTTTAATAGGGTTCTAAAGTATGCTATATACTAGCTCCGTCGAATCTTCTTTATACATTCGACAGACACCATAAGCCTTCAAAGACAGATTCGACCGTAATTCATGTGGATTTTCGGACGAATGCAATTTTTGAACGAAAAACGAAATAAATAAAAACGAATTTTGGGAGTAACTAAATAAATTAAGTTTTCGGACGAAAACGAAATTCCGAAACGAAATATTTTACTCTGCACATGTCTATTGAGAACTAGCAGAGATCACTTAGTTTAATTTTTGATCTGGACCTGTTGAGCATCATGACTCCTCACTGACTCCTATATTTACCCCAAGGTGGGACATGTTCTGATCTGATCAAGCAATTTATCTGTTAGTGGAGGTTACTGTCAACTGTAGTGTCATTTGGATCTCCTTTCACTTATGTGGCTCTTTGTACTGTGTCTTGGGCTCTGCAGCTACTTTGTGAATTTTAACATTCAGACTTGGACTTTTATGATATGGTATTTTGAATTTGATTTATTTTCTTATTATGTGATCTTTTTCTATTGCGCTGCACTTAATGTATCTCTATAAACATATCCAAGTGTTTGGACATTTTTAACACAGACAGTCAAAGAGACTGAGTGTATGCCCTTGGAGGATATAGGTGCTCCAAATTTAACCCAGTAAAAACAAGCACTTAAAAGATTACAGACAAACACCATGATTGTAATTAAATCCAGAGACAAAGGCGGTAATAAAATAGTGCTGGACAATAAGAAATATACCTCCAGGTGCAGCAGTTTGCGACGGGGATGTGTTGTTGTGCCCCATCATATGCCTACCTGTATCTGGTGGGGTGGGAGCAAGAGCTCTTTTTATGTGAGTCCGTATCTTAGCGTGGCCCAGATACATAGATCTTTTTTTTTTTTTTTCAATTAACAATTTTTTATTGATCATAAAAACAGGTATAAGGACAAAGAGTTGGCATTGTGCAGACTTCAGCGTAGTTGTAAAAGGGCCAATGTATAAGAAATAACAGTAAACAATAATGCAGACTATAGGTTGTAATTCCTGACCCCACATAACAGTTATTAGCTATCAAATAGTGTCTGTTATAAACTTTGGTAAAATCCAGAAAAGTCCATCAGCTCAGGGCGGATCCTCTCACCTGTGCCAGTCCTCCAAGATTCAGTCGTGTACTTCCAATTTGTCCTGTAATCTAGTTGTAATTTTTTCCCTCAGCTCTGTCTTTTATTCTAGTGTACAGGTCTGCTTGGGAGGGTGGGGTAGTTCTTTTCCAGTGAAGGGAAACCAGACATCTCGCAGTCGTCAGGACATGCCTAAGTCATTTTTTTGAGTGTCTGGGGATCTGTAGGTGTGATACTCCTAGGAGGAATTATTTCGGGGTCCTGGGTACCTTTACCCCCAGGAGACTGGACAGCAGGGACTGTACCTCCATCCAGAAAGGTACTATCTTGGGGCACGTCCAGAAGATGTGATACAGGGTTCCCCTGGCTCCTTGACAACGCCAACATCTGTCTGAGCTGGAGGGATAAATAGTGTGGAGGACATCGGGTGTCATTTACCAAAAGTAGAGGATTTTATAGGCGTTTTCTTTATAGAGCGTGCAAAAAGTGCTCTTTGCTGCCTGAGACCAGATCGTCTGCCATGTCGTCTCCGGGATCTCCTCTCCAAGCATCTTTTCCCAGCGAAGCATAGCATATACGTGTGTTTACCCTGGGTGGGGAAGGAGTAAGAGTTCAGCAACCGATATATATCTGATATTAAACCTCGGCGTGCGGATCCCTCCAGCACTAGACTCTCAAATGGCGCTGGCATGGATAATTGGAGGTTCGGGGCAAATGACTGGGCATAGTGTCTTATTTGCAAGTAGCCATAGAACTCCTGATGAGGTATGTCAATTTTTTTTGCAGTTCGGTAAATGAGAGCATCCTGCAAGGGTGCACTAGATGGTCAAAGTGGAATACATTCAGTGTCGACCAGGGTGAAGACATCTGGTGGGTAAGACCTGCAGGCATTCTGGGGTTGTAGAGGAAGGAGGTTAGAGGGGATCTCTCTGAACTTAGAGCATGTGTCCAAAATAATTTGCGCCAGAGTGACCTAAAGTGAAGCATAGGTCCCAAAAGTTGGGCCGAGTTCACCTCCACATTTGCGTTCCAGAGCAGGCTGTTTGGGTGTGTGGGTGCAAGCCATATCTTTTCGATTTCTGTCCATCTGTTGCATGATCTTTGGGGAAACCAGGAGGTCAAGGTGAGCAGCTGGGCAGCTTGGTAGTATTTAATTCGATCGGGAAACGCCAGCCCACCGTCGGAGAGGGCCGCTGTCAGGACTGAGCGAGGTATACTGTGTCTTCTATAGTTCCAGACAAAGCATATTAAGCTGCCTGAAGTTTACGCAGGCACATGGGATTGGGATGGGTAGTGTTAAAGAGGTAAAGGAGTTTGGGGAGGATGGTCATCTTAATAGAGAGATGCGGTGAACCTTCCATTTCTGCAGGATGTCCCTTACGGACCAGAAGAGGGGAGGAAAGTTGGCTCGGAATAGGGTGGTGTAAGTCTGGGTGATCTGGACCCTCAAGTATTTCAGGGCTGTCGTCTTCCAGTGGTAGGGAAAACATTGCTGCAGGTGTTGTACCTCTGCAGCCGGGATGTTAATAGGGAGGGCCTCTGCTTTGGTCGCATTTATTTTGTAGCCCCAGAGGGATTTGTAGAGATCGAGTTTGGCGTGTAGGTTGGGGAGTGAGGTTCTGAGTTGGGTCAGGGTGAGTATGATGTCGTCAGCAAAAAGTGCTGAATTAAACTCCCTTCCCCGCACTAGAACTCCATGAATATCTTGGTTTCTATGGATGGATGCCGCCAGGGGCTCAACGCACAATGCAAACAGTAGTGGTAAAAGTGGGCATCCCTGGCGTGTTCCATTCGCTATAGAAAAAGCGGGGGACAGGGAAAAGGGGGTCTTTACCTGGGACGTGGGATTAGTGTAAAAGTGCAGGGTGGCTTATAGGAAGAGACCCCGGGAAACCCCATGTGTTTCAATGTGGCAAACAGGAAAGGCCTAGGCGGTCAAACGCCTTTTCTGCGTCCAGCCCGAGGGCTAGTGTTTCTAGTCTGTCTCTGTTCGCTATGTCAACTAGGTCAATAATTTGTCTCGTGTTGTCCCCCGCTTGACGTAGGGGGACAAAGCCCCCATATCTTTGTGTATCAAGGAGGGCAATATCAGGTTTAGACGCATTGAGAGGAGCTTAATGAAAATGTTTAGATCAGAGTTTAGGAGTGCAATCGGCCTGTAACTAGCACAGAGAGAGGGATCTTTGTAAGGTTTGGGGACCAGCGTAATAAATGATCTTTGCATGTCCGAGGGGATAGGGGTTAGCTTAAGAAAGGCATTAAACAGCTTGCACATGTGTGGTAAGTGAATGGGGAGGAATGAATTGTAGTATACATAGGGGAGGCCGTCTGGACCGGAGGATTTACCTGTGGGCAGAGTCTTAATGGTGGCTATTAGCTCCTCTGATGTAATACGAGCATTAAGGGAAAGGAGGTCCGAGGCCTGAAGTTTAGGAATGCCACTACGATCCAAATAGTGATGTAAGCGGTCGCTCAGGTCAAGGGGGGAGGGGGTCATGCGTGATCTCAGGGGCTATGTCGCAAGGGTGAGAGAGGAGGTTGCCCGTTCTATCTTTTATTTGGTGAGAAGTGGTTGTGTGAGCACGTTCTGACAGTTTGCATGCTAACAGAGAGTGAGCTTTATTTCCCTTGTCATAGTAGATTTGTTTTAGTCTGAGGAGTGCTTTCTCAACCTGGCCCATAGCAAGATCACGGAGTGTTGTTCGTAAGCAGATTATTTTTTTTAAAAGGGAAAGGGATGGAGAGGTTTGTAGTTGAAGCTCCCAAAAAGAAATGTACACGTGGTAAAGCAAGGACAGACGGTTGTGATTTGAACTGCACCATCGGCGCCATCTTTACTCTGACTTTCACTGAGGTGGGTAAGTGTGGGAGAAGCCCTTGCCAAAAAGCCCACACAAAGTTGCGCAACCCAAGCATCCCAGTGGGAGGAGTCTGAGTTGTTCTTTCCTGCACGAGGCACCGCGTGAGAGTGTGTTGCGGAAGGAAGAGACTGGTTGATTTTCTCTCAGAGTGTTGGAGAGAAGATTTTTTCCTCAAGAATGTACCGCGCTCCAGGCATGCAGTCTGTGTCAGGACCCAGGATGCCTATTGGAAGGGGTCCCACAGGTATGCAGCTGCCCGGTACCGTGCTCACAGACACAGGCATTCGCCTGCCGCCGCAGGGGCGGTTCATACTGTATACCGCTAAAGATATCGAGGGCCTTGGCATGTTATGCGGAAAGTGCGACATTCTGGTCGCCAACTCTCGTCCGTTTGCCAGATGCAAGAGGTGTGGAGAGTACACCTTTAAAGTGGAGCAGTCAGTCTCATTACCAAGGGCCTACAGTGTGGATTGGGCCACGGGCGTGGCAACTGAGGAGTCGGCCGTCTTCACCCCTTTGGTGACGCCTTCCACTTTGGTGACACCTGTTGTCGTTGACATCCCCAAGAGAGATGCCGCTGCGTCTACCACAGAGACTGCAGAGGAAACTACTTTGGAGCAGATGGACACTTATTCTACTACTGTTACTGAAAGCACTATGCCTCCTTTGGAGAATGTGGGGCGTACAAAGTCTTCTGACATGGAGGACCACCACCGAGTCCGGCTGGATCCAATCGGCGGAAGAACGTTGCTTCTGGAAAAATTCTGACTGTGAGTACACCTTTAGTGAATTATTTACCGGCAGAGCAATATTGAGATTTGGAGTTAGAATCTTTGTTGGATACTGAAGATGATGACATTTTGGGGACATGGTCTTAGGAGTTGTTGTGGGCTGGAGGGATGATGTAGCCGCCACTTTTACAGATGTTTCGGACTGGCTATCTCTAACCTCAGGGGATCGAACGCTGAGTGCGGAAAACCCCATCACGGTAAATGTGACTCTCCCTAAACCCGCAAATTTGCCCACATTTAAGAGGGACTCTGCCATGTTGGTAAAGCGGTCCCCAATCTCCTGCATACCACCCGGGGAAGGAAGTGCCCGTGCATTGCCAAGACTTGCAAGGTCCCAGAGACTCCTTCACAAGAGATTAGCTAGTGAATACGGGCTGGAATTCCCTTATGTTCCAAGGGACATTATGACCATTATTAAAAAGAATCGTGAGGCATGGTACAAGTACGATGTTTGGATCTATTTAAAAGTACCAAATCCGCTTTGGAAAAAAGGCTTTTTCACCGGTTCTGTATGAACGGTCTGTCGGATGTCTACGGCATTGGAGCTACGGTCGGCTCATTTATGAGGACAAAGTTGTGATCTGCAGACCGGATAAAGACAGTGCCGTGTACTTTGTTAC
Organism: Lithobates pipiens; assembly: GCF_037356315.1. Classification (NCBI taxonomy): domain Eukaryota; kingdom Metazoa; phylum Chordata; class Amphibia; order Anura; family Ranidae; genus Lithobates; species Lithobates pipiens. The sequence continues at coordinate 157,941,888 of NW_027507791.1, read as the reverse complement.
TACTGGGGATGCACAGGGGAAAGATTTGACTTTGCCTGATCCCCGTTTCTACTGATGAACTGCTCCTGAGTCAAGACTTTGAAATTTGCAAGGAGGGTTTCTCTTGGTCTTTACCTTTTTTGCAATTTTTCTTGAAGCTGCTGAACTATGGGGTAGTTAGATAGAACCAGTTACACAGAGAATGGAACATCCACTGTGTCAAGAACACTTAACCTGTTTTAAGTAAGAATCTGCACCCAGATTCCCATAAGCCCTCCACCCGCAGACCCCGACAACCAATGGCCAGGGTTGTCGGGAAGAGGCCCTTGTCCTCATCAACATGGGGACAAGGTGCTTTGGGGTGGGGAGGCTGCAGGGCCCCCCTTCCCCAAAGCACCCCCCCATGTTGAGGGCACGGGCCTGGTAAGGCTCAGGGGGGGGGGCGCTCACTCGTCCCCACCCCCTTTCCTGACTGGCCGGGCTGCGTTCTCAGATAAGGGTCTGATATGGACTTGGGGGGGGACCCCATACCGTTTTTCCGGCGTAGGGCTTCCCCTTTAAGTCCATACCAGGTGACGGGGCCAGCGAGGTGTCAATCTCGCTGTTGGAGGTGGCGACATTGACCTCCTTTGCTAGTCCCATCTACCTAGAGCCGCGTTCAAAAAAAGCGGACTTTCCTCTGTGTGTGGGCAAGTTCGTTCATTTAAAAAAAATGATAGTCCGATCATGTGTGTGCGGCATAAGAGGTTATCTCTCGCATAGTTTCAGCTTTGAATAGCATATAATCTCAATTTGGAGGTTGTGCATTATTATTTAGTAATTGTACATAGTTATACTTGGTCAATATATTGTTATAATATTATAAAAAGTAGGGATATACAGTCATGGCCAAAAATATTTGCACCTCTGCATCTCTGTCAGATAATGTACCACTTCGCCCAGAAAATTGTTGCAATTACAAATGTTTAGGCACTCTCATGTTTATTTTATTTTTTGTTTGTATTGGTATGACGCAAAAAAAAGAGTAAAAGCAAAAAGCCAAATATGACACATTACACGTAAAACTGCCAAAATGGACCGGCCAAAATTATTGTCACCCTCAATGTAATATATGGCAGCCCATCCCTTGGTAAAACTGAAATCAATCACTTCATGTAATCCATTGAGTTTCTTCCACCTCTGTACTGGAATTTTGGGCTGGTGACTGGTATTCGGGTACTCTAAAGGGTGGTGAAAGGTACTTCGATTGGCAGTGACCGGTACTCAGATGGGCTGTGACAGGTACTCAAATGAACTGTGACAGATACTCAGATGAGCTGTGAGTGGTGCTCAGATACTCGTGTACTCAGATGGACTGTGACAGGTACCCCGGTACTCAGAGGAACTGTGACAGGTACTCAGATGGATGGTGACAGGTACTCAGATGGATGGTGACAGGTACTCAGGTACTCGGATGAACTGTGACAGGTACTCAGGTACACAGATGGGCTGTGACAGGCACTTTGATGGGTGGTGACAGGTGCTTTGATGGCTGGTAACAGGTACTTTGATGGCTGGTGGCAGGTCCTCTTTATTAGGGGGACAATCAGCATGGTTGGTGTACACTGTGAGCGGTAACGAGATGTTACCGCAATCTCCTTTTCACACATGATCGGTTTGTGGATATTCTGTGACTGGCTGGACTTTTTACTGTGATCAGGGTTGGGCTCTGTCAGGATGACAAGCCTCGTCCCTGATCCCTCATCCCTAGGGGCGTGCACGTGGACAGTACATGTGACTGGCTGTGACTGGACACAGCCGGTCACTTGGTAAAGAGACATTTTTCATTGGCTCTTTACACGGGTCTGGGATGTGCTGTGTCCGAGGGACATGCCTCATCCCCGATCCCCGCACTGCGTGCCCTCGGGGGCCCGCAGGAGCGGAGAGAAACCGAAGACATCATTTGACGCCCGCCCAGGATGGGAGATCACATCTGCAGATGCCATATGACTACAGCCCGGAAAATTTGAAGTGGTTAAGTAGAACGATTCACCAGCATTGTCACCCTTGGAATATCTGACAAACAGCCATAGCAGTGTGTGTGCTTTTAACTGCACGCCGCTCAGATGGCTTCTGACATCGCTGGCCAATCGCAAAAGTAAAGAGGACACTGTGCATGTGCAAAGCGCTGTTGGGCAGGAATACTACAGTGCCCATACTGCATCGCGACCTGTGGATGGAGGGGAGGCGCAATGGCAGCTGACATGCCCCAATCAGTGGGTGCACGTCTTTCCCCTCCACCCAATGGGAGGCGGGCAGCAAAGGACACTGCTCGTATAAATACTGCCTATTGAATCCAACAGCATAGGTCAGGGACATGATTGGCAGTTTAAGGATGATAGAAAAGTGATACACCGGTGGATATTAAATTCCCGGGACAGTGATAAACCACCTTTGCTCAGGGCAAACAGACCATAGTAGTATGTGGGGGATGACAAAGTGACGGGGAAGGGGAAGAAGGGAAAAGGATGTGGTATGTGGGGGATGACAAAGTGACAGGGAAGGGGAAGAAGGGGAAAGGAATAGGGAAAAGGGGGAAAGGAGGGAAAAAGGAAAGAAAGAAGGGGACTGCAGCATGGCAAATGATATAAAACAGGGATATGCAATTAGCGGACCTCCAGCTGTTGCAGAACTACAAATCCCACGAGGCATAGCAAGACTCCGACAGCCACAAGCATGACACCCAGAGGCAGAGGCATGATGGGACTTGTAGTTTTGCAACAGCTGGAGGTCCACTAATTGCAGATCCCTGATATAGAATATACACAACTGCATGCATGCATCAGTAACACAATCCCTCTTGTGCTCCTGCTGGTTACTCTGCATGGCATTATGGACAGGGCACTTAAGGCAGATCAGCAAAAAGAAAAGGACTGTCAGAAACCATGAATCAGACCGAGACAGTAGTACAATTAAATGACACTTGTTTATTAAATAAAAATAAAAAGGTAAATAGAAAAAGCGTAGTCAAAGCATAGCCAGAGTCCAGTAACCAGATAGAGTAGTCAGCCAGGCCAGAGTTCAATAACCAGATCGGGTAATCAGCCAGGCCAGAAGTCAGGGATCCAAGTAGAGCAACAGCAAGCAGGATAAGGAGCCAGAAGGGATGCCAGCAAGCCAGTCTTTAAACAGAACCACAGGAGATGGTTTCTTGTGATGTGACCAAGGTGAAGGCAGAGGTGAAGTGAGCTGGACAGCTTTAAGTAGGCAGGTCAGATGAGCATGATCAGGAACAGCTGGTAACTGTGGAGAGAGATGAGAGCTGGCAATTAGCTGACAGCTGAGCAGCCAGCCCAGAGAAGGAAGGGCTAAGCCAGCCCTGACAGTACCCCCTCCTCAATGACCCCTCCCCCTCGGAGAGCCACTGGGCTTGAGGGGAAACCATCTATGGAACTCGTGGAGGACGACAGGGGCATGTACGTCCGAGGATGAAACCCAGGAGCGTTCCTCCGAACCGTACCACTTCCAATGCACTAGGTACTGTATGCGACCACGGAACCTACTGGAGTCAACAATGGATTGTATCTCATACTCCTCATGGTTCTCAACCTGAATAGGACATGGCATCGAGGTGGTAAATCGGTTACAGACCAACGGTTTCAATAAGGAGACATGAAACACATTTGAGATGCACATACTAGGAGGAAGGTCCAACGTGTAAGCCACTGGGTTAATCTTGCAACGGATACAGAAAGGCCCAATAAACCAAAGTGCAAACTTCAGTGAGGGAACACGAAGCTGGAGGTTGCTAGATGACAGCCAGACCCTGTCCCCAACAAAGTAGGAAGGCGCAGGCAGGCATCTGCGGTCAGCATGGAGTCTGTACCTATCATTAGCATGACTCAAAGATTCCTGGACTTGTACCCAAGTGGAACAAAGACCACGGAGATGCTCCTCTAACGCAGGAATACTCTGCAGAATAAACGAGTCAGGTAACATGGAAGGTTGGAAACCATAATTCACCATAAATGGAGACAATCGGAAGGCAGAATTCAAGGCACTGTTGTGAGCAAACTCTGCCCATGGTAATAGGTCTGACCAGTTGTTATGGTGGTCAGAAATAAAGCAATGTAGGAATTGCTCCAAGGACTGATTGGCTCGCTCTGCATCCCCATTAGACTGAAGGTGATACGCAGAAGAGAACGCAAGCTGGATTCCCAACTGTGCACAAAAGGCTCACCAGAACCGGGAGACAAACTGACTGCCCCTGTCCGAGACAATCACCTTGGGTAGCCCATGTAAGCGAAAGATCTCCTGAGCAAAAATGGAAGCCAGTTCCTTAGAGGTAGGCAACTTCTTAAGTGGAATACAATAACACATCTTTGAGAACCGGTCAACCATCATAAGGATAACAGTGTTGCCTTGGGAGTTGGGTAACTCCACAATGAAATCCATTGACAGGTGAGTCCAAGGCCTCTCTCCATTTGGTATGGGTTGTAGGAGGCCCACTGGAAGATGTTGTGGAGTCTTACTCTGAGCACACATGGGACAGGCAGCTACGAAGGCACTAACATCAGCCCGTAGACGAGGCCACCAGAAATGGCCCAAATGAGTTGATTCTTCCCAGGATGGTAAGCTGCCTTGGGAGAATGGTAAGTCTGGAGCACTGCAGTACGGAGACTCTCACAAGGTTTCTCAGGAGGAGCATGGCCCTGAGCAGCAAGAATTTTGTCACCCAAAGGAGAAGTAAGACTGGTGTGAACCGTACCCAAGATACGATCAGGAGGAATCATAGGAACCGGAACCGACTCTGACTTGGAAGTGGAGAAAAATTGTCCTGACAAGGCATCAGCCCTTACATTCTTAGTACCGGGTAAGAATGAGACAATAATTAAAGCTCGACAAGAAAAGAGCCCATCGCTCCCTTCTGGGAGAGAGTCGCTTAGCCTCAGACAAGAATGAGGTCAGTAAGAATAAGAACAGGCACAGTGGTACCTTCAAGGAGATGTCTCCGGTGCAGCATGTGAGTGAGGAAATGTGAGCAAGCCGCCCCCACGCTGTCTCTCCGACGCTGAATGTGCAGGCGGCTGCTGATAGATGCTGAGTAGGTGGTGAGGAGAACGCGGCGGGAGAAGAGACTGTCGGTGGAGCCTCGGGAGGGCGCAGAGGAGCCGAGGAGGTGCCAAAGAGTGCTCCGGGAACGTGGCTATCTGAGCCGGCTGGTGTAGAAGCGGAGACGCCGGTCTCAGTGTGGAAAGTCGCAGTGGTGGCGCGCTCCTGGAATGCAGCCTGTGTGGAAAGCTGAGGGCTGGGAAAAGTCATCTGCCGGGGGGAGCCTGGGGAGGTGCTGACAGTTACTGTGTGCACCTGGTGTCTTTGGCTCCTTGCATCCTGCTGTTTTCCTCCTATCTTTTCTTTGGCAGGAACGAATCTGATCTGATTAACGTGGACTGAGTGTATGGGAGACGGTCGGGATAAAACAGCAACATACAGGTCAGCTCTTCCTTGCCTTATTTTCTGTTTTAAACAGTCTGGCGCCGAGGATATTAAGATCTAACATATACTGAACTGTATATATTCTATTAAGTCAAGTGCTGCAGATATCTGGAATTTTAATTGTCTTTATATTGTATCAAGCAGCACTTCCTTATTGGTATGCTTCTTTTTTTATAAGTGACTCTCAAAGATTTTTCTGGATAATCCAGTTGAAAATTTTTAAATGACAGCCGTATATTGCTACTGAATGCCAGCACACAGCAGTCTGTAAAAAAAAATAAAAATCATCAGCATTGAATCACTATTAACCTCGATAACCTTAGTATTAAGGACTTTTTCTTCTTCTCCTGGAGGGAAAACTATTGCATGTGATATTCCGTGTTTTTTTTTATTTTTTCCATTTACTCCTCTCTCCCTCCTGGAATCTGGAAGGGTGTTTTATTTTTTCTTTTTTTTCTTTCCCCCTCTCTTGCAACATAATCCAATATTGAGTTAATATGTCGAGGCAACGAGGAGAAGAACAGGTGCAACAGGAGAGTATGGGGTCACAACAACTTCGCTCTTCCAAAGAAAAAAGTAACCAGACAGCAGCGGCAGCTGCGGCAAAATTAGAGCATTATGTCCATACCCCTGGTCAAACACCAACAAAGGGGGGGACAGACGGTGCAAACAAAAATACACCAGGGGGCCCCAGCAGATAGAAAAAGTCAAGGTCAATCATTTACATTTGCCCTGGTAGTAACTGGACATAAGAGTAAAAGCAATAAGAGCCAGGGGGATATCCAATGTGATTTGGAATCAGCCGTGAGTATTAGTCCACCTGTGAAGGAGGCCCCAACACTGAAGGACGTTTTACAAGCAATAAATGCATGTAAATTTTCATTGGGAGAACTGGCTGCCCAATTAACAGGAATGAAGGAGGAATTGTCACTAGTTCGACAAGATATTCAAAAAGCAGTTGAAAGAACAACGGTGTTGGAAACGAGGATAAGTCAACTAGAAGATGATGTACACCCAATACAATCTGAGGTTAAAAGCATGAGAAAGCAACTGGATAGCTATGCTATTAAAATGGATGAAATAGAAAACAGATCCCGAAGGGATAATATCAGGATGATGGGGTTACCTGAGAAAAGTGAAGGTCTTGATTCCATAAAATTCCTGGAAGCCTGGCTCATAGAACTTTTTGGAAAAGAAAGTTTTTCACCCTTTTTTGCGATAGAACGGGCCCATCGGGTTCCTTTTAGAGCCCCGCCCCCCGGAGGCCGTCCTAGACCCATGCTGCTGAAGTTCTTTAATTACAAAGACAAAGTGACACTGATGCATAAGGCGAGGGAGATGGGGAACATCTCCTATAAAGGCACGAAGATCTCACTCTACCCAGACTATTCTCTTAAACTGCAGAGACATAGGGCGGAATTCCATGTAATTAAATCCACCCTGCAGCTATATAAAGTAGCATATGCACTTTTATATCCAGCAAGACTGCGTGTGATGGCTCCGGGTGGGATTCAGATTTTCGATTCCACAGCTGGGGCATTACAATGGTTGGAAGCTAATAAGGAGACCCTGCAGAGAAGCCAGGGGGAAAGGGAGGGAATCTAAAAAGTAAGGGGGAGGGATGAAGTTGGAGGTGGAGGGCAGAGAGGAGAGAGAAGAGGGGAAGAAAGGAAAAGGTAAAGAAAAAAGCGAGAGGGGTAGGTAGAGGTTATAAGTCGGCAGATAAAAATAGTGGGAAATGGAAGATAAGCTGAGGTACGATGGAAGGGAGACAGTGGGGGTGGCACATGGGAGTTTGGGAAAAAGAAGGTGTATGGATGATATGGTCACGTTAAACTCCCCCAGGGAGTACCTTGATAGGTGGAGGGGAGGGAAGGGAGGGATGGGGGGGCAGGGGGGAGGGGGGTAGTTGGAAAAATTGTATAAAAAATTTCACATGAAGGTAAAAATTGAATACTGCACGATAAATGAACAGGAGAATAAGATAAATAATAGTAAGCACTCTGATAAGGAAATATACATAATGGTTAAAGTTAATTTACAAGTAAATAATGCACTGAATAACCAAAGGGAGGTGAAACATGTATGGGAGCACTCTTGAATATGGTGGTACCTGTAGGGTCTGTATATTATCTGTTTTCTTCTCTTTTGCCTTGCTGGTTCTCTTTTTTTTGCTATGACAGATGGTACAGGTTAAAACACTTAATATTGGGTCCTGGAATGTGAGGGGTCTGGGTAGTATGATTAAAAAGGCGACAGTTTTTTCTATGTTGGAGAGATTTGATGTTGGACTGGCCTGTCTGCAGGAGACTCATTTAACAAAGATGTCTATATCACAATTAAAAAACAGGAAATATCAACAGCAGTATCACTCAGTGTATACCTCTTACTCAAGAGGAGTGAGCGTGATAATAAAAGATGGGGTGAGTTTCTCCTGCAGACAGGTCAGTATTGACGAATTGGGCGGATATGTTTTTTTGTATGGTGTATTGGAGGGTAGATGTTGTATCTTGGCAAATATATATATACCCTCACCGTTTAAAATGGAGGTTGTGTATAAATTAATGGAATTCATTGGGGACAAAGAAGACGTCCCGGTTATAGCGTTGGGCAACTTCAATGAAGTCCTCGATGAAGAGATCGACAGGCTCCCCCCAGGGTGCGATCTAGGAATATGGGTGAAACTAGGTTGTGTTGTTTTTTGAAGGAAATAGGGTTAATGGATCTGTGGCGAGAGAGGAATCTGAAAGTTAAACAATATTCCTGTTTTTCAGGATCCTACGCTACCCTCTCTAGAATAGATTTGGCCCTAGGAAATGTGGAAATGGCACAAAATATAAGGGATATAGTATATATGCCCAGAGGGCATAATGGTGGCATTAAACACGGGGGAGAAGAGAACACAAGAGGGATGGAAAAAACGTTTTGGTTTGAACTAATAAAGGATGTAGAGGAGGTTACTTCAAAATGACAAGAGTTCATAAGGTTCAATATGGGTACCGCCCCAACCAGTGTAACATGGGATGCCTTAAAGGCTTTCCTTAGGGGCATCCTGATTCAGCAGGTAGCAAGAATTAAGCGAAAATCCAGGATGTGGGAGGAGAGTATTAGGAAGGAACTGATAGAGGCCGAAAATAATTATGTAAAAGATCCAACCCCAGAAAAACAAAAAATGTGGTTAAATAAACAACAAGGGTATAAGATAGCAATTGAAAAAAAAGAAGAGAGTAAACTAACATTTCAGAAACAGCGCTACTTTGGAGAAGGGGAGGGGGTGGGCAGAATGTTGGCTCAGCTGGTAAAAACAAATTCCCCTCTGTCTGTCATCCCTAGTATTAGAACCTTGAATGGGGCATTATCCCTAAGAGGTGAGGAGATAGTAGAAACCTTTGGAGATTATTATAGAGAACTGTACCGATCACAAGGGGTGGGGGAGGAAGGGGAAATGGATAGTTTTTTGGAGGGAGTGGAAATGGTGACTCTCACTCAGGAGGAGAGGGAAGAATTAGATGCCCAGATAACCCTTGGTGAACTACAACAAGCAGTGGTCGGGATGGCTAATCAAAAGGCCCCAGGATCTGACGGGCTTCCAATAGAGATATATATAAATACTATGGAGAGACGCTGCTTCCAGAGTTGTATAAGACATTAAGGGGTGCAGTGGAGAAGGGAAATATGCCCGTCTTGATTACAGAAGCAACTATTATCGTGATCCCCAAAGTAGAAAAGGACCCATTAGAGGTGGCCTCATATAGGCCGATCTCTTTATTGAATTCGGATGAAAATTTTTTAGCCAAGGTATTATCAAATAGGCTGAATCAATTTATCACAAAATTAGTACATCCAGATCAAACGGGATTTATCCTGGGAAGATCTACCAGCATGAACATCAGAAGGGCATTTTTAAATATGCAGACACCGTCAGAGAACATGGGGGCAAGAGCCATAATGTCCTTGGATGTAACTAAGGCTTTTGACAGCCTAGAGTGGAAGTATCCCTGGCGCGTGTTGGAAAAAATAGGATTTGGTCCCTCCTTTATTGGATGGATCAAAATGATATATAATGCCCCTAGCGCAAGGGTAAGGGTCAATAACAAGTATTCTGAAAAGATTGAAATGAGCAGGGGGACAAGGCAAGGTTGCCCATTGTCTCCTCTGCTCTTTGCACTTGCTATGGAGCCATTGGCAATAGCTGTTAGGTCAAATCCAGGGATAAAAGGGTTCCAAAGGAAGGGGGAGAGACAGGAAAAGATCTCTTTATATGCGGATGATGTCCTCCTCTTTTTGGGGGATACTGGTTCGTCTCTGGGGCAGGCAGTCAGACTAGTAGAAGGCTTTGGAAGGTTTACAGGGTTGGTTATAAACCAAGATGCTAGATGCTGCGGTTGCGCCGGGGGTTCCCCAGGTGAAGGTGGTGGATGTTTACAGGGTTGGTTATAAACCCCCTAGATGCTGCGGTTGCGCCGGGGGTTCCCCAGGTGAAGGTGGTGGATGTTATGAAATATCTGGGTATATACTTGACAGCAAACCCTGATCAGTACATTAATAAAAATGTAATGCCACTACTAAAAAAATTTAAGTGGAAATGTGACGTCTGGTGATGGGTCGCTGTAGCTTGATTAAGATGATATGGATGCCTCAATTGCTATACATCCTACATAATGCACCGGTATAGATATGCAAAAAATGGTTTAAAAAACTTGAAACCCTCTTCCGGGAGCTTATCTGGAAGAACTGTACGGCTAGGATCCGGCTCCAGACGTTGCAGCTACCAATAGACAGAGGGGGCCTGGCGGTGCCACACCCCAGGAACTATTATCTGGCGGCGCAGCTGCAGCATCTGGCGGGTTGTGACTCGGGAACTGGAAGAAACCTAAAAGAAGGGATTATGATGATAGGAGCCCTACATGAATCCGTAGCTGAGGTTTTGGAGGCAGACTCCTTCCAGTATAATAACTCTGTAACTAGGATGGTGGGTAAAGTATGGAAAACGGTAAAATCAATAATGGGGTATACAGGGTTGTCAGAATTTATGCTGCTATGGGATAATAAAAACCTACCGGAATTACTTTCAATAGGGAAGGTTAAAATATGGGAAAGGCAGGGTATAACAAGACTGATCCAACTATATGACAGCAATGTCTTAAAGACATTCCTGGACCTAAAAAAGGAATATGATATACCACAACAATCATTTTTCAGATATCTACAGTTGAGACATGCTTTAGCAGCCCAGTTTGGGGTACATATGCCAGTGTGGGATAAAACACCTCTACTTCGGAAGTTACTTACAATGGATAGGGCCAGCGGGTGTATATCAGTAATATATAATCAGCTATGCATGAATTTTTCTCGTTCAAAAGTTTTTATTTTATGTTAAAATAAATTACAGAATATAAGACAAATTATGCGATACCAGAAATAAAAAGTAGACATATTGAAGTACGGATGATACAAAGCAAAGAAGAATTTCAAGATATTCTCGTGGGAATAACAATAAATGGCCTTATATATTTTAGAATTTGAAAACATTCTTATAGCTGAGTTTTAAACATTTTAATCCCAAGAAAATATAAATATGTCTAAAAGAAAATATATGATTTTAAAGTTTTGACCATAACTTCTAAAGTATGTTTATAGTAAGTATTATATAATAAGGGAAGAACATAAAAGGTATATAGGAGGGGAAGGGGAGGGAATAGTTCTCCGGAGGAGGTTTTATATATCAGCTAATGTTGTAATTCTATAAAAAATCGTAATCACCATAACAATAAAACTCGGTTGTCAATATTATCTGACGTATAATATTTAATCCAGGGTTTCCATATATCATCAAACTTTGTCATCTGGTTTTTATCTATAGCGTCCATTTTAGCATGGATGAAAGATAGATTCATTCTACGTTTGGTTTCTGCAATATTCACCACATCTGTTTTCCACGCATTGGCTATAGTCTGCTTTGCGGCTATCAGGAGTTTAAGAACTAATTTGAATTGTTTCTGATTGAGAAAGGCTGGTTTTAAATTAATGAGAGCTATAATTGGGTCTGGAAAAATTGGACGATCAAAAAATTTTGTAATTATCAGAAAGAACTTTTTCCAAAATGATTGTACAATTGAGCAATGCCACCAGGTATGTATATAGGTACCCTTTTCTGGACAGCCACGAAAGCAGAGGCCAGTGTTGTCTGTTGAGAATTTGGTGATTCTCGCAGGAACCAAATACCAGCGTGTGAGAACTTTATATAACGATTCAGACGCCAATAAATTTATAGAGGAAGATTTTGTGAAAGACCATATGTTGGACCAAGACCTAGAATCGATCGTACAATCCAAATCTTTTTCCCACTTGGCCACATATTTAGGTATAACGGTATTAGAATTAGATATCAATTGTGTATACAATAATGTAATACGACCTTTAGCGTGTGATTCCTTGAGATAAAATCTTTCAAATTGAGAAATATTATGTAAGTTTACATTTAAATTGAGAAGAGGAGTATAAAAATGTTTGATTTGGAGATATCTGAATATTTCTGATTGTGGAAGCTTATATAATTCACATAGATCTGTAAAAGATTTTATTGATGTAGTTGAAGTTAAATTATATAGACAAGTGATACCAGCCTTAGACCAAGCTTTAAAGGTTTTGGGATATTTCCAGGCTGGGTAAAAAGTCGTATTCTTGTGGAAAGATAATAGCGGATTTTGTGGAGATTGCAGACCATGTGAATTTCTACCTATCCCATATAGATAGAGAGTGCTTAGAAATGGGGTTATTTATAGACTTACGATCCGCAGGTTGTAATCATAATATGTTTATAGGAAGAGGATCACAGTCTACAGCTTCAATGAGGACCCATAAAGGAATCTCTGTAGAAGAGTGATATTTTGTTAATTGAGATAATTGAGCTGCCTTATAATATATGTTAAAGTCTGGAAATCCCAAACCACCCAAAGCTTTGGGGAGAACAAGTGTTTTTTTGTGAAGTCTGGGTTTTATTTTCCCCCAAGTAAATTTCGTTACTTTTTGTTGAATCAGCCTAAGAAAATATGCAGGAATATGAATCGGGAGAGTTCTGAATAAATATAAAAATTTAGGAAGAACAGACATTTTTATGATATTGATTTTCCCAAACCATGATATCGGCATTGATGACCAATTAGATAAAGACCTTGTAATATTTTTTTAATAGAGCTGGGTAATTAGCTGCAAATAAATCGGAGGGGTTAGGAGTAAACTGCACACCCAGATATGGAAGGCTATGATCTACCCACTTAAAGGGTAGTGAATTTTGTAAAGATTGTTTATCTTTCTCGACAAGTGAAATGTTTAATGCTAAAGATTTTTGAATATTGACCTTAAGGCCCGAAATAAATGAGAATTCTTGTAGTACAACCATAAGATTTGGGGCCAAAACATGTGGAGAAGATAGAAAAAGGAGAATATTGTCTGCGAATAAAAAGAGCTTATGATGAAAGCCACCCATTTCAATACCTGTTATAGTGGGTTCCATCCTAATTCTTTGTGCTAAAGGTTCAATGAGTAAAGCAAATAATGGCGAAAGTGGACATCCTTGACGAGTCCCCCTCAGTATATTAAACTCGTCCGATTTGTACCCTGCATATCTGATATAAGCTTTGGGATCTTGATACAAATTAGAGATCCATCGTAAAAAATGAGGGCCGAATCCCCATTTGGAAAGGGTATAGTCATAATATCTAAAGAAAGAAAACAAGTGGGTATACGTCTTTTTTTAGCGTCATGTAACAGGAGGGTTGCACGTCTAATATTATCTCCTGCTTGACATAATGGAATGAAGCCCACTTGATCCCGATGTATAAGATTGCCTATAATAGTATTTAATCTGTTAGCTAGAATTTTGGCTAAAATTTTTATGTCCAAATTTATTAACTAAATAGGGTGATAATTAGACCATATTGAATCGTCTGTGTGAGGTTTAGGGAGCATACAGATAATTGCAGTTAGGGTTTCTCTTCTAAAAGAATGACCTTCCAAATGGGAATTAAAAGTGTTTGTCAAGACTGGAGATAGGGTGTCTACAAACGTTTTGTAATACAGCGCAGAAAAACCATCAGGACCTGGCCTTTTATTTAGTTTCAGATTTTTGATAACTTCAGATACCTCTATAATTTACACTGGTTCCTCCATCATTTCCATTTATATTTTAGATAGTGTCGGTAGAGATACATGAGAGAAAAAATAATTCGCTCTAGAAGGGTCCAACTCATTATTAGAAGAGTATAAATGTTTTAATTGTGTTTTGAATTTTTGTAATATTTTTAAAGGATTGTGTATACCCCCCTAGAGATTTTCAGACGTATCGGTTTCATTGGGTTCTGGCAGGATTTTAATGCCCTGGCTAATAGTGTGTGAGGTTTATTCGTATTGATATAGAAATTGTGTTGTGATCTCTTGATGGTTTTATCCGCTGCTTCAGTAAGGAATAGATCAAATTCCAATTTAGCTTTGTCAAGATTTATTTTAGATAAAGAAGAAGGGTTATTTTGGAATGCTATGTGACATTTATTGAAATTTGTTTCTAAAGTCTGACAAAAGATTTTCCGCTCTCTGTTGAATATGTATGCTTGCTGTAGACATATGCCACGGAGAACAGGCTTGTGTGCTTCCCATAATGTAGTCGGAGAGATGTCAGGTGTGGAGTTATATTGTCTTTGAGCGCAATTTCAATATTATTTTTGTGAGCTGGATTTTTGAGTAGGAAATCTCTTAATATCCATGTTCGATCTTTTTTTTTTTTTGGAATTATAGAGGCAACAGTAATGTCAAGTGCACTATGATCGGACCATGGGATGGGAATAATTTTTGTAGATATTATTTCTGGAATTAGCCCTATGGACATAAATATATGGTCTATCCTAGAGAATGAGCGATGAGGGAACGAGTAATGTGTGTATTGTCTCTTGGTTGGATTCAATTCTCTCCAAGTATCTACTAGGTTATGTTTTGTAATTAGTTTTGATAAGAGTTGTTTGTCTGCTGTATGTGACTGTGGGATTGGTGATTTATCCAAAAATGGAAATATGGTCTGATTAGAATCTCCACATAGAATTGTAGTACCTATTTTGTGGTGTTCTATAGTTTGAAATAAATGAGAAAGAAAAGAAATAGGATTTTTGTTAGGAGCGTAGTATGATGTAATGGTGATAGCGGTATCAAGTAGGTGTCCTTTAAGAATCAAGTAACGACCTTCTGGATCCTTGATTTCCTTCATTAGTGAAAATGGTGTATTGCGATGGAAAGCTATAAGCACGCCTTGTTTTTTAGAGGAGGCCGAAGCTGTGTATACTTGGGGGTAGTCTTTACTGAAAAATTTGGGAGTGGATTGTGATGCAAAATGAGTCTCTTGGAGGCAAACTATATGTGCTTTTTTGGATGAAAATGTGCGGAAGGCTTTAGTGCGTTTATGTGGAACGTTTAGTCCCTGAGTATTTAATGATATGATGTTTAATGGAGCCATGGAGTTGGGAAAAGTAAATATATGTTGGTGTTTATGTTAGAACGTGTGTCATATAAGAAATTATTTGTCTCCAGAGTATAGGGGTGGAGGGAGGGAGGGGAAAGGAGATAATGACTGAAAAAGAAAATACAAATAATATACAATATTGAAATATATCTTAACATATCTATGTTCTTAATGTGTCCGTTGGGAGGAGAAAAACTCTCCCTCCAAGGGTACATGAGCCACTGTCAACTGCCCGGTGTACACCGAGCTGCTGAGGGTAGCAAGAGAGGGTGCAAGGAACTTCCCTGCAGAACACCAAGAGCCAATCATATAATTTCATTTTTCAAGCAAAAAATAAAAATGTAAGATTAAGGTAACCTCAGAGACAAAGTAGAGAAGAGAGAGAAAAAAAACAGTTATAATAAGGTGCCTAAATTATTAGGAACATTGCTTAAATAAGATTATGATAAAAATATTGATTGGAAGTCAGAAAAAAAACTCGGCAGTAGCCATTCTGTTGAAAAGGCAAGATAGTAGCCTCAGTACAGGTGTTTATCAGTCCATAGTGTCAGCCAGATCTGAATCCGGAGATGGAGATTGTATGCGACTTCTTTTCTGTGGATTGTAGTCTTCTTCTCTTCTGGAAGCAGAGGAGGGATTATCAGCATATGAGGATGATTTTTGGCGAGTGTCCGCAGCATCTCTTGATGTGTTTATCATCCCTAGTTTCTGTAAAGTGGTTTGCAGGTCCTTAGCTGTTCGGCACATATATTTGCGACTTTGGAAAGTAAAACGCACTGAGAAAGAAAAGCCCCATTGGTAGATTGTCATTTCGCTGTAATATTTGCAGTAGTGGTTTCAGGGTTCTTCTTTTGTTGATTGTAATTTGTGAGAGGTCTGTGAATAATTGATATTTATGACCCTGGAAAATTAGGGGATCTTTATTTCTAGCTGTATTTAGCAGTAGTTCCTTAGTGCGGTAGAAATGCAATTTTGCGATAATGTCACGGGGAGGACCATCTATTTTCTTTGGTGCTAGGGCTCTATGAACCTGGTCCATTTCAAGACGCTCTAGTGGGATAGCTGGTTGTAATTCTTTAAAAAGTGCAGTAATAGCACAGTTTAAATCAGTCACAGATTCGGGTATTCCTCTAATACATATATTGGAGCGTCTTGCACGATTTTCGAAATCCTCCAATTTGGATTGTAATATGTCATTTTCCTCTTTAAGAAAATCTATTTCTGAGGCAATGTTAGATGTATAATTTTCCAGATCATCTGCTCTAATTTCCAGTGCTGATGTACGCTGACCAAGTTCTCTAATTTCTTTAATAAGTTTTGTGGTGATGGTATCTGCAGTGGATTTGAGTGATTTTTGAAGCAGATTTTCTATTTGTTTCAGCGTTACAGGAGGGGATAAATCTTTTTGTGTGGAAAGTTCTAAATTCTCCAGAACTGACATATTTTTCTCAGGTATTTGGTTAGAGAGACTATGTGCCTTTAATGAGAGAACATCTTTATGTAAAGCAGCAGAAGGGGCTGTCTGTTTGTTATCCTCACTGTGTCTCCCCTCAGAGGGGGAGGGTTTCAGTGCCATACTGCTGTATGTGTGAGGCGACGCTTTCTTGTTAATTTTCTGCCTCATGAGTCTCCTCTGACCCCCCCGAATGTCACCTATGTAAGGTAGGGATATTTATTTACCGTTTGGTATGATATATGTGCGGAGGGTCAAGTTACCTCCGCCGTTATATGGCTCCATTGTCCTGCTGAGAATGGAGCGCTAAGCCAGCATTACCTCTCGGCTCGGCTCCGCCTCCTCCCTGGTATGCATGAATTTTAACCAGGAAATTGATCACCCGAACCAAAGAGGAGGTGGGAAAAGGATATTGGGGAAATATCAGATGAGCAGTGGAGGAGAATAATGGAACTAGGGCCAATGACATCGGTTTCCCCCTCACAAAAAATCTCACATCTGATGCTAGTACACAGGGCTTATTATACACCTAAGAGATTATATTTGTTTGGTAGGAAAACCGATGACAGATGCCCTAGATGCCGGAGACAGGGAGACCTTATGTATATGGTGTGGCGATGTCCGAAGCTGTTTCGTTATTGGAGAGGTGTGGTGGAAACTATCAACAAAATCTTTGAGGTAGAATTGGAAATGGACCCGATATTCTGTGTGTTGGGCTATAGGAAGGTGCCGGGAGAACAAAAATGTACTACGGCGGCAGTCATACGCTGCCTATTCCAAACACGTAGAATAATTGCACAAAGATGGCAGGCGGAGAGGGCCCCATTGGTGAGTGAATGGATCCAAGTCATTAGTGAACTAATATGGAAAGAGAAGACAGTATATGTAAAAAGGGGGAATCTTAGAGAGTTCGAAAAAATATGGAGGCCATGGGCAATGAGATGGGGTACCCTATAGATTAGAAAGGAGCAGGAGAGATAAAAGCTTAAAACTAAGAAAGGTAAGGTAGACTTTAACCTAAGCCATTAGTAAATCCCCTAAAAGTAAATTGGGGGAAAAAAAAAAGGCAATAAAGGTGAGAGGAAAGGAGAAATGGGTAAGGAGAGGGGAGGGAAGGGAAGAGAGAATAGAAAAAGAAGGAAAAGAAAAACTGCAGTAGAATCACAATGTTAATGAGGGAGGGGGGTTTTGAGAAGGGAGGGGGAGGAGGGAGGGGACAGGGATAAATCTAAGATAATTAAGGAAACACGGAATATAGAAGATAAGAATTATTGTAATGAGATATTAGCCTTGCAATAGTGATATATTACTGTTTTAAAAAAAAAAATTTGACGTGTATTATGATGTTTTGTAAATGTGAAGGAAAATGGAATAAAGAATATTAAACTAAAAAAAAAGGAGATGTCTCCATTCTTTCAGGGCTAAAATGATCGCCAACAGGTCTCTGTCACCAATCTCATAATTGCACTCAGCAGGTGACAATTTCTTGGAAAAGTAGCGCATAGCGCTCTCAGAGTTAGGACATTGAGACAGAAGGGTGCCAACTCCAGTCTCAGAAACATCAACTTCTAGGATAAAAGGCAACATAGGATCAGGATGTGCCAACACAGGAGCAGAAACAAAGGCAGCCTTGAGAGTCTCAAAGGCCTTAATGGACTCCGGAGACCAACTCTCTGGGTTACCGTCCTTTCTGGTCATATCAGTCAGGGGCTTGACCAGAGACGAGAAGTTACGAATAAACTTCTGATAGTAGTTGGCAAAACCCAGGAAACACTGCATAGGACGTAAACCCACAGGTCGAGGCCACTGTAGAACTGCCAAAAGTTTCTCTGGGTACATCAAAAAACCAGCAGTGGAAATTACATAGCCCAGGAATGTAACCTGTTCACAATGGAACTCGCACTTCTCCAGTTCACATTTTTTGTTTTATTACAACTGTGTGATTATTTATATTATTTGTAAGGTATTATTTACAATTCACTGTATGTCATGTTCCCATCCTTATGGTTACATGCTTGAGCGCTGCACATATTTTTCCACATTTCTCTGTTCTTACTGTTTTACTGTACTGTATACTATACTGTGTAACATTGGGGGTTGTTTAGCTTAGTGTAGATCCTACCAGTGAGTCCACACCAGATATGGCATTTAAGGGCTTGTTGGCCCATGTTTATTAAAGGAAAAGAAAACAAGTCTGACAACAGAAGAGTTGCCCACACAGGGGTTTAAGCTTTTCACAGCAACAAAGTAAGTTAAACAGAAAATACCAAGCCACCTGACTCTCTTTATCGGCACTGCTGCTCAGGCTTATGCTTCATCCCTCTCAGCTCTATAACAGAGTTCCTGTACCTCAGTACTCTTTTCCAGCTTCCTTGCTGTTCCAGTCCACAGACTTGGACCCTTTGTCTGCTCTGACAGACAGAACTGTGCACACTTCTCCCTTGCTTGCCTGGACTGCTCGGGAGGGTGGAGCCCAGAACCATGGTCAGGTGTCTACAAATAGTCCAGCACACACCTGACCAGTCAGTGTGCTGGAGAGTCCCAAAATCAGGACACAGGACTGGGGATTTCATCCCACCTGGATCGCTACGAAATCCCCGGCTCCAGATCCCAAAACGGATTTTAGTAAATAGTGAGGAAACTGAAAAGTCAGTTTCCTCCCAAATAAGCAGATGCCCTGCCCGGTTGAGAACCCTGCATCTTTCTGCTGGTGGGGTATCACACTATCACAACTGCTATACTGTAATGTTTTATTTTTACTATGTTTTATTGTTAACCATTGTTTGCTTTGCAGGTACACCATTTAGCTGCAGCACTGATCTGTTTATTCTTTTTTTATTATTATTTAATTTTTATTTTATTATATCATTTACCATACAATCCATCTTTAAAACAATCTACTTTGTCACACATCTCTTATTCATTTCCCAATATCCCCCCCTGCCCCGCCCCCCCTATGTTCTGTTGATCCACCTTATGATGTTTCCATTATTGCCTGTATGTAGGTTTCTGTCATTCTAAATAATCTCCACTTTTTCCATGTTGCCCAATATCTGTTCATTCGATCTTTCTCCATATTGCTTAAATATTCCATGTTGTTAATATACTCTACTCTCTGTATCCATTCTCTAATAGAAGGTTTTTTAATCTCTAGCCATCTTTTAGGGATGAGGGCTTTTGCCGCATTGAGTAAAAATGGTATTAGGGTTTTTTTTATATTGGTTCCTTGTTTTCTCTGAGCCATTAAATAGGCAAACCCAGGGGCAATATGGTATCCTGTCTCCAGTTATTATCTCTATATAGTCTAATATACTATGACAGTATTGTTTTATTTCTGGGCATTCGCACCGTATATGGAATGTTGTTCTGAGCCATTTACATTCTCTCCAACACAGTGAAGGTTTGGAGGGATATATTCTATGCAGCTTTTCCGGTGTCAAATGCCATCTAATCAAGCACTTGTAATTTACTTCTATGGACCTTACGTCCGATGCGTAATTATATACTGCATTTATCATTTGTGTCTCATCTAGGTTAATACCCATATCCTTTTCCCATTCTACTATAGCAGGTACAGCCCCCTGCCCCTCTATTTCTGTGAGAATTTCATATACCCGGGATACAGTATGTTTTTCTATCTTTTTTGAGTTGCATAGCTTTTCCATTGGCATTAATGTATTCTCATCTCTTATTGGACCTAGAATTGATTTAAAAAAAGTGTTGAATCTGTAAATACTCCCATTCCTTTAGGTTTTGCCACCCAATTTTCTTTGCTATTTCCTGTTTTGACATTAATTCACCTCCTAAAGTGATATCCTTTAATTGTATATTTATCATTTGTTTCCCTAATTGTGTACCCATTCCTGGGATAAAAAAAATTGTGCCCCCAAGTGGATTTAATTGAGAATTATATATCCATTTATTACTGTGATATAATGCATCCCATATTTTAAGTGTTGTTAAAGTTATTTCATGTGCCCTATTTCTTCCTATTCTATATTTTGGCGGAATCCAAATAATTTTTTGTAAATGTGTACTATAAAGTATCTCCTCCATTTTTACCCATTTCTTATTAGTGCCGGAGTTAGTCCATTCCACCAATCTTGCTAAAGTGATTGCTATATAATACCTATATGTGTCCGGAAGTGCCATCCCACTTTTTTTCTTTTTCCTAGTTAATAAGTTATATTTTACCCTTGGTTTTTTATTTCGCCATATAAAATTTAAGAAAAGTATTTTTATTACTTTAAAAAAACTTTTTGGTATAGTAATCGAGAGCGTTTGAAATTTGTATGTAATTTTGGGCAAAATCACCATCTTCAATATATTAATTCTACCAGTCCATGTAATTGATCCCGTTTTTATATTTCTTAGCTCTGCTTTAATTTCATTTAATAATGGAATGTAGTTAGCTTGGTATAGATCTTGGGCCGAGTTTGTAATTTTTATACCTAAATATGTTATTTCTTTTTTCTCCCATGTAAAGGGAAATTCTTGCTGCAGTAATTTCTCTTCCTTCTTGTCTAATCCTATATTCAATATAACTGTTTTATAGGGTTTATTTTAAAGTTTGAGAGAGCTCCATAATCCCTTATTTCTTTTTTTAAGCAAGGAAGGGACAGTCTCGGGTTAGTCATATATAGGAGTATGTCATCCGCATATGCCGCCACTTTATGTTCCTCATCCCCCAATTTTACCCCCCACCCCCATGTTAGCGTTGTTTCGAATTTTTGTAACTAATGGTTCCATGGCGATCACATACAGGAGGGGCGATAACGGACATCCCTGTCTTGTTTAGACATGTGCAGAGTAAAATATTTCGTTTCGGAATTTCGTTTTCGTCCGAAAACTTAATTTATTTAGTTACTCCCGAAATTCGTTTTTATTTATTTCGTTTTTCGTTCAAAAATTGCATTCGTCCGAAAATCCACATGAATTACGGTCGAATCTGTCTTGGAAGGCTTATGGTGTCTGTCGAATGTATAAAGAAGATTCGACGGAGCTAACTATATAGCATACTTTAGAACCCTATTAAAGTCTATGGGACTCCAACGTTCAAAATCTAAAGTGCTAATTTTAAAGGCTAATTTGCAAGTTACTGTCCTAAAAAGTGTTTGGGGACCCGGGTCCTGCCCCAGGGGACATGTATCAATGCAAAAAAAAGTTTTAAAAACGGCCGTTTTTTCGGGAGCAGTGATTTTAATAATGATTAAAGTGAAACAATAAAAGTGTAATATTCCTTTAAATTTCGTAGGGGGGGGGTTGTCTATAGTGTGCCTGTGAAGGGGCGCATGTTTCCCGTGCTTAGAACTGTCCCAGCACAAAGTGTCATTTATGCAGGAAAAAAAGTCCTTTAAAATCACTCGCAGCTATTATGAATTGTCGGCTCCGTAATACAGAGAACACTCATTGAAAGTCATTGATAAAAAAATAAATAAATAAATTTAAAAAAAAGCGTGGGGGTCCCCCAAATTCAATTACCAGGCCCTTCAGGTCTGGTATGGATATTAAGGGGAACCCTGCCTCAAATTTAAGAAAAAATTTGACGTGGGGTTCCCCCTAAATATCCATAACCAGACCCTTCAGGTCTGGTATGGATATTAAGGGGAACCCCGCGTCAAATTTAAAAAAAAATTGACGTGGGGTTCCCCCTAAAAATCCATACCAGACCCTTTATCCGAGCACGCAACCTGGCAGGCCGCAGGAAAAGAGGGGGGGACGAGAGAGTGCCCCCCCTCCCTCCTGAACCGTACCAGGCCACATGCCCTCAACATTGGGAGGATGCTTTGGGGGTCCATGACCCCTCAAAGCACCTTGTCCCCATGTTGATGAGGACAAGGGCCTCATCCCCACAACCCTGGCCGGTGGTTGTGGAGGTCTGCGGGCGGGGGGCTTATCAGAATCTGGAAGCCCCCTTTAACAAGGGGACCCCCAGATCCCGGCCCCCCCTGTTTGAAATGGTAA
Source organism: Lithobates pipiens (assembly GCF_037356315.1). Classification (NCBI taxonomy): domain Eukaryota; kingdom Metazoa; phylum Chordata; class Amphibia; order Anura; family Ranidae; genus Lithobates; species Lithobates pipiens. The sequence continues at coordinate 157,919,509 of NW_027507791.1, read as the reverse complement.
GGGGGTACAAAAGTACACCTACCATTTCACAAAGAAAGTGTAAAAAATGGTTAAATAAAACAAACACACTTTTGAAAGATTCCTTTATTAAAAATAAAAAAATAAAAAAAAGATTCCAGCGGCGGTAATCCACTCTTGCTATCCAGCGACGGACGATCATCTCTCCAGCGATGTCTCATCTCATCCAGCGCAGCGATCCTCCATCCTTCTTCTGTCTCCTCCACGGAGACACTGCAGGCATTCCGGCGGCTGACGTTTCTTATATACGGAGGGCGGGGCCACCCGTCACCTGACCCCGCCCCCCTCTGACGCAAGGGGAAACCCGGGGTTCCCCGTGACGTATGGGTGACCCCGCCCCCCTCTGATGTAACGGAAACCTGCCTGTGTTACATCAGAGGGGTGCGGGTCACCCCTACGTCACAGGGAACCCCGGGTTTCCCCTTGCGTCAGAGGGGGGCGGGGTCAGGTGACGGGTGGCCCCGCCCTCCGTATATAAGAAACGTCAGCCGCCGGAATGCCTGCAGTGTCTCCGTGGAGGAGACAGAAGAAGGATGTATTCGCTGCGCTGGATGACATGAGACATCGCTGGAGAGATCATCGTCCGTCGCTGGATAGCAAGAGTGGATTACCGCCGCTGGAATCTTTTTTTTATTTTTTTATTTTTAATAAAGGAATTTTTCAAAAGTGTGTTTGTTTTATTTAACCATTTTTTACACTTTCTTTGTGAAATGGTAGGGGTACTTTTGTACCCCCTTACCATTTCAAACAGGGGGGGGGGGCGGGATCTGGGGGTCCCCTTGTTAAAGGGGGCTTCCAGATTCTGATAAGCCCCCCGCCCGCAGACCTCCACAACCACCGGCCAGGGTTGTGGGGATGAGGCCCTTGTCCTCATCAACATGGGGACAAGGTGCTTTGAGGGGTCACAGACCCCCAAAGCATCCTCCCAATGTTGAGGGCATGTGGCCTGGTACGGTTCAGGAGGGAGGGGGGGCCGCTCTCTCGTCCCCCCCTCTTTTCCTGCGGCATGCCAGGTTGCGTGCTCAGATAAAGGGTCTGGTATGGATTTTTAGGGGGAATCCCACGTCAATTTTTTTTTAAATTTGATGCGGGGTTCCCCTTAATATCCATACCAGACCTGAAGGGTCTGCACATGTCTAGTCTTGTTCCATTCAGCATCTCAAATGCGGATGACATACTCCCATTTACCCCCACTGTAGCTGTTGGCTGCGTATATAGATTGTTTATCCATTTCAACATCTTTGGGCCTAAGCCTATGTTCTGAAGGGTTTCCATTATAAAGCACCAATCTACACAGTCGAATGCCTTTTCAGCATCGATCGATATTAATATCATTGGAGCGTTATTTTCCTTATCTTTACCTGTGAGCAACAGTGTTCTCAAGCTGTTATCTCTCCCCTCTCTGCCTGGTACGAATCCTACTTGGTCGCCATTTATTAATTCAGGTATAAGATTTTCTAATCTTGTGGCTAACACCTTCGCGTATAGCTTTGTATCCACATTCAAAAGCGCTATAGGCCGGTAGTTTGAACAAATTGATTTATCTTTCCCGGGCTTTGATATAACCGTTATGTTTGCCAACAGCGATTCTTTCCTCATGTCCTCTTTCTCTCCTATTTTATTCAGATATTTGCACAGTTCAGGGACTAGTTGCTCTTTAAATTTCTTATAATACTTAATTGAAAAGACGCCCGGGCCCGGACTTTTCCCATTAGGGGTTTCCTTTAATGCTTTATAAATTTCAACTTCCGTAATAGGCTCTTCTAATCTCTTGGCACTTGCTTCTGTTATTTTAGGTAAATTTGTTTTATTCAGATATTCTTGTATTTTAGTTTTCCTGATCTGCTTCTGTTCTCCTGTCTCTGTACTTCTAATTGAGTATAGTGGACTATGATATGTTTTAAAAGCATGAGCTATCTCCGATGTTCTATATTTAATTTCCCCGTACTCATTTTTGATCTTTTCAATATAATTGAAGGTTGTTTTTTTTCCCTTGGTACCCTTGCCAGGTGTTTACCCGTCTTGTTTCCCCACATATATCTTTCTTTAGCTACATTCTTGAATACTTTTCTTATCTCTTGTTCCATCATTTCGTTTAACTGCACGCGCTTTTTGATGATCTCTTCATATGTGTTTCTATCTAATTGTTTCTTATGTTTTTGCTCTAACAGATATAGTTCTTTTTTTGTGTTATTCAAAGTCTGTTCCCTTTCTTTTTTTTTCCCAGCACCTATGGAGATTAACTTCCCTCGTATCAGGGCTTTATGGGCCTCCCAGAGTGTTGCCTTAGACAAATCTATTGTGTCATTGATTTTGAAGTATTGTTCGATCTCTGTTTTTATGGTTCTCTCTACTTCCTCATTATCTATTAAAGCCTCATTAAGTCTCCAGGTACATTTTCTTCGCTTCATTACCTCCTCTCTAATTTTAACTGTCACAGGTGCGTGACCCGATGAGGAGATACTTCCTATCTCCACGTCTATATTGCTTTCTAATACTTCACGGTCTACAAATATGTAGTCCAAGCTAGCGTACATATCATGTACCAAGGAATAATAAGTGAAATCCTTTCTTCCCTAGTTTCTCACTCTCCATGCATCCACAAGCTGTTATGTATGTATTTTCTTTTTTAACATTCTATGTTGTTTAATTTCCTGGATGATTAATTTCCACGATGTACTATCTATACTATCTAAGTCCGGATCGATAGGAAAATTCAGATCCCCTGCTAAGATCACTTGGCCCTGCTTAAAATCTGTTAGAGCATTCAAAATCCCATTTAAATATTTTTTTGGACCCTTATTAGGACCGTATACGTTTGCTAGTGTGTATCTTTTTCTTTGCATAGTTCCTTTTAAAAATAGAAACCTCCCCTCTGGGTCAACCTTTCTTTCCTCAACAATAAAACTTTTTTCGAAATTCCAATAGCTACACCCCTAGCCCCCTTATTTGGGAAATCTGCATAGTACCATGTTGGGGAAAACACGTGTATTTAGCCGACTATTGGATTCAAGGGATATATGCGTCTCCTGTAAGAAAACAATATCTGCAAGGTATCTCTCAACTTCTTTAAAAATACTATATCTTTTCTTGGGAGAGTTCATTCCTCTAACATTATATGTTAACAACTTAAACTCTACCATTGGGCAAGTCTTGAACATCTCTTGTTTCATTTAGTGGATTTGGATCAACAGATTTTCCCTCTCTCCCTCCCCCCTCATTTGATGTAACTCTGACCCTATGGTCCCAGACATCTTACCAGGGACCCCCTTGTCCCTCCGGTCCCAATATCCTAAGGTGAAGTTCTGTTTGGCCATGTCGCTATCCATCTCACCTATTGCTTGTGAGATGGTATTCCACCATGTCCCGCTGCTTTTTCATTCTCATCACTGCTTGCTTGCCCTCTGAAACCCAAAGAAAAAAAAAACCCTGCCTTCTACTCCCGCTCTCGCCCCCCCAAGCCGTTTCCCTCTCCATCCCCCCCAAGAAGAGGGGGGGAGAAAGGGACAAGGAGAGGAAAAAAAAGAAAAACAATATTTGGGGAGCTATCCTCCTATTTCCTCCTCTCCCCAGCTCCTCATCTTGTCTCTCCACCCCCCCCCCCCCCAAGCTCTTCAACCCTGCTCAATAATCCATATTATGTCCCAGGAATATCGAGTTTTTTTCATAAGTCTGTTGTGTTCTCTATAAATCTCAATCTTCCTGTGCAGCCGTTCTTTCTACCAATTAAGCATGCGGGAAACACCCAATTATATTGCACTCCATTCTCTACCAAAACTGCTAAAAGGGGTTTTAAGGCTCTCCTTCTCCTCAGGGTCTCTTGAGATAAGTCCTGGAATATCTGGATATTCTTTCCTTCATATTCTATTGGTACGTTTGCTCTTATGTTTCTCCATATTTTAATTTTATCTTCTTAATTTTGGAATCGCACTATAATATCCCGGGGCGTCTCTTGTGGAAGATCTTTTGGCTTTCTTAACCGATGTGCCCTTTCGATTTTTATTGGGTTTATTATATCTTTATTCATCACCGGGTTACATATCTTTTTTATTGTATCTATTAGATCTTCCTGTTTTGATAATTCTGGGACCCCACATATTCTTATATTTTTTCTTCTATCCCTATTTTCCTGATCCTCCATTTTATACGCATGTTCTTGTTGCACTTTTTTTACAGATACAATTTCTGCTTCTAATTTCCCAATTATATTAGCTTAATTTTCAACTTTTTTTTCTATGTCTTCTACCCGTTCCAGGATGTGCCCAAGGTTCTCATGCAGTCTTTCCATTTTGGACTTCATGGAGTTTTCTAGGGCTGCAAACATAGATGTTATTTCTCTTTTAGTAGGCAGGGATAGGGGGTTTTCCTGCTGCGTCTGTGTCCCTTCTGTTTCGTACTCTAGTTCTAAGGGCTGTTCCATTTCCACCTCTGTGTATCTTGGTCCTGTATAGATTTATTCTGCATTTGTTGCTTTTTTTTCAGCCTGAGTGCTTCTAGTGTTTTGTTGTTTCTCTATGTGTTGTTTCTCAGTTAAGCCCGTTTGCGTAACATATTTACTCATTGGACCAGGGCTTGTAACTAGGCTCCGCCCAGGTGATTTAGGGGTGGCGCCCGTCTTAGGTGTCTTTCCCTTCATTTGTCTGTACAAAATTACGCAGTAAAATTTAGTCCAGTTATTGTTTTGTTGATATTATATATATATATATATATATATTTTTTTGTGTCTTGTCGCTCCAAATTATTTCTCCCCAGCTTCTCCGATAAGTAATATTCACGACACCCCAGGTTTCAAATCATTTAACAGCATACCCATTTACCTGCACTTATAACACCTTTTTACGCTGTCTATTGTCGGTCGCTGACCATGTCAACCCAAGGGCAGCGAGTGATACCGCTTAAAAGTTAAAAGTCAGTATGCAGAGATGGCGCTGGCTGAATTAAGAGTCAGTATGCAGAGAAGGTGCAGATATCCCCCAAAGTAGAGCATTCAGCATACATAAATCAGTGACAACAATGCTGCAGGAGGTGATTTCACCATTGCAGTTAAAAAAAAGAGCATATATGCCGAAGCATAGGGGCTGGGGTGGACAGACGGTGAATTTCCCCTATGCTTTGTCATATACTGTATTTTTTTTATTCTTTTTTTGGCAGAGATTGCAAATAAAGGGATTGTTTTATTGAGTTACTGTTTTATTGTTACTGTGTATTATTGTTAACCATAGTTTACTTTGCAGGTATAGCACTGATCTGTTAATTCTGACAGCAACAGGGTTTGCTTTCAGAATACAAAAATCCATGACCATTGTGCTGTAGGATGTGATTTCACCAACACAGTTAAAAAAAAAGGCATATATACCGAAATATGGGGGCTGGGGTGGTCAGAGGGCGGATCGCCCCTATGCTTTGGCTTATATTTTTTTCACTTTTCTTGGCAGAGATTTCTTCGTCCACATGAATAGATGTGAATGGAGGAGTCTGTTGTGTTCTTTTATTTTCCTTCAGCCCATGGGCTGAATGAAATAAAAAGAACATTGCATGTATGCCCGTTATTAGAAGTGGCTGGATGCAGGGAGGTATATTCTAAGGGCGGGCATAGCACACACTTTTTCTGGCAGAGATTTCTTCATACAGATCGATTGCTGTGAAGGGAGGAATCTGTTTGGTTCTCTTTTTTTCATTCAGTCCACAGGCTGCATAAAAAAGAACATTGCAATATATACCCAGCAAGGACCAGCAACATACTGGTACATCGTTAGACTTGAGTGGTTATACCGGGATGATGCCTGCAGGTTTCGGCATCATCTTGGTATTGTTTTTTTCAGTTGGCAGTCAGCTTTCATATAAAAGCAATTCTAACAGATGACAAGGACATTCACTGTATTGTTTATTTAAGCACAAGAGACTCCATTTTGCTCGCACTGTTGAAATGTGTTTTGTAACCTTTACCTAACACACAGACCATCTTCTGCTTTCCCTGTCTCTACTCCCCCCTACCCTCTCAAGGTTCTACTTTTGCAATTGTTCTATTTGCTAGCTTTTAATAATATATTTCTATTTGTTAGCTATTAATAACATATTTCTATTTGTTAGGTTTTAATAACATCTCACACCACCCCTTTCTTTTTTTTTTTTGTTCCACAAATTTTTTATTGGTATTGAACAAAGCGGAAAAAAAATTACAATTTGTAAAAATACAATTTCAGTAACACTTATACAAAATATATCAGATATTTATAAAATTTTTAGGAAAGCTCATTAATCTAGCAGTGAGCAGATAAGTGCAGCATATCAAAATGCAAGGTAAGATATCTATTTTGTAATTGACTCAAAGTTTACAAGCGAAACAGATATAACAATTTTTTTTTTCTTTAACAAGGTTACTCATAAAAAGGCAGGGGGGGGGGGGTGAGAGGGAAAAAAGAAAAAAAAAAAAAAAAAGGGGGGAGGATAAGAGGACAAGGGATATTTGGTGTTTAGCGGGCCAGTTTTGTTATTCTTTCTTTTTACCTTTCATTCTTTCCTGATTCCTGTCTATGTGAACGTACACAACATAGCTGAATGATACAGATTTTTTCTTTTTTTTTTTTCTTTCTTTTTCCTTTCCTTGGTGATTACAGTATGGATGTTTTGTATTCCTGAGTACCTTTATATTCTATCCATTTAAGCCAAGTTGAGGTAAAGTTTGTCATTCTCTCCTGTGAGATACTTATGAGTTCCTCAATGGATTCTATAGAATTGATTCTTCCGAACCACTCTTTTTTTGACGGAGGGGTGGTTGATCGCCAATGACAGGGGATACAATGTCTGGCAGCGTTTGTCATAAACATGGTTAGGGATTTTAAATACCTTTTTTTGGGGATTGTGTTATGGTGTAGTAAAAAGTGTGCTGGGTCGAAGTTTATCGTTTCTGAGGTAACTGCTGTGATGGTTTCATGGACCATTTTCCAGAACGTCTGGATTTGTGGACAGGACCACCAAATGTGTATCATCGAGCCTTCCTCTCTGTTACACCTCCAACATCTGTCAGAGGTCTGAGGGTAGAATTTGTGTAAGATATTGGGCGTTCTGTACCATCTTGATAAAATCTTGTATCCGCATTCTTGGGTGGCGACATTAAGTGAGCCTTTGTGGGTATATGTGAAGATGGTTTCCCAATTTTCTTTGGTAAGAGATAAATTAAGGTCGTGTTCCCATGCTAGGCAAGACGGGGTGGAGAACTCTAAACCATCACCAAACAGTGAATTGTACAAGGTAGAGATGTTGTGTCTTTGTGGGTGTTTTTCTAGACATAGGATCTCGAGGGTCGTAGGAGTTTTGGACTTTAAATGAGTCATTTCAGGTCTAGAGAGAAAATGTCTTATTTGAAGGAAGGTCCATTGTGAAATCAGACTAGGGTCGATGTCCTTGTTTATTTCATCGAGGGACAGAAGTTTCCCATTACGGAAGAAATGTTTGGCTATCACTTCTTTGTGTGGCCATTTATCTAGGAATGTTTTTCGTTCATTTCCAGGGGGGAAGTCAGGGTTATTTCTGAGTGGCGTTAAGGGACTGATCCAAGGGGTAGGGTCATTTTTTCTATAGGTATCATGAAATGTTGCCAGAGTGGGGCCTATAAGGGGGTGAGATTTGATTTCTTTTGAGTGGTGTTTGGGGCTTATCCAAGGTAAGTGATTGATTGGGTAGGTAAATTGCGCTTGTTCTAAGGACACCCAGTCCTTGATTGGTTGGTGTAGATTCCAGTCAACTATACGTGTTAGAAGGGCTGCCTGATGGTATTTCCTTATGTCTGGTAGTGCAATTCCGCCTTTGTTTTTGGGGAGGTTTAGTCTCGTATATTTAATTCTGGGAGGTTTACTTCTCCATATAAAGGTGGAGCTTGCTTTGCGGAAGGAGGTAAAAAAGGAAGATGGCATTCTAATAGGAATTGTTTGCATTGTGTAGAGGAATCTGGGTAAGATTGTCATCTTTATCAGTGATGCCCTGCCAAACCAGGAAATGTTTAGAGAATTCCATCTTTTAAGGTCTTCTTTAGATGTTTTTAGTAGAGGTAAGAAGTTAAGTTTGTATAGATCATTGAGGTCGGAAGGAATTTCAATTCCTAAATAAGTAATATTTTGTGAAGACCACTTGAATGGAAAGTTTTGTTTGCACAAGTCTACAACGTTAGAGGGCAGTGATATGTTTAATGCTACTGATTTGGAATGGTTGATTTTTAAATTGGATATTAGCTGGAATGTTTCAAGTTCTTGGATGATATTGGGTAATGAGATATGGGGTTGTGATAAAAAGAGTAGCATATCATCAGCAAATGCGGCAACTTTATAAGAACGGTCTTGTATTTCAATTCCCTTTATATCTGGGTTGGATCTAATTTTGTTCAGGAGTGGTTCCAAGGTGAGGACGAAGAGTAGCGGAGATAAGGGGCAACCTTGTCTTGTGCCGTTTTTCAGATTGAAGGCATTCAACAGGTGGCCATTTGTGCGAACTCGTGCGGTTGGGTTAGAGTACAGTGCAGCAATATAGGCTCTCATCTGGGGTAATATGCCGATATTTTTCAATACTGCATCTATAAAGTCCCAGGCCACTCTGTCGAATGCCACCCCTTTCTTATCTATGTATAAAATAACATGTAATAATACATTTTGTCACTGAACGTTTTAAACACAGTGATTGCGTCCTGTGAATCTGTTCCTGCAGCTGCAGTATTAACTTCTGTTTTTAAAATCCCAATCAGAAATAATTCCATAACAGTTAGCGAGTCATATCAAGAGTTTGGTAGAGTCTCCAGAAGGAACCGCGCTTTGATTGGGATCATTGGGAATGCAGACCTCGAAATGCTGGCTAGGTAAGCTGTACTTAAGCTTGCTATATTTCTGCCTTTCCTATGTATCCTATCTGTCGGTTCTCAAGGAAACCAGACCACTCTCTAACTTTTCTGGTTGGATAATGTGTGTGTGTGTGAATGTGTTTGTGTCCCCCTTCATGGGTTGGACTGTGTGTGGATAGCGAGAATCCTCTGCAGGTTCCGTTGACTCTTTGTGGGTGACTTGGGTCAGAGGCGCATGGAAGGGTCAGATAAAACCCACATAGAAGAGAAGAGACGAGGAGGGTCTCTTAATGAGTGTTTTGCTATTGTCATAAACCCCTTCTATCTATGTGGAGACTATTCTTGTAGATCTGCAGATTTGCTGTACTCTTTTTTGAGGCAAGAGGGTATAGGCATAGTAGAGAAGACTGGCCAGTCATTATGGGAATTCAATTAAATAAGGGAATGAAGGGTGAGAGACCATCAGAAAATGCCCAGCGCAAGATGAGCGCTAGAGAATATATGAACCAAAAGTACAGTTCTGCCTATACTGAGCCCCTAGATAAATGGGTAGAATGGACAAAGGGAACAGCTAAACCTTTAAAATTTGAAAGGACTTTTGATTTACAAGTATGGCAAACTTTCTGCACGATTATGGCCCACTACTGTGCAGTGAAGGGACGTGGAGAGTAGCTTGAACATGAGAGACAGAAGCTAAACTAGCAAATCAAACTGGCTTGACTGACATGTTTACTACGTTTGGCCAGAAGACTCTGTAGAGGAGGAGCCCTCACCTTATGTGGCTGCCAGTTTGGCTTTAAGGGGTCCACTTACAAAAACACAAGAATTAGATTACATGGAACACACAAAAGATGAGCTGGGCAATATAGTAGAGAGCAGAGTTTTAACAGCCCCATATCAATCTACAAAGAGGGATTTGGCTTGTATACTAGAAACAGATGATTGGCATAAATCAAAAGGCACATATGCAAAACTAGATTCTAGATGGTTTAGTTTCTTGATGGTTTAATACACCAGTTGAAAGAAAAGTTGATCATAGCAAGGCCTGTTGGCAGGCAATATGTCCATTCGAGACCTCCTACCTATCTTGTTATCCATAGAAAACAGGATTAACCAAAAAGACCGCAAACCCAAGGTCATATACACAGAGAAGCAGAGGGAAAGAGGAAGAGGCAAAGGCAATTTCATAAATCATGGCAATAGGGACCAATTATATATTACAATTATAATGGAGAAGGACACATAGCCAAATTCTGCCATTTTTCTGACCATAGACTGGGAAGGTAGCTTAGAGACACAGCATGCTGATCCCAATTCTCCGCAAAAAAAGCAGTGGATCAGTCATAGGAAAATGGCATGCCAGTATTAATCATGTTAAATAGGGGAGACAATGGTCCCGAAGCCAGAGTAAAAGTATTTTTACAAGAACTCCCTTATCCTGGAGGTGAAACAGAATTAACCTGTTTAATAAATAATGGTGCAAGCCAAAGCTTTTTTAATATAGAGGACTTACCTCCAGGATTATCTACAAATGTTATCTCAGGTGTTGGCCTAACTTGGACCTCTACTGATTTGGTTGAGTCCAAGCCAATTAAACTCAGGCTAGGACAGCAAACATAAATTGACACTAAAGTGTTAGTTTCAGACACAGTTCCTACCAATCTTTTGGGATCTGACATTTTAAACCAAATTATAGCAAACATAGACTACACTCCAAGTCCAAGTGGTCAGTAGTCTGTCAGGAGAAGTTTTAAATTCTGCCTGTGGAGTATTTTTAATCCAAAATACTCCACTCCGCCATTTCCACCAGAATTGAAAGTGATTCCCGCTGATTTACGGGCCACCAGCAAACATGATGCAGGTCTGCTGGATTGCACCCCAGTTAGGATAAAAATGAAACCAGGAGCCCACTGAGTATTGCTCTGACGGAGGGGATAAAGGATCTAAACACTCAACTGAAATCAGCACAGGTTGTTGTACCAATTAAGTCCCAAGCCAATACACCCCTGTTCCCAATTGCAAAGAAGCCAGACAAGAAGGGTGGGCAGGTGACATACAGCATGGTGCATTATTTGAGAGCCATTAACAATACAATTGAGGCAGACACCCCAATCGTGCCCAACCCTTGCACTACTAAGTCGAATTCCTGCCTCCAGCACCTGCTTTACAGTGATTGATCTTGCAAATGCTTTGATTTCTGTGTCCCTGCACCCAGATTACTGGCACCTTTTTTAATTTGCAAAGGGATGATGGCGCTGTTCTATAAACTGTATGAAAATGTATATGGTGGGTGCACTCATAAACAAACCACACCTATAGAAATAAATATGTGTAAGTAAACATGTGTATGTAAACAACTCTACGTAAAAGTGCAATGTGCATAGGGGTAATAAAGTGTATCAAAAATGTATGTGTGTAAAGTAAAACAGTGCAAAAAGATATCTCTATATATTATTATCCAAGGACAATATCAAAACATATCAAAGAATATAGATAAACTGTCCACCAAGTATTAATCCTGTGTATACAACCAGAAAATATGTAAATAAATATATATGCAAATAAAATAATAAAATGTATAGAAATGTCCCAAGAAAAATGAATATCAAAAATAACCAAAAAATATTTGTGAATAAATAGATTAAAAAATGAAAAATTAGTGTCCATAAGTGAAAAAATTCTTGTGCCAAAAAACACCTCTGGAAATAAAGGTGACTTTTCACTGGAAATGAAGGTGACGTTTCAGTGCTCCCCTCCTTCCTCACCCCTGCTGGGGTAACAGGCGTAAAACCTCCTTATCCGGATGGTGGTGGTAATCCTCCTGTCAGAGTACCCTGGACTCCTGGTAATTACCGACTGTCAGTGGTGCTTCCTCTCATGAGTGAGGTGAAATAAGTCAACAGCGGGCAATCCACATGCATCAAAAAGGATGGTGCTCATAGTGTAAATCCGTCAAAGACTTTTATCATAATTAAAAACGCTATAAAGATGTACAAATATAGGGGCCGCAGCTCCCTTAAAAAACTCTACAGCGTTAAAACACTTATGCGATCCGACTACTGTAGCATGCGTTCCATGAACACGCTAGCCATAATGGAAGACGGAACACTCAGGAAGTGACGTATTGGGTACCAAGTAAAGTCCCGCCTTATACGTTTCATCATACAGATGTCATCGGAGGCACTGCCATCTTGGTACACCATGCGCTATATAAAGCACAGGAAGAGGCCACCGTAGCCAATCAGTGGAGTGTATCAATTCAGGGAATCATAAGGCTGGTACGATGAGAACAACAATGGCCCTACCCCACCCTATGCGTGTATATCCCATGCGCCATCTAGTGGATGGTAAAAAGAAAGCAGCCCGTGGCATCTTCAAATGCTAATCATCATATTGCAATTGGATGTGAATATATAAATAAATAAAAAATTGTATATATTCTCATAAACCAAGGCAAAAATTCAGACAAGTATATGAAAAACCATGATACATAAAAAATAATAAATAAATAAAATTATTAAAAATATTAAAAGTATTTTATATATATTTATGTTTATATATTGTGTGGCCAATATAAATGGGAAAGACATGTGAGGGAAAAAAATGAATCTGTATATATGTATGAAACATGAATCAAAGGACAGGAAGGGAGATTAGGGATTTTTGCGGTGCTAATTAACAAAATACAATTAATTAAAGTACAAAATTAATAGTACAAAAATTTATTAAGTTTGAGGTTAAAATCAGTAGCAATATATGCTTAAAAGATTCAGAATAATGCAATACAGTGGTTGTTCTCGTCAAGCACACATAGTCCCGACATGTTTCGCATTGGATTGCTTCTTCAGGGGATGTGTGAATGTTTGAACAAGATCTAGACCGAAAATACAAAAATAATAATATAGTATATCACAAAATTCATAAGTGCAGAAATAGGGGAAAAAAAAAAAAAAAAAAAAACACACACAGACACACATCAAATACCTAACTTAATTTTAAGGTTGCTAAAATAAAACAGCCTTTTAGGGGTGAAGAACCCTCTAAAGTATAAAAATTGAGAAAAATAGGACAAGGATATATTTTAATTTCAAATGTATTACTTACGTAGGTTGGATAATTGTAAGCAATGGGGACGCTCGTATTTTGAAAAAAATCTCTTTTTGAGCACGCAGGGAGACACACCTGCACAGAAATACCAGCTGGGTGGCCAATCAAAGAAAAAACAAAACGAAGATTAGAAAAGTTAGAATAGATAAGAAAGTGTATATCAAAAGGGTAGTGTGTACATCATAAACTGAGTGTTATAAAGACACAAACCCTCAAGCATATAAATATACACAAAGAGTTACACATTCGCATCCCAAAGCATGGAATTCAAAGCCAGGGAGTCAATGCGGACATATAAAAAAAGAGACATGGACAGCAGCCCAGGTCCAAAGAGTTGAAAAACCGGCAGAAAGATAAGTGAACGTTTGCAAATGAAGAAAAAAACAAAAAACGATCGAGTAGATATTGAAAAATATAACAGTAAGCTTACCGAGAGGTACAGAGTCTGGACGATCAAGCGTCACCCTTGGCTGCAACCCGCAAAGGAATGACGATAATACGAAGGCTTTTTATATGCCCCGCCATCAAGCCGGCGTCTGACGTAGTCGGCCTGATGCGGACAAAAGGAGCGCTATTGCGCATGCTCACCAATGGGACGAGACTGAATAAGCCTACAAATCCCATAATGCCTCAGGCATGTGGGCGGAGGAAAAGAGGGGAACGATCAATGCCTTCGTAAAAGGCGACGGCATAGATGAACGCGACCACCAATCCGACCGCCCAGTCAGGCGTAGAGGCGAAAAACGATGGAAAAAAGGGTCGGAACAGAATGGCAAAAGAAATGGCCAATCCTTCCGACTGATGTAGGGGGAGCGTCGCAGCGCTAAAGAGGGGCAGTGGCACACAAGGCGCCTATGCCCCCGGGTGTCCGTGCGAACAGCACTGATGGGGAAACCATAGAGGTGGACCATTCGGGTGGGAAATCATAAAAGGGGAGGACAAAAAAAAAAAAAAAAAAAATTTTTTCTCTAAAAGCTGCACATAACAAAACATAATAATATCATAAACATATAAACATATACATGATGTATTCTTATACTCAAAACAAATACAGACAAATTTCAAATAAAACAATACAATAGTACAATAAAACAATGAAAAAAAAAAAAAAAAAAAAAGGGGGGAGGGGGGAGGGGGGGAAGGGGGAAAGAAGGGAGGGGGAAATGGGAACCCAACCAGGCTCCCTCTCAGAGGGGCAGTCAGCAGGACTGAAAGGCCAGAAAAGGTTTCTATATCACAAAAAGGGTTTAAAGCTTAAATTTTCATTAAAGCCAGGTGAAATTGTAGCCCTTAGATTAAAAATCCATTCAGCTTCATGTTGGAGTAAGATATTATCCACACTGCCCCCTCTCACATCAAGGGGGATATGTTCAAGTGCGGAAAAGGTGATAAATTTGGGATTGAAAGCATGGAAGAGGCCAACGTGTCGACTGATGGCCGTCTCCATTCTCTTTTTAATAATGGGTTTGATGTGGTCCTTGATTCGAATACAAAATTGTCGCTTTGTTTTACCTACATAGAACCCGCCACAAAGGCAACGGGCAAGATATATAACGCCCTGTGTTTGGCATGTGACTCGATGTTTGATGGAGTGCCATTTGCCATTTGGCAGTTTAAGTTTGGTATGTGAATTGACATAACAACAAACGTCACAATGGCCACATGGGAAAGTGCCATTAGTTACTTTTCTAGTGTCCAACTTTGGTTGTTCAAAGTGACTATGCACTAATTTATCTTTGAGAGAGGGAACTCTTTTAAAGGTAACTTCGGGAAAATTTTTAATATATTTCTTGGTAGTAGGGTCAGCTAGAAGGAGTGGCCAAAACTTGTGTAGAATTTCCTTAAACTTACGATGCTGATTAGAATAGCGAGTAATAATTCTAACTGATTCATTTGTATTGGGACGTTGGGGTTGAGAAAATAAGTGAAGTTCTAGTTTTGGGTTTTACACGGTTATAGGCTCGTTTCAAGCATTTATGACTGTATCCTCTTTTTCTCAATCTTTGGTAAAGGTCATCAGCTGCTGTATTAAAATCTGAGTTTTTGCTACAATTTCGCTTTAAACGCAAATATTGGCTATAGGGAATACTGTTAATCAAAGAAATTGGGTGAAAGCTAGTAGCGTGTAAAACCGTGTTACCAGCAGATGGTTTCCTAAATAAGAGAGAGTTGAGTCTACCTTCACTGTCCAAAGAGATGGTTATGTCTAAAAAGTTAACTATTGACTGACTATGTTGCATAGTAAATTTCAAATTGAAGTTTTTAATAGAAATCAATTGAAAAAAAGTTTTTAATTCTGTTTCCGTGCCTGACCAAAAAAAAAGAACATCGTCGATATAACGAAACCATGAAACAATTTTATCCAAAAACGGTGACAAATCTTCTCTAGAGAGAGTTTCCTTTTCCCACCCCCCCAGGTACAGGTTTGCATACGATGGGGCACATTTAGTCCCCATCGCAACCCCCTGTACCTGGAGGTAGTGGGTGGAGTCAAAAACAAAGACATTATGCTTAAGAATATATTCAAGAAGGTCCACAACAAAAGAACTATATTGTAAGAAAGAGGAGCCTCTTTCGGAAAGAAACCTGCGTACAACTTCAACTCCCTTGTCATGGGGAATTGTGTTGTAGAGGCTTTCAATATCCAGGGCAACCAGCCATGAGTTGGGAGGGAGAGACAGTCCCTCAATCATTCTTAACAGATCGATGGTATCTTTAACATATGAAGATAAAGAGATGACATGTGGACTTAGATAGCTATCAACTAATGCGCTCGCATTTTCAGTTAAACAGGAACATCCTGAAATGATAGGACGTCCTGGAGGATTTGTTTGAGACTTATGAATTTTCGGTAGTGCGTAAAAAGTTGGAATCTTTGGATCCTTGATGTTTAGGAATTTCCATGTGTTAAGGTCAATGACCCCTTGTTGATATGCCTTAAAAATGAGATTCAAATAGATATTTCGATAATTTAGAATAACGGTTTTAGAAATAGGACGATACCAGTTTCTATTGGACAGTATATTTCGACACATGGAAGTATATTGTGCAACTTCCATGATCACCAAATTTCCGCCCTTGTCTGCGGGCTTAATAATTAAATTTGTATTTTTTTGTAGAGATTTGATAGCTGCTCTGTGTTGTAACGAAAGATTGGTAGATAAGGATGAATGAAAAGACAATTTCTCAATCTCTATAGTTGTTTGCTGTATAAACGCCCAAATGTTTGGGTTTGCATTGAGTAGAGGAAATGCTCTGGATTTGCATTTAAAGGATGGAGGGGGGGGAAGGAAACACCTGGGACCGACAGACTCGGAGTAGAAATTGCTTTCCGAGTCGTCGTCATCAGTGTTGCCCTCCTCCCATAATTCCATCAAATTTTTGATAGCATAATGTTCGGTCATATTTTCATAAGACCGGACATCGTCATTACTATCAGAACCTGGAGTAACAGGCTTATCAAAAATAACTCGATACAACAATCTACGGGCAAAAAGATGTAAATCCTTAATAAGTTGAAATTTGGTTGTATTTGAATCAGGACAAAAGGTTAGTCCTAATTTCAAGACTTCCAATTCAGGTTCGGATAATCTCTGTGATGATAAATTTATTATTGACAACTCATTTGTAGATGAATCAAGATTACCTTGTACATAAGTATCGTTCAAATCATCGGTGGAATCGGGTCCTTGCCTAAAAAAATAGGTGCCAGTTTCAAATCTGCAGGTAAAGGAGTACCTAGAGGCGAGATAATGACATTGGTAGTGCTTACCGATGGATTCCCAGATTGCAAAGAGGTTATAGAGGAAGTTGCCTGGGCCGAAGGGGCTGTGCATTGGTTTATCATTGATTGTGTGCCACGAGAGCCTAAAGGAAGAGAGTGAGAGGGGTGAAACATCGCAAGTGTGCCAGCAGGTGTTGGTTTCGATGAAAACGGTGGTGCCCGACGAGAGAGCGGAGTGCCCAATTTATTCCGAAGGGACTCAGTGGAGGCGTGTTCAGAGTTCCCTTTTCTTTTTTTCGGTACTCTGTCCTCAGACAGGTCGCGATACATGGTTGACTGTGTAGAAGAAAAAGAGGAGGGTGGAGAGACATTGGGAGTGTTGTCATTATTTCTATTTGTGCGTGAATTGAAAGGTTTAGTGAATTTAGGTTTGGAATCTCGAGTCCATTTGTAGGCATAACCATTTGTATGGGCCAGGCTATCCCTGGCAAATTTATTTTCTTTGATCTGAATAATTTCTAAAGTATATTTTTCAATGAGGACTTGAAGGTCCTGTTCCTTTTTCTGAAATCTCGTGGTCGAAATTCTAGATTCATGATCTTCATACCAATGGGAGATTAGACTGTCCAGTATAGAAAGTTCATGGTCATACTGAATACATAACAAAGACATCATGCCAAAAGAGCATGTTTGTAGATTTTCTTCCCATTTCGATTTAATGATATCATCAACTTTTTTAATATTAGGAAAGATCTGGATTCGCAGTCCAAAAGGTACAATAAGATTTTCTATGTATTTATGGAAATATTTTTTGTGCCAAAAAACTCGAACCTTTCGTTCGAGAAGGCGTTGTAGTCTAAGGAAAGCAAAATCGAGATCTTTATCTGAAATGTCGCCTGTTTTTTGTGTAAGTTGGACTTTGTCCATTAAAGCATCCCAGGCCTCGCCACTAAAGGCCGCCATACCGAGATAAGGGAACGTGTGGGAGGGGAAGAGAAAAAAAAAAAAAAAAAAACCAAAACACGATGCAATACACGTTATTATTTACTGAAATAGCAGAATAGAAACATATGTTGTGTTGTTGATGACGAACCAAGGAGAAAATAGTGTATTGAAACACCAGGGGACAAAATTGGAATAATTTTGATGGTTCAGCCTCAAGCAACACCTAACAAAGATGGCACCTCATCCCTGAAAATTTGAAACATGAATCAAAGGACAGGAAGGGAGATTAGGGATTTTTGCGGTGCTAATTAACAAAATACAATTAATTAAAGTACAAAATTAATAGTACAAAAATTTATTAAGTTTGAGGTTAAAATCAGTAGCAATATATGCTTAAAAGATTCAGAATAATGCAATACAGTGGTTGTTCTCGTCAAGCACACATAGTCCCGACATGTTTCGCATTGGATTGCTTCTTCAGGGGATGTGTGAATGTTTGAACAAGATCTAGACCGAAAATACAAAAATAATAATATAGTATATCACAAAATTCATAAGTGCAGAAATAGGGGAAAAAAAAAAAAAAAAAAAAAAACACACACAGACACACATCAAACCCACCTTCAGCCACTACGTTGGTGGTAAAGTAGTGGGATTGTCCACCTCGGGGGTTAGCCGCAGCAGTGCTGAATCGCAGGGGGCTAAAAAGCCAACCCAGGGAAACTGATAGAAAAAGGGATATGTAATGAAAGCGAAATTTGAAATTTTGGGATGATTTAAAGTTCTTTAATACCTAACTTAATTTTAAGGTTGCTAAAATAAAACAGCCTTTTAGGGGTGAAGAACCCTCTAAAGTATAAAAATTGAGAAAAATAGGACAAGGATATATTTTAATTTCAAATGTATTACTTACGTAGGTTGGATAATTGTAAGCAATGGGGACGCTCGTATTTTGAAAAAAATCTCTTTTTGAGCACGCAGGGAGACACACCTGCACAGAAATACCAGCTGGGTGGCCAATCAAAGAAAAAACAAAACGAAGATTAGAAAAGTTAGAATAGATAAGAAAGTGTATATCAAAAGGGTAGTGTGTACATCATAAACTGAGTGTTATAAAGACACAAACCCTCAAGCATATAAATATACACAAAGAGTTACACATTCGCATCCCAAAGCATGGAATTCAAAGCCAGGGAGTCAATGCGGACATATAAAAAAAGAGACATGGACAGCAGCCCAGGTCCAAAGAGTTGAAAAACCGGCAGAAAGATAAGTGAACGTTTGCAAATGAAGAAAAAAACAAAAAACGATCGAGTAGATATTGAAAAATATAACAGTAAGCTTACCGAGAGGTACAGAGTCTGGACGATCAAGCGTCACCCTTGGCTGCAACCCGCAAAGGAATGACGATAATACGAAGGCTTTTTATATGCCCCGCCATCAAGCCGGCGTCTGACGTAGTCGGCCTGATGCGGACAAAAGGAGCGCTATTGCGCATGCTCACCAATGGGACGAGACTGAATAAGCCTACAAATCCCATAATGCCTCAGGCATGTGGGCGGAGGAAAAGAGGGGAACGATCAATGCCTTCGTAAAAGGCGACGGCATAGATGAACGCGACCACCAATCCGACCGCCCAGTCAGGCGTAGAGGCGAAAAACGATGGAAAAAAGGGTCGGAACAGAATGGCAAAAGAAATGGCCAATCCTTCCGACCGATGTAGGGGGAGCGTCGCAGCGCTAAAGAGGGGCAGTGGCACACAAGGCGCCTATGCCCCCGGGCGTCCGTGCGAACAGCACTGATGGGGAAACCATAGAGGTGGACCATTCGGGTGGGAAATCATAAAAGGGGAGGACAAAAAAAAAAAAAAATTTTTTCTCTAAAAGCTGCACATAACAAAACATAATAATATCATAAACATATAAACATATACATGATGTATTCTTATACTCAAAACAAATACAGACACATTTCAAATAAAACAATACAATAGTACAATAAAACAATGAAAAAAAAAAAAAAAAAGGGGGGAGGGGGGAAAGAAGGGAGGGGGAAATGGGAACCCAACCAGGTTCCCTCTCAGAGGGGCAGTCAGCAGGACTGAAAGGCCAGAAAAGGTTTCTATATCACAAAAAGGGTTTAAAGCTTAAATTTTCATTAAAGCCAGGTGAAATTGTAGCCCTTAGATTAAAAATCCATTCAGCTTCATGTTGGAGTAAGATATTATCCACACTGCCCCCTCTCACATCAAGGGGGATATGTTCAAGTGCGGAAAAGGTGATAAATTTGGGATTGAAAGCATGGAAGAGGCCAACGTGTCGACTGATGGCCGTCTCCATTCTCTTTTTAATAATGGGTTTGATGTGGTCCTTGATTCGAATACAAAATTGTCGCTTTGTTTTACCTACATAGAACCCGCCACAAAGGCAACGGGCAAGATATATAACGCCCTGTGTTTGGCATGTGACTCGATGTTTGATGGAGTGCCATTTGCCATTTGGCAGTTTAAGTTTGGTATGTGAATTGACATAACAACAAACGTCACAATGGCCACATGGGAAAGTGCCATTAGTTACTTTTCTAGTGTCCAACTTTGGTTGTTCAAAGTGACTATGCACTAATTTATCTTTGAGAGAGGGAACTCTTTTAAAGGTAACTTCGGGAAAATTTTTAATATATTTCTTGGTAGTAGGGTCAGCTAGAAGGAGTGGCCAAAACTTGTGTAGAATTTCCTTAAACTTACGATGCTGATTAGAATAGCGAGTAATAATTCTAACTGATTCATTTGTATTGGGACGTCGGGTTGAGAAAATAAGTGAAGTTCTAGTTTTGGGTTTTACACGGTTATAGGCTCGTTTCAAGCATTTATGACTGTATCCTCTTTTTCTCAATCTTTGGTAAAGGTCATCAGCTGCTGTATTAAAATCTGAGTTTTTGCTACAATTTCGCTTTAAACGCAAATATTGGCTATAGGGAATACTGTTAATCAAAGAAATTGGGTGAAAGCTAGTAGCGTGTAAAACCGTGTTACCAGCAGATGGTTTCCTAAATAAGAGAGAGTTGAGTCTACCTTCACTGTCCAAAGAGATGGTTATGTCTAAAAAGTTAACTATTGACTGACTATGTTGCATAGTAAATTTCAAATTGAAGTTATTAATAGAAATCAATTGAAAAAAAGTTTTTAATTCTGTTTCCGTGCCTGACCAAAAAAAAAGAACATCGTCGATATAACGAAACCATGAAACAATTTTATCCAAAAACGGTGACAAATCTTCTCTAGAGAGAGTTTCCTTTTCCCACCCCCCCAGGTACAGGTTTGCATACGATGGGGCACATTTAGTCCCCATCGCAACCCCCTGTACCTGGAGGTAGTGGGTGGAGTCAAAAACAAAGACATTATGCTTAAGAATATATTCAAGAAGGTCCACAACAAAAGAACTATATTGTAAGAAAGAGGAGCCTCTTTCGGAAAGAAACCTGCGTACAACTTCAACTCCCTTGTCATGGGGAATTGTGTTGTAGAGGCTTTCAATATCCAGGGCAACCAGCCATGAGTTGGGAGGGAGAGACAGTCCCTCAATCATTCTTAACAGATCGATGGTATCTTTAACATATGAAGATAAAGAGATGACATGTGGACTTAGATAGCTATCAACTAATGCGCTCGCATTTTCAGTTAAACAGGAACATCCTGAAATGATAGGACGTCCTGGAGGATTTGTTTGAGACTTATGAATTTTCGGTAGTGCGTAAAAAGTTGGAATCTTTGGATCCTTGATGTTTAGGAATTTCCATGTGTTAAGGTCAATGACCCCTTGTTGATATGCCTTAAAAATGAGATTCAAATAGATATTTCGATAATTTAGAATAACGGTTTTAGAAATAGGACGATACCAGTTTCTATTGGACAGTATATTTCGACACATGGAAGTATATTGTGCAACTTCCATGATCACCAAATTTCCGCCCTTGTCTGCGGGCTTAATAATTAAATTTGTATTTTTTTGTAGAGATTTGATAGCTGCTCTGTGTTGTAACGAAAGATTGGTAGATAAGGATGAATGAAAAGACAATTTCTCAATCTCTATAGTTGTTTGCTGTATAAACGCCCAAATGTTTGGGTTTGCATTGAGTAGAGGAAATGCTCTGGATTTGCATTTAAAGGATGGAGGGGGGGGGAAGGAAACACCTGGGACCGACAGACTCGGAGTAGAAATTGCTTCCGAGTCGTCGTCATCAGTGTTGCCCTCCTCCCATAATTCCATCAAATTTTTGATAGCATAATGTTCGGTCATATTTTCATAAGACCGGACATCGTCATTACTATCAGAACCTGGAGTAACAGGCTTATCAAAAATAACTCGATACAACAATCTACGGGCAAAAAGATGTAAATCCTTAATAAGTTGAAATTTGGTTGTATTTGAATCAGGACAAAAGGTTAGTCCTAATTTCAAGACTTCCAATTCAGGTTCGGATAATCTCTGTGATGATAAATTTATTATTGACAACTCATTTGTAGATGAATCAAGATTACCTTGTACATAAGTATCGTTCAAATCATCGGTGGAATCGGGTCCTTGCCTAAAAAAATAGGTGCCAGTTTCAAATCTGCAGGTAAAGGAGTACCTAGAGGCGAGATAATGACATTGGTAGTGCTTACCGATGGATTTCCAGATTGCAAAGAGGTTATAGAGGAAGTTGCCTGGGCCGAAGGGGCTGTGCATTGGTTTATCATTGATTGTGTGCCACGAGAGCCTAAAGGAAGAGAGTGAGAGGGGTGAAACATCGCAAGTGTGCCAGCAGGTGTTGGTTTCGATGAAAACGGTGGTGCCCGACGAGAGAGCGGAGTGCCCAATTTATTCCGAAGGGACTCAGTGGAGGCGTGTTCAGAGTTCCCTTTTCTTTTTTTCGGTACTCTGTCCTCAGACAGGTCGCGATACATGGTTGACTGTGTAGAAGAAAAAGAGGAGGGTGGAGAGACATTGGGAGTGTTGTCATTATTTCTATTTGTGCGTGAATTGAAAGGTTTAGTGAATTTAGGTTTGGAATCTCGAGTCCATTTGTAGGCATAACCATTTGTATGGGCCAGGCTATCCCTGGCAAATTTATTTTCTTTGATCTGAATAATTTCTAAAGTATATTTTTCAATGAGGACTTGAAGGTCCTGTTCCTTTTTCAGAAATCTCGTGGTCGAAATTCTAGATTCATGATCTTCATACCAATGGGAGATTAGACTGTCCAGTATAGAAAGTTCATGGTCATACTGAATACATAACAAAGACATCATGCCAAAAGAGCATGTTTGCAGATTTTCTTCCCATTTCGATTTAATGATATCATCAACTTTTTTAATATTAGGAAAGATCTGGATTCGCAGTCCAAAAGGTACAATAAGATTTTCTATGTATTTATGGAAATATTTTTTGTGCCAAAAAAATTCGAACCTTTCGTTCGAGAAGGCGTTGTAGTCTAAGGAAAGCAAAATCGAGATCTTTATCTGAAATGTCGCCTGTTTTTTGTGTAAGTTGGACTTTGTCCATTAAAGCATCCCAGGCCTCGCCACTAAAGGCCGCCATACCGAGATAAGGGAACGTGTGGGAGGGGAAGAGAAAAAAAAAAAAAAAAAACCAAAACACGATGCAATACACGTTATTATTTACTAAAATAGCAGAATAGAAACATATGTTGTGTTGTTGATGACGAACCAAGGAGAAAATAGTGTATTGAAACACCAGGGGACAAAATTGGAATAATTTTGATGGTTCAGCCTCAAGCAACACCTAACAAAGATGGCACCTCATCCCTGAAAATTTGAAACATGAATCAAAGGACAGGAAGGGAGATTAGGGATTTTTGCCGTGCTAATTAACAAAATACAATTAATTAAAGTACAAAATTAATAGTACAAAAATTTATTAAGTTTGAGGTTAAAATCAGTAGCAATATATGCTTAAAAGATTCAGAATAATGCAATACAGTGGTTGTTCTCGTCAAGCACACATAGTCCCGACATGTTTCGCATTGGATTGCTTCTTCAGGGGATGTGTGAATGTTTGAACAAGATCTAGACCGAAAATACAAAAATAATAATATAGTATATCACAAAATTCATAAGTGCAGAAATAGGGGAAAAAAAAAAAAAACACACACAGACACACATCAAACCCACCTTCAGCCACTACGTTGGTGGTAAAGTAGTGGGATTGTCCACCTCGGGGGTTAGCCGCAGCAGTGCTGAATCGCAGGGGGCTAAAAAGCCAACCCAGGGAAACTGATAGAAAAAGGGATATGTAATGAAAGCGAAATTTGAAATTTTGGGATGATTTAAAGTTCTTTAATACCTAACTTAATTTTAAGGTTGCTAAAATAAAACAGCCTTTTAGGGGTGAAGAACCCTCTAAAGTATAAAAATTGAGAAAAATAGGACAAGGATATATTTTAATTTCAAATGTATTACTTACGTAGGTTGGATAATTGTAAGCAATGGGGACGCTCGTATTTTGAAAAAAATCTCTTTTTGAGCACGCAGGGAGACACACCTGCACAGAAATACCAGCTGGGTGGCCAATCAAAGAAAAAACAAAACGAAGATTAGAAAAGTTAGAATAGATAAGAAAGTGTATATCAAAAGGGTAGTGTGTACATCATAAACTGAGTGTTATAAAGACACAAACCCTCAAGCATATAAATATACACAAAGAGTTACACATTCGCATCCCAAAGCATGGAATTCAAAGCCAGGGAGTCAATGCGGACATATAAAAAAAGAGACATGGACAGCAGCCCAGGTCCAAAGAGTTGAAAAACCGGCAGAAAGATAAGTGAACGTTTGCAAATGAAGAAAAAAACAAAAAACGATCGAGTAGATATTGAAAAATATAACAGTAAGCTTACCGAGAGGTACAGAGTCTGGACGATCAAGCGTCACCCTTGGCTGCAACCCGCAAAGGAATGACGATAATACGAAGGCTTTTTATATGCCCCGCCATCAAGCCGGCGTCTGACGTAGTCGGCCTGATGCGGACAAAAGGAGCGCTATTGCGCATGCTCACCAATGGGACGAGACTGAATAAGCCTACAAATCCCATAATGCCTCAGGCATGTGGGCGGAGGAAAAGAGGGGAACGATCAATGCCTTCGTAAAAGGCGACGGCATAGATGAACGCGACCACCAATCCGACCGCCCAGTCAGGCGTAGAGGCGAAAAACGATGGAAAAAAGGGTCGGAACAGAATGGCAAAAGAAATGGCCAATCCTTCCGACTGATGTAGGGGGAGCGTCGCAGCGCTAAAGAGGGGCAGTGGCACACAAGGCGCCTATGCCCCCGGGCGTCCGTGCGAACAG
This sequence comes from Lithobates pipiens, assembly GCF_037356315.1. Lineage (NCBI taxonomy): Eukaryota > Metazoa > Chordata > Amphibia > Anura > Ranidae > Lithobates > Lithobates pipiens. Next base: position 157,894,541 of record NW_027507791.1, on the reverse strand, counting down.
CACTGATGGGGAAACCATAGAGGTGGACCATTCGGGTGGGAAATCATAAAAGGGGAGGACAAAAAAAAAAAAAAAATAATAATTTTTTTCTCTAAAAGCTGCACATAACAAAACATAATAATATCATAAACATATAAACATATACATGATGTATTCTTATACTCAAAACAAATACAGACAAATTTCAAATAAAACAATACAATAGTACAATAAAACAATGAAAAAAAAAAAAAAAAAAGGGGGGAGGGGGGAAAGAAGGGAGGGGGAAATGGGAACCCAACCAGGTTCCCTCTCAGAGGGGCAGTCAGCAGGACTGAAAGGCCAGAAAAGGTTTCTATATCACAAAAAGGGTTTAAAGCTTAAATTTTCATTAAAGCCAGGTGAAATTGTAGCCCTTAGATTAAAAATCCATTCAGCTTCATGTTGGAGTAAGATATTATCCACACTGCCCCCTCTCACATCAAGGGGGATATGTTCAAGTGCGGAAAAGGTGATAAATTTGGGATTGAAAGCATGGAAGAGGCCAACGTGTCGACTGATGGCCGTCTCCATTCTCTTTTTAATAATGGGTTTGATGTGGTCCTTGATTCGAATACAAAATTGTCGCTTTGTTTTACCTACATAGAACCCGCCACAAAGGCAACGGGCAAGATATATAACGCCCTGTGTTTGGCATGTGACTCGATGTTTGATGGAGTGCCATTTGCCATTTGGCAGTTTAAGTTTGGTATGTGAATTGACATAACAACAAACGTCACAATGGCCACATGGGAAAGTGCCATTAGTTACTTTTCTAGTGTCCAACTTTGGTTGTTCAAAGTGACTATGCACTAATTTATCTTTGAGAGAGGGAACTCTTTTAAAGGTAACTTCGGGAAAATTTTTAATATATTTCTTGGTAGTAGGGTCAGCTAGAAGGAGTGGCCAAAACTTGTGTAGAATTTCCTTAAACTTACGATGCTGATTAGAATAGCGAGTAATAATTCTAACTGATTCATTTGTATTGGGACGTTGGGGTTGAGAAAATAAGTGAAGTTCTAGTTTTGGGTTTTACACGGTTATAGGCTCGTTTCAAGCATTTATGACTGTATCCTCTTTTTCTCAATCTTTGGTAAAGGTCATCAGCTGCTGTATTAAAATCTGAGTTTTTGCTACAATTTCGCTTTAAACGCAAATATTGGCTATAGGGAATACTGTTAATCAAAGAAATTGGGTGAAAGCTAGTAGCGTGTAAAACCGTGTTACCAGCAGATGGTTTCCTAAATAAGAGAGAGTTGAGTCTACCTTCACTGTCCAAAGAGATGGTTATGTCTAAAAAGTTAACTATTGACTGACTATGTTGCATAGTAAATTTCAAATTGAAGTTATTAATAGAAATCAATTGAAAAAAAGTTTTTAATTCTGTTTCCGTGCCTGACCAAAAAAAAAGAACATCGTCGATATAACGAAACCATGAAACAATTTTATCCAAAAACGGTGACAAATCTTCTCTAGAGAGAGTTTCCTTTTCCCACCCCCCCAGGTACAGGTTTGCATACGATGGGGCACATTTAGTCCCCATCGCAACCCCCTGTACCTGGAGGTAGTGGGTGGAGTCAAAAACAAAGACATTATGCTTAAGAATATATTCAAGAAGGTCCACAACAAAAGAACTATATTGTAAGAAAGAGGAGCCTCTTTCGGAAAGAAACCTGCGTACAACTTCAACTCCCTTGTCATGGGGAATTGTGTTGTAGAGGCTTTCAATATCCAGGGCAACCAGCCATGAGTTGGGAGGGAGAGACAGTCCCTCAATCATTCTTAACAGATCGATGGTATCTTTAACATATGAAGATAAAGAGATGACATGTGGACTTAGATAGCTATCAACTAATGCGCTCGCATTTTCAGTTAAACAGGAACATCCTGAAATGATAGGACGTCCTGGAGGATTTGTTTGAGACTTATGAATTTTCGGTAGTGCGTAAAAAGTTGGAATCTTTGGATCCTTGATGTTTAGGAATTTCCATGTGTTAAGGTCAATGACCCCTTGTTGATATGCCTTAAAAATGAGATTCAAATAGATATTTAGATAATTTAGAATAACGGTTTTAGAAATAGGACGATACCAGTTTCTATTGGACAGTATATTTCGACACATGGAAGTATATTGTGCAACTTCCATGATCACCAAATTTCCGCCCTTGTCTGCGGGCTTAATAATTAAATTTGTATTTTTTTGTAGAGATTTGATAGCTGCTCTGTGTTGTAACGAAAGATTGGTAGATAAGGATGAATGAAAAGACAATTTCTCAATCTCTATAGTTGTTTGCTGTATAAACGCCCAAATGTTTGGGTTTGCATTGAGTAGAGGAAATGCTCTGGATTTGCATTTAAAGGATGGAGGGGGGGGAAGGAAACACCTGGGACCGACAGACTCGGAGTAGAAATTGCTTTCCGAGTCGTCGTCATCAGTGTTGCCCTCCTCCCATAATTCCATCAAATTTTTGATAGCATAATGTTCGGTCATATTTTCATAAGACCGGACATCGTCATTACTATCAGAACCTGGAGTAACAGGCTTATCAAAAATAACTCGATACAACAATCTACGGGCAAAAAGATGTAAATCCTTAATAAGTTGAAATTTGGTTGTATTTGAATCAGGACAAAAGGTTAGTCCTAATTTCAAGACTTCCAATTCAGGTTCGGATAATCTCTGTGATGATAAATTTATTATTGACAACTCATTTGTAGATGAATCAAGATTACCTTGTACATAAGTATCGTTCAAATCATCGGTGGAATCGGGTCCTTGCCTAAAAAAATAGGTGCCAGTTTCAAATCTGCAGGTAAAGGAGTACCTAGAGGCGAGATAATGACATTGGTAGTGCTTACCGATGGATTCCCAGATTGCAAAGAGGTTATAGAGGAAGTTGCCTGGGCCGAAGGGGCTGTGCATTGGTTTATCATTGATTGTGTGCCACGAGAGCCTAAAGGAAGAGAGTGAGAGGGGTGAAACATCGCAAGTGTGCCAGCAGGTGTTGGTTTCGATGAAAACGGTGGTGCCCGACGAGAGAGCGGAGTGCCCAATTTATTCCGAAGGGACTCAGTGGAGGCGTGTTCAGAGTTCCCTTTTCTTTTTTTCGGTACTCTGTCCTCAGACAGGTCGCGATACATGGTTGACTGTGTAGAAGAAAAAGAGGAGGGTGGAGAGACATTGGGAGTGTTGTCATTATTTCTATTTGTGCGTGAATTGAAAGGTTTAGTGAATTTAGGTTTGGAATCTCGAGTCCATTTGTAGGCATAACCATTTGTATGGGCCAGGCTATCCCTGGCAAATTTATTTTCTTTGATCTGAATAATTTCTAAAGTATATTTTTCAATGAGGACTTGAAGGTCCTGTTCCTTTTTCTGAAATCTCGTGGTCGAAATTCTAGATTCATGATCTTCATACCAATGGGAGATTAGACTGTCCAGTATAGAAAGTTCATGGTCATACTGAATACATAACAAAGACATCATGCCAAAAGAGCATGTTTGTAGATTTTCTTCCCATTTCGATTTAATGATATCATCAACTTTTTTAATATTAGGAAAGATCTGGATTCGCAGTCCAAAAGGTACAATAAGATTTTCTATGTATTTATGGAAATATTTTTTGTGCCAAAAAACTCGAACCTTTCGTTCGAGAAGGCGTTGTAGTCTAAGGAAAGCAAAATCGAGATCTTTATCTGAAATGTCGCCTGTTTTTTGTGTAAGTTGGACTTTGTCCATTAAAGCATCCCAGGCCTCGCCACTAAAGGCCGCCATACCGAGATAAGGGAACGTGTGGGAGGGGAAGAGAAAAAAAAAAAAAAAAAACCAAAACACGATGCAATACACGTTATTATTTACTGAAATAGCAGAATAGAAACATATGTTGTGTTGTTGATGACGAACCAAGGAGAAAATAGTGTATTGAAACACCAGGGGACAAAATTGGAATAATTTTGATGGTTCAGCCTCAAGCAACACCTAACAAAGATGGCACCTCATCCCTGAAAATTTGAAACATGAATCAAAGGACAGGAAGGGAGATTAGGGATTTTTGCGGTGCTAATTAACAAAATACAATTAATTAAAGTACAAAATTAATAGTACAAAAATGTATTAAGTTTGAGGTTAAAATCAGTAGCAATATATGCTTAAAAGATTCAGAATAATGCAATACAGTGGTTGTTCTCGTCAAGCACACATAGTCCCGACATGTTTCGCATTGGATTGCTTCTTCAGGGGATGTGTGAATGTTTGAACAAGATCTAGACCGAAAATACAAAAATAATAATATAGTATATCACAAAATTCATAAGTGCAGAAATAGGGGAAAAAAAAAAAAAAAAAAAAAACACACACAGACACACATCAAACCCACCTTCAGCCACTACGTTGGTGGTAAAGTAGTGGGATTGTCCACCTCGGGGGTTAGCCGCAGCAGTGCTGAATCGCAGGGGGCTAAAAAGCCAACCCAGGGAAACTGATAGAAAAAGGGATATGTAATGAAAGCGAAATTTGAAATTTTGGGATGATTTAAAGTTCTTTAATACCTAACTTAATTTTAAGGTTGCTAAAATAAAACAGCCTTTTAGGGGTGAAGAACCCTCTAAAGTATAAAAATTGAGAAAAATAGGACAAGGATATATTTTAATTTCAAATGTATTACTTACGTAGGTTGGATAATTGTAAGCAATGGGGACGCTCGTATTTTGAAAAAAATCTCTTTTTGAGCACGCAGGGAGACACACCTGCACAGAAATACCAGCTGGGTGGCCAATCAAAGAAAAAACAAAACGAAGATTAGAAAAGTTAGAATAGATAAGAAAGTGTATATCAAAAGGGTAGTGTGTACATCATAAACTGAGTGTTATAAAGACACAAACCCTCAAGCATATAAATATACACAAAGAGTTACACATTCGCATCCCAAAGCATGGAATTCAAAGCCAGGGAGTCAATGCGGACATATAAAAAAAGAGACATGGACAGCAGCCCAGGTCCAAAGAGTTGAAAAACCGGCAGAAAGATAAGTGAACGTTTGCAAATGAAGAAAAAAACAAAAAACGATCGAGTAGATATTGAAAAATATAACAGTAAGCTTACCGAGAGGTACAGAGTCTGGACGATCAAGCGTCACCCTTGGCTGCAACCCGCAAAGGAATGACGATAATACGAAGGCTTTTTATATGCCCCGCCATCAAGCCGGCGTCTGACGTAGTCGGCCTGATGCGGACAAAAGGAGCGCTATTGCGCATGCTCACCAATGGGACGAGACTGAATAAGCCTACAAATCCCATAATGCCTCAGGCATGTGGGCGGAGGAAAAGAGGGGAACGATCAATGCCTTCGTAAAAGGCGACGGCATAGATGAACGCGACCACCAATCCGACCGCCCAGTCAGGCGTAGAGGCGAAAAACGATGGAAAAAAGGGTCGGAACAGAATGGCAAAAGAAATGGCCAATCCTTCCGACCGATGTAGGGGGAGCGTCGCAGCGCTAAAGAGGGGCAGTGGCACACAAGGCGACTATGCCCCCGGGCGTCCGTGCGAACAGCACTGATGGGGAAACCATAGAGGTGGACCATTCGGGTGGGAAATCATAAAAGGGGAGGACAAAAAAAAAAAAAAAAAAAAAATTTTTTCTCTAAAAGCTGCACATAACAAAACATAATAATATCATAAACATATAAACATATACATGATGTATTCTTATACTCAAAACAAATACAGACAAATTTCAAATAAAACAATACAATAGTACAATAAAACAATGAAAAAAAAAAAAAAAAAAGGGGGGAGGGGGGAAAGAAGGGAGGGGGAAATGGGAACCCAACCAGGTTCCCTCTCAGAGGGGCAGTCAGCAGGACTGAAAGGCCAGAAAAGGTTTCTATATCACAAAAAGGGTTTAAAGCTTACATTTTCATTAAAGCCAGGTGAAATTGTAGCCCTTAGATTAAAAATCCATTCAGCTTCATGTTGGAGTAAGATATTATCCACACTGCCCCCTCTCACATCAAGGGGGATATGTTCAAGTGCGGAAAAGGTGATAAATTTGGGATTGAAAGCATGGAAGAGGCCAACGTGTCGACTGATGGCCGTCTCCATTCTCTTTTTAATAATGGGTTTGATGTGGTCCTTGATTCGAATACAAAATTGTCGCTTTGTTTTACCTACATAGAACCCGCCACAAAGGCAACGGGCAAGATATATAACGCCCTGTGTTTGGCATGTGACTCGATGTTTGATGGAGTGCCATTTGCCATTTGGCAGTTTAAGTTTGGTATGTGAATTGACATAACAACAAACGTCACAATGGCCACATGGGAAAGTGCCATTAGTTACTTTTCTAGTGTCCAACTTTGGTTGTTCAAAGTGACTATGCACTAATTTATCTTTGAGAGAGGGAACTCTTTTAAAGGTAACTTCGGGAAAATTTTTAATATATTTCTTGGTAGTAGGGTCAGCTAGAAGGAGTGGCCAAAACTTGTGTAGAATTTCCTTAAACTTACGATGCTGATTAGAATAGCGAGTAATAATTCTAACTGATTCATTTGTATTGGGACGTCGGGTTGAGAAAATAAGTGAAGTTCTAGTTTTGGGTTTTACACGGTTATAGGCTCGTTTCAAGCATTTATGACTGTATCCTCTTTTTCTCAATCTTTGGTAAAGGTCATCAGCTGCTGTATTAAAATCTGAGTTTTTGCTACAATTTCGCTTTAAACGCAAATATTGGCTATAGGGAATACTGTTAATCAAAGAAATTGGGTGAAAGCTAGTAGCGTGTAAAACCGTGTTACCAGCAGATGGTTTCCTAAATAAGAGAGAGTTGAGTCTACCTTCACTGTCCAAAGAGATGGTTATGTCTAAAAAGTTAACTATTGACTGACTATGTTGCATAGTAAATTTCAAATTGAAGTTATTAATAGAAATCAATTGAAAAAAAGTTTTTAATTCTGTTTCCGTGCCTGACCAAAAAAAAAGAACATCGTCGATATAACGAAACCATGAAACAATTTTATCCAAAAACGGTGACAAATCTTCTCTAGAGAGAGTTTCCTTTTCCCACCCCCCCAGGTACAGGTTTGCATACGATGGGGCACATTTAGTCCCCATCGCAACCCCCTGTACCTGGAGGTAGTGGGTGGAGTCAAAAACAAAGACATTATGCTTAAGAATATATTCAAGAAGGTCCACAACAAAAGAACTATATTGTAAGAAAGAGGAGCCTCTTTCGGAAAGAAACCTGCGTACAACTTCAACTCCCTTGTCATGGGGAATTGTGTTGTAGAGGCTTTCAATATCCAGGGCAACCAGCCATGAGTTGGGAGGGAGAGACAGTCCCTCAATCATTCTTAACAGATCGATGGTATCTTTAACATATGAAGATAAAGAGATGACATGTGGACTTAGATAGCTATCAACTAATGCGCTCGCATTTTCAGTTAAACAGGAACATCCTGAAATGATAGGACGTCCTGGAGGATTTGTTTGAGACTTATGAATTTTCGGTAGTGCGTAAAAAGTTGGAATCTTTGGATCCTTGATGTTTAGGAATTTCCATGTGTTAAGGTCAATGACCCCTTGTTGATATGCCTTAAAAATGAGATTCAAATAGATATTTCGATAATTTAGAATAACGGTTTTAGAAATAGGACGATACCAGTTTCTATTGGACAGTATATTTCGACACATGGAAGTATATTGTGCAACTTCCATGATCACCAAATTTCCGCCCTTGTCTGCGGGCTTAATAATTAAATTTGTATTTTTTTGTAGAGATTTGATAGCTGCTCTGTGTTGTAACGAAAGATTGGTAGATAAGGATGAATGAAAAGACAATTTCTCAATCTCTATAGTTGTTTGCTGTATAAACGCCCAAATGTTTGGGTTTGCATTGAGTAGAGGAAATGCTCTGGATTTGCATTTAAAGGATGGAGGGGGGGGGAAGGAAACACCTGGGACCGACAGACTCGGAGTAGAAATTGCTTCCGAGTCGTCGTCATCAGTGTTGCCCTCCTCCCATAATTCCATCAAATTTTTGATAGCATAATGTTCGGTCATATTTTCATAAGACCGGACATCGTCATTACTATCAGAACCTGGAGTAACAGGCTTATCAAAAATAACTCGATACAACAATCTACGGGCAAAAAGATGTAAATCCTTAATAAGTTGAAATTTGGTTGTATTTGAATCAGGACAAAAGGTTAGTCCTAATTTCAAGACTTCCAATTCAGGTTCGGATAATCTCTGTGATGATAAATTTATTATTGACAACTCATTTGTAGATGAATCAAGATTACCTTGTACATAAGTATCGTTCAAATCATCGGTGGAATCGGGTCCTTGCCTAAAAAAATAGGTGCCAGTTTCAAATCTGCAGGTAAAGGAGTACCTAGAGGCGAGATAATGACATTGGTAGTGCTTACCGATGGATTCCCAGATTGCAAAGAGGTTATAGAGGAAGTTGCCTGGGCCGAAGGGGCTGTGCATTGGTTTATCATTGATTGTGTGCCACGAGAGCCTAAAGGAAGAGAGTGAGAGGGGTGAAACATCGCAAGTGTGCCAGCAGGTGTTGGTTTCGATGAAAACGGTGGTGCCCGACGAGAGAGCGGAGTGCCCAATTTATTCCGAAGGGACTCAGTGGAGGCGTGTTCAGAGTTCCCTTTTCTTTTTTTCGGTACTCTGTCCTCAGACAGGTCGCGATACATGGTTGACTGTGTAGAAGAAAAAGAGGAGGGTGGAGAGACATTGGGAGTGTTGTCATTATTTCTATTTGTGCGTGAATTGAAAGGTTTAGTGAATTTAGGTTTGGAATCTCGAGTCCATTTGTAGGCATAACCATTTGTATGGGCCAGGCTATCCCTGGCAAATTTATTTTCTTTGATCTGAATAATTTCTAAAGTATATTTTTCAATGAGGACTTGAAGGTCCTGTTCCTTTTTCAGAAATCTCGTGGTCGAAATTCTAGATTCATGATCTTCATACCAATGGGAGATTAGACTGTCCAGTATAGAAAGTTCATGGTCATACTGAATACATAACAAAGACATCATGCCAAAAGAGCATGTTTGCAGATTTTCTTCCCATTTCGATTTAATGATATCATCAACTTTTTTAATATTAGGAAAGATCTGGATTCGCAGTCCAAAAGGTACAATAAGATTTTCTATGTATTTATGGAAATATTTTTTGTGCCAAAAAAATTCGAACCTTTCGTTCGAGAAGGCGTTGTAGTCTAAGGAAAGCAAAATCGAGATCTTTATCTGAAATGTCGCCTGTTTTTTGTGTAAGTTGGACTTTGTCCATTAAAGCATCCCAGGCCTCGCCACTAAAGGCCGCCATACCGAGATAAGGGAACGTGTGGGAGGGGAAGAGAAAAAAAAAAAAAAAAAACACGATGCAATACACGTTATTATTTACTAAAATAGCAGAATAGAAACATATGTTGTGTTGTTGATGACGAACCAAGGAGAAAATAGTGTATTGAAACACCAGGGGACAAAATTGGAATAATTTTGATGGTTCAGCCTCAAGCAACACCTAACAAAGATGGCACCTCATCCCTGAAAATTTGAAACATGAATCAAAGGACAGGAAGGGAGATTAGGGATTTTTGCCGTGCTAATTAACAAAATACAATTAATTAAAGTACAAAATTAATAGTACAAAAATTTATTAAGTTTGAGGTTAAAATCAGTAGCAATATATGCTTAAAAGATTCAGAATAATGCAATACAGTGGTTGTTCTCGTCAAGCACACATAGTCCCGACATGTTTCGCATTGGATTGCTTCTTCAGGGGATGTGTGAATGTTTGAACAAGATCTAGACCGAAAATACAAAAATAATAATATAGTATATCACAAAATTCATAAGTGCAGAAATAGGGGAAAAAAAAAAAAACACACACAGACACACATCAAACCCACCTTCAGCCACTACGTTGGTGGTAAAGTAGTGGGATTGTCCACCTCGGGGGTTAGCCGCAGCAGTGCTGAATCGCAGGGGGCTAAAAAGCCAACCCAGGGAAACTGATAGAAAAAGGGATATGTAATGAAAGCGAAATTTGAAATTTTGGGATGATTTATAGTTCTTTAATACCTAACTTAATTTTAAGGTTGCTAAAATAAAACAGCCTTTTAGGGGTGAAGAACCCTCTAAAGTATAAAAATTGAGAAAAATAGGACAAGGATATATTTTAATTTCAAATGTATTACTTACGTAGGTTGGATAATTGTAAGCAATGGGGACGCTCGTATTTTGAAAAAAATCTCTTTTTGAGCACGCAGGGAGACACACCTGCACAGAAATACCAGCTGGGTGGCCAATCAAAGAAAAAACAAAACGAAGATTAGAAAAGTTAGAATAGATAAGAAAGTGTATATCAAAAGGGTAGTGTGTACATCATAAACTGAGTGTTATAAAGACACAAACCCTCAAGCATATAAATATACACAAAGAGTTACACATTCGCATCCCAAAGCATGGAATTCAAAGCCAGGGAGTCAATGCGGACATATAAAAAAAGAGACATGGACAGCAGCCCAGGTCCAAAGAGTTGAAAAACCGGCAGAAAGATAAGTGAACGTTTGCAAATGAAGAAAAAAACAAAAAACGATCGAGTAGATATTGAAAAATATAACAGTAAGCTTACCGAGAGGTACAGAGTCTGGACGATCAAGCGTCACCCTTGGCTGCAACCCGCAAAGGAATGACGATAATACGAAGGCTTTTTATATGCCCCGCCATCAAGCCGGCGTCTGACGTAGTCGGCCTGATGCGGACAAAAGGAGCGCTATTGCGCATGCTCACCAATGGGACGAGACTGAATAAGCCTACAAATCCCATAATGCCTCAGGCATGTGGGCGGAGGAAAAGAGGGGAACGATCAATGCCTTCGTAAAAGGCGACGGCATAGATGAACGCGACCACCAATCCGACCGCCCAGTCAGGCGTAGAGGCGAAAAACGATGGAAAAAAGGGTCGGAACAGAATGGCAAAAGAAATGGCCAATCCTTCCGACTGATGTAGGGGGAGCGTCGCAGCGCTAAAGAGGGGCAGTGGCACACAAGGCGCCTATGCCCCCGGGCGTCCGTGCGAACAGCACTGATGGGGAAACCATAGAGGTGGACCATTCGGGTGGGAAATCATAAAAGGGGAGGACAAAAAAAAAAAAAAAATAATAATTTTTTTCTCTAAAAGCTGCACATAACAAAACATAATAATATCATAAACATATAAACATATACATGATGTATTCTTATACTCAAAACAAATACAGACAAATTTCAAATAAAACAATACAATAGTACAATAAAACAATGAAAAAAAAAAAAAAAAAGGGGGGAGGGGGGAAAGAAGGGAGGGGGAAATGGGAACCCAACCAGGTTCCCTCTCAGAGGGGCAGTCAGCAGGACTGAAAGGCCAGAAAAGGTTTCTATATCACAAAAAGGGTTTAAAGCTTAAATTTTCATTAAAGCCAGGTGAAATTGTAGCCCTTAGATTAAAAATCCATTCAGCTTCATGTTGGAGTAAGATATTATCCACACTGCCCCCTCTCACATCAAGGGGGATATGTTCAAGTGCGGAAAAGGTGATAAATTTGGGATTGAAAGCATGGAAGAGGCCAACGTGTCGACTGATGGCCGTCTCCATTCTCTTTTTAATAATGGGTTTGATGTGGTCCTTGATTCGAATACAAAATTGTCGCTTTGTTTTACCTACATAGAACCCGCCACAAAGGCAACGGGCAAGATATATAACGCCCTGTGTTTGGCATGTGACTCGATGTTTGATGGAGTGCCATTTGCCATTTGGCAGTTTAAGTTTGGTATGTGAATTGACATAACAACAAACGTCACAATGGCCACATGGGAAAGTGCCATTAGTTACTTTTCTAGTGTCCAACTTTGGTTGTTCAAAGTGACTATGCACTAATTTATCTTTGAGAGAGGGAACTCTTTTAAAGGTAACTTCGGGAAAATTTTTAATATATTTCTTGGTAGTAGGGTCAGCTAGAAGGAGTGGCCAAAACTTGTGTAGAATTTCCTTAAACTTACGATGCTGATTAGAATAGCGAGTAATAATTCTAACTGATTCATTTGTATTGGGACGTTGGGGTTGAGAAAATAAGTGAAGTTCTAGTTTTGGGTTTTACACGGTTATAGGCTCGTTTCAAGCATTTATGACTGTATCCTCTTTTTCTCAATCTTTGGTAAAGGTCATCAGCTGCTGTATTAAAATCTGAGTTTTTGCTACAATTTCGCTTTAAACGCAAATATTGGCTATAGGGAATACTGTTAATCAAAGAAATTGGGTGAAAGCTAGTAGCGTGTAAAACCGTGTTACCAGCAGATGGTTTCCTAAATAAGAGAGAGTTGAGTCTACCTTCACTGTCCAAAGAGATGGTTATGTCTAAAAAGTTAACTATTGACTGACTATGTTGCATAGTAAATTTCAAATTGAAGTTATTAATAGAAATCAATTGAAAAAAAGTTTTTAATTCTGTTTCCGTGCCTGACCAAAAAAAAAGAACATCGTCGATATAACGAAACCATGAAACAATTTTATCCAAAAACGGTGACAAATCTTCTCTAGAGAGAGTTTCCTTTTCCCACCCCCCCAGGTACAGGTTTGCATACGATGGGGCACATTTAGTCCCCATCGCAACCCCCTGTACCTGGAGGTAGTGGGTGGAGTCAAAAACAAAGACATTATGCTTAAGAATATATTCAAGAAGGTCCACAACAAAAGAACTATATTGTAAGAAAGAGGAGCCTCTTTCGGAAAGAAACCTGCGTACAACTTCAACTCCCTTGTCATGGGGAATTGTGTTGTAGAGGCTTTCAATATCCAGGGCAACCAGCCATGAGTTGGGAGGGAGAGACAGTCCCTCAATCATTCTTAACAGATCGATGGTATCTTTAACATATGAAGATAAAGAGATGACATGTGGACTTAGATAGCTATCAACTAATGCGCTCGCATTTTCAGTTAAACAGGAACATCCTGAAATGATAGGACGTCCTGGAGGATTTGTTTGAGACTTATGAATTTTCGGTAGTGCGTAAAAAGTTGGAATCTTTGGATCCTTGATGTTTAGGAATTTCCATGTGTTAAGGTCAATGACCCCTTGTTGATATGCCTTAAAAATGAGATTCAAATAGATATTTAGATAATTTAGAATAACGGTTTTAGAAATAGGACGATACCAGTTTCTATTGGACAGTATATTTCGACACATGGAAGTATATTGTGCAACTTCCATGATCACCAAATTTCCGCCCTTGTCTGCGGGCTTAATAATTAAATTTGTATTTTTTTGTAGAGATTTGATAGCTGCTCTGGGCAACACTGATGACGACGACTCGGAAGCAATTTCTACTCCGAGTCTGTCGGTCCCAGGTGTTTCCTTCCCCCCCCCCTCCATCCTTTAAATGCAAATCCAGAGCATTTCCTCTACTCAATGCAAACCCAAACATTTGGGCGTTTATACAGCAAACAACTATAGAGATTGAGAAATTGTCTTTTCATTCATCCTTATCTACCAATCTTTCGTTACAACACAGAGCAGCTATCAAATCTCTACAAAAAAATACAAATTTAATTATTAAGCCCGCAGACAAGGGCGGAAATTTGGTGATCATGGAAGTTGCACAATATACTTCCATGTGTCGAAATATACTGTCCAATAGAAACTGGTATCGTCCTATTTCTAAAACCGTTATTCTAAATTATCGAAATATCTATTTGAATCTCATTTTTAAGGCATATCAACAAGGGGTCATTGACCTTAACACATGGAAATTCCTAAACATCAAGGATCCAAAGATTCCAACTTTTTACGCACTACCGAAAATTCATAAGTCTCAAACAAATCCTCCAGGACGTCCTATCATTTCAGGATGTTCCTGTTTAACTGAAAATGCGAGCGCATTAGTTGATAGCTATCTAAGTCCACATGTCATCTCTTTATCTTCATATGTTAAAGATACCATCGATCTGTTAAGAATGATTGAGGGACTGTCTCTCCCTCCCAACTCATGGCTGGTTGCCCTGGATATTGAAAGCCTCTACAACACAATTCCCCATGACAAGGGAGTTGAAGTTGTACGCAGGTTTCTTTCCGAAAGAGGCTCCTCTTTCTTACAATATAGTTCTTTTGTTGTGGACCTTCTTGAATATATTCTTAAGCATAATGTCTTTGTTTTTGACTCCACCCACTACCTCCAGGTACAGGGGGTTGCGATGGGGACTAAATGTGCCCCATCGTATGCAAACCTGTACCTGGGGGGGTGGGAAAAGGAAACTCTCTCTAGAGAAGATTTGTCACCGTTTTTGGATAAAATTGTTTCATGGTTTCGTTATATCGACGATGTTCTTTTTTTTTGGTCAGGCACGGAAACAGAATTAAAAACTTTTTTTCAATTGATTTCTATTAATAACTTCAATTTGAAATTTACTATGCAACATAGTCAGTCAATAGTTAACTTTTTAGACATAACCATCTCTTTGGACAGTGAAGGTAGACTCAACTCTCTCTTATTTAGGAAACCATCTGCTGGTAACACGGTTTTACACGCTACTAGCTTTCACCCAATTTCTTTGATTAACAGTATTCCCTATAGCCAATATTTGCGTTTAAAGCGAAATTGTAGCAAAAACTCAGATTTTAATACAGCAGCTGATGACCTTTACCAAAGATTGAGAAAAAGAGGATACAGTCATAAATGCTTGAAACGAGCCTATAACCGTGTAAAACCCAAAACTAGAACTTCACTTATTTTCTCAACCCCAACGTCCCAATACAAATGAATCAGTTAGAATTATTACTCGCTATTCTAATCAGCATCGTAAGTTTAAGGAAATTCTACACAAGTTTTGGCCACTCCTTCTAGCTGACCCTACTACCAAGAAATATATTAAAAATTTTCCCGAAGTTACCTTTAAAAGAGTTCCCTCTCTCAAAGATAAATTAGTGCATAGTCACTTTGAACAACCAAAGTTGGACACTAGAAAAGTAACTAATGGCACTTTCCCATGTGGCCATTGTGACGTTTGTTGTTATGTCAATTCACATACCAAACTTAAACTGCCAAATGGCAAATGGCCCTCCATCAAACATCGAGTCACATGCCAAACACAGGGCGTTATATATCTTGCCCGTTGCCTTTGTGGCGGGTTCTATGTAGGTAAAACAAAGCGACAATTTTGTATTCGAATCAAGGACCACATCAAACCCATTATTAAAAAGAGAATGGAGACGGCCATCAGTCGACACGTTGGCCTCTTCCATGCTTTCAATCCCAAATTTATCACCTTTTCCGCACTTGAACATATCCCCCTTGATGTGAGAAGGGGCAGTGTGGATAATATCTTACTCCAACATGAAGCTGAATGGATTTTTAATCTAAGGGCTACAATTTCACCTGGCTTTAATGAAAATTTAAGCTTTAAACCCTTTTTGTGATATAGAAACCTTTTCTGGCCTTTCAGTCCTGCTGACTGCCCCTCTGAGAGGGAACCTGGTTGGGTTCCCATTTCCCCCTCCCTTCTTTCCCCCTCCCTTCTTTCCCCCTTCCCCCCCCTCCCCCCTCCCCCCTTTTTTTTTTTTTTTTCATTGTTTTATTGTACTATTGTATTGTTTTATTTGAAATTTGTCTGTATTTGTTTTGAGTATAAGAATACATCATGTATATGTTTATATGTTTATGATATTATTATGTTTTGTTATGTGCAGCTTTTTTTTTTTTTTTTGTCCTCCCCTTTTATGATTTCCCACCCGAATGGTCCACCTCTAAGGTTTCCCCATCAGTGCTGTTCGCACGGACGCCCGGGGGCATAGGCGCCTTGTGTGCCACTGCCCCTCTTTAGCGCTGCGACGCTCCCCCTACATCGGTCGGAAGGATTGGCCATTTCTTTTGCCATTCTGTTCCGACCCTTTTTTCCATCGTTTTTCGCCTCTACGCCTGACTGGGCGGTCGGATTGGTGGTCGCGTTCATCTATGCCGTCGCCTTTTACGAAGGCATTGATCGTTCCCCTCTTTTCCTCCGCCCACATGCCTGAGGCATTATGGGATTTGTAGGCTTATTCAGTCTCGTCCCATTGGTGAGCATGCGCAATAGCGCTCCTTTTGTCCGCATCAGGCCGACTACGTCAGACGCCGGCTTGATGGCGGGGCATATAAAAAGCCTTCGTATTATCGTCATTCCTTTGCGGGTTGCAGCCAAGGGTGACGCTTGATCGTCCAGACTCTGTACCTCTCGGTAAGCTTACTGTTATATTTTTCAATATCTACTCGATCGTTTTTTGTTTTTTTCTTCATTTGCAAACGTTCACTTATCTTTCTGCCGGTTTTTCAACTCTTTGGACCTGGGCTGCTGTCCATGTCTCTTTTTTTATATGTCCGCATTGACTCCCTGGCTTTGAATTCCATGCTTTGGGATGCGAATGTGTAACTCTGTGTATATTTATATGCTTGAGGGTTTGTGTCTTTATAACACTCAGTTTATGATGTACACACTACCCTTTTGATATACACTTTCTTATCTATTCTAACTTTTCTAATCTTCGTTTTGTTTTTTCTTTGATTGGCCACCCAGCTGGTATTTCTGTGCAGGTGTGTCTCCCTGCGTGCTCAAAAAGAGATTTTTTTCAAAATACGAGCGTCCCCATTGCTTACAATTATCCAACCTACGTAAGTAATACATTTGAAATTAAAATATATCCTTGTCCTATTTTTCTCAATTTTTATACTTTAGAGGGTTCTTCACCCCTAAAAGGCTGTTTTATTTTAGCAACCTTAAAATTAAGTTAGGTATTAAAGAACTTTAAATCATCCCAAAATTTCAAATTTCGCTTTCATTACATATCCCTTTTTCTATCAGTTTCCCTGGGTTGGCTTTTTAGCCCCCTGCGATTCAGCACTGCTGCGGCTAACCCCCGAGGTGGACAATCCCACTACTTTACCACCAACGTAGTGGCTGAAGGTGGGTTTGATGTGTGTCTGTGTGTGTTTTTTTTGTTTTTGTTTTTTTTCCCTATTTCTGCACTTATGAATTTTGTGATATACTATATTATTATTTTTGTATTTTCGGTCTAGATCTTGTTCAAACATTCACACATCCCCTGAAGAAGCAATCCAATGCGAAACATGTCGGGACTATGTGTGCTTGACGAGAACAACCACTGTATTGCATTATTCTGAATCTTTTAAGCATATATTGCTACTGATTTTAACCTCAAACTTAATACATTTTTGTACTATTAATTTTGTACTTTAATTAATTGTATTTTGTTAATTAGCACCGCAAAAATCCCTAATCTCCCTTCCTGTCCTTTGATTCATGTTTCAAATTTTCAGGGATGAGGTGCCATCTTTGTTAGGTGTTGCTTGAGGCTGAACCATCAAAATTATTCCAATTTTGTCCCCTGGTGTTTCAATACACTATTTTCTCCTTGGTTCGTCATCAACAACACAACATATGTTTCTATTCTGCTATTTTAGTAAATAATAACGTGTATTGCATCGTGTTTTTTTTTTTTTTTTTTTTTCTCTTCCCCCTCCCACACGTTCCCTTATCTCGGTATGGCGGCCTTTAGTGGCGAGGCCTGGGATGCTTTAATGGACAAAGTCCAACTTACACAAAAAACAGGCGACATTTCAGATAAAGATCTCGATTTTGCTTTCCTTAGACTACAACGCCTTCTCGAACGAAAGGTTCGAGTTTTTTGGCACAAAAAATATTTCCATAAATACATAGAAAATCTTATTGTACCTTTTGGACTGCGAATCCAGATCTTTCCTAATATTAAAAAAGTTGATGATATCATTAAATCGAAATGGGAAGAAAATCTACAAACATGCTCTTTTGGCATGATGTCTTTGTTATGTATTCAGTATGACCATGAACTTTCTATACTGGACAGTCTAATCTCCCATTGGTATGAAGATCATGAATCTAGAATTTCGACCACGAGATTTCAGAAAAAGGAACAGGACCTTCAAGTCCTCATTGAAAAATATACTTTAGAAATTATTCAGATCAAAGAAAATAAATTTGCCAGGGATAGCCTGGCCCATACAAATGGTTATGCCTACAAATGGACTCGAGATTCCAAACCTAAATTCACTAAACCTTTCAATTCACGCACAAATAGAAATAATGACAACACTCCCAATGTCTCTCCACCCTCCTCTTTTTCTTCTACACAGTCAACCATGTATCGCGACCTGTCTGAGGACAGAGTACCGAAAAAAAGAAAAGGGAACTCTGAACACGCCTCCACTGAGTCCCTTCGGAATAAATTGGGCACTCCGCTCTCTCGTCGGGCACCACCGTTTTCATCGAAACCAACACCTGCTGGCACACTTGCGATGTTTCACCCCTCTCACTCTCTTCCTTTAGGCTCTCGTGGCACACAATCAATGATAAACCAATGCACAGCCCCTTCGGCCCAGGCAACTTCCTCTATAACCTCTTTGCAATCTGGGAATCCATCGGTAAGCACTACCAATGTCATTATCTCGCCTCTAGGTACTCCTTTACCTGCAGATTTGAAACTGGCACCTATTTTTTTAGGCAAGGACCCGATTCCACCGATGATTTGAACGATACTTATGTACAAGGTAATCTTGATTCATCTACAAATGAGTTGTCAATAATAAATTTATCATCACAGAGATTATCCGAACCTGAATTGGAAGTCTTGAAATTAGGACTAACCTTTTGTCCTGATTCAAATACAACCAAATTTCAACTTATTAAGGATTTACATCTTTTTGCCCGTAGATTGTTGTATCGAGTTATTTTTGATAAGCCTGTTACTCCAGGTTCTGATAGTAATGACGATGTCCGGTCTTATGAAAATATGACCGAACATTATGCTATCAAAAATTTGATGGAATTATGGGAGGAGGGCAACACTGATGACGACGACTCGGAAGCAATTTCTACTCCGAGTCTGTCGGTCCCAGGTGTTTCCTTCCCCCCCCTCCATCCTTTAAATGCAAATCCAGAGCATTTCCTCTACTCAATGCAAACCCAAACATTTGGGCGTTTATACAGCAAACAACTATAGAGATTGAGAAATTGTCTTTTCATTCATCCTTATCTACCAATCTTTCATTACAACACAGAGCAGCTATCAAATCTCTACAAAAAAATACAAATTTAATTATTAAGCCCGCAGACAAGGGCGGAAATTTGGTGATCATGGAAGTTGCACAATATACTTCCATGTGTCGAAATATACTGTCCAATAGAAACTGGTATCGTCCTATTTCTAAAACCGTTATTCTAAATTATCGAAATATCTATTTGAATCTCATTTTTAAGGCATATCAACAAGGGGTCATTGACCTTAACACATGGAAATTCCTAAACATCAAGGATCCAAAGATTCCAACTTTTTAGGCACTACCGAAAATTCATAAGTCTCAAACAAATCCTCCAGGACGTCCTATCATTTCAGGATGTTCCTGTTTAACTGAAAATGCGAGCGCATTAGTTGATAGCTATCTAAGTCCACATGTCATCTCTTTATCTTCATATGTTAAAGATACCATCGATCTGTTAAGAATGATTGAGGGACTGTCTCTCCCTCCCAACTCATGGCTGGTTGCCCTGGATATTGAAAGCCTCTACAACACAATTCCCCATGACAAGGGAGTTGAAGTTGTACGCAGGTTTCTTTCCGAAAGAGGCTCCTCTTTCTTACAATATAGTTCTTTTGTTGTGGACCTTCTTGAATATATTCTTAAGCATAATGTCTTTGTTTTTGACTCCACCCACTACCTCCAGGTACAGGGGGTTGCGATGGGGACTAAATGTGCCCCATCGTATGCAAACCTGTACCTGGGGGGGTGGGAAAAGGAAACTCTCTCTAGAGAAGATTTGTCACCGTTTTTGGATAAAATTGTTTCATGGTTTCGTTATATCGACGATGTTCTTTTTTTTTGGTCAGGCACGGAAACAGAATTAAAAACTTTTTTTCAATTGATTTCTATTAATAACTTCAATTTGAAATTTACTATGCAACATAGTCAGTCAATAGTTAACTTTTTAGACATAACCATCTCTTTGGACAGTGAAGGTAGACTCAACTCTCTCTTATTTAGGAAACCATCTGCTGGTAACACGGTTTTACACGCTACTAGCTTTCACCCAATTTCTTTGATTAACAGTATTCCCTATAGCCAATATTTGCGTTTAAAGTGAAATTGTAGCAAAAACTCAGATTTTAATACAGCAGCTGATGACCTTTACCAAAGATTGAGAAAAAGAGGATACAGTCATAAATGCTTGAAACGAGCCTATAACCGTGTAAAACCCAAAACTAGAACTTCACTTATTTTCTCAACCCGACGTCCCAATACAAATGAATCAGTTAGAATTATTACTCGCTATTCTAATCAGCATCGTAAGTTTAAGGAAATTCTACACAAATTTTGGCCACTCCTTCTAGCTGACCCTACTACCAAGAAATATATTAAAAATTTTCCCGAAGTTACCTTTAAAAGAGTTCCCTCTCTCAAAGATAAATTAGTGCATAGTCACTTTGAACAATCAAAGTTGGACACTAGAAAAGTAACTAATGGCACTTTCCCATGTGGCCATTGTGACGTTTGTTGTTATGTCAATTCACATACCAAACTTAAACTGCCAAATGGCAAATGGCACTCCATCAAACATCGAGTCACATGCCAAACACAGGGTGTTATATATCTTGCCCGTTGCCTTTGTGGCGGGTTCTATGTAGGTAAAACAAAGCGACAATTTTGTATTCGAATCAAGGACCACATCAAACCCATTATTAAAAAGAGAATGGAGACGGCCATCAGTCGACACGTTGGCCTCTTCCATGCTTTCAATCCCAAATTTATCACCTTTTCCGCACTTGAACATATCCCCCTTGATGTGAGAGGGGGCAGTGTGGATAATATCTTACTCCAACATGAAGCTGAATGGATTTTTAATCTAAGGGCTACAATTTCACCTGGCTTTAATGAAAATTTAAGCTTTAAACCCTTTTTGTGATATAGAAACCTTTTCTGGCCTTTCAGTCCTGCTGACTGCCCCTCTGAGAGGGAACCTGGTTGGGTTCCCATTTCCCCCTCCCTTCTTTCCCCCTCCCTTCTTTCCCCCTTCCCCCCCTCCCCCCTCCCCCCTTTTTTTTTTTTTTTTTCATTGTTTTATTGTACTATTGTATTGTTTTATTTGAAATTTGTCTGTATTTGTTTTGAGTATAAGAATACATCATGTATATGTTTATATGTTTATGATATTATTATGTTTTGTTATGTGCAGCTTTTAGAGAAAAATTATTATTTTTTTTTTTTTTTTTTTTGTCCTCCCCTTTTATGATTTCCCACCCGAATGGTCCACCTCTATGGTTTCCCCATCAGTGCTGTTCGCACGGACGCCCGGGGGCATAGGCGCCTTGTGTGCCACTGCCCCTCTTTAGCGCTGCGACGCTCCCCCTACATCGGTCGGAAGGATTGGCCATTTCTTTTGCCATTCTGTTCCGACCCTTTTTTCCATCGTTTTTCGCCTCTACGCCTGACTGGGCGGTCGGATTGGTGGTGGCGTTCATCTATGCCGTCGCCTTTTACGAAGGCATTGATCGTTCCCCTCTTTTCCTCCGCCCACATGCCTGAGGCATTATGGGATTTGTAGGCTTATTCAGTCTCGTCCCATTGGTGAGCATGCGCAATAGCGCTCCTTTTGTCCGCATCAGGCCGACTACGTCAGACGCCGGCTTGATGGCGGGGCATATAAAAAGCCTTCGTATTATCGTCATTCCTTTGCGGGTTGCAGCCAAGGGTGACGTTTGATCGTCCAGACTCTGTACCTCTCGGTAAGCTTACTGTTATATTTTTCAATATCTACTCGATCGTTTTTTGTTTTTTTCTTCATTTGCAAACGTTCACTTATCTTTCTGCCGGTTTTTCAACTCTTTGGACCTGGGCTGCTGTCCATGTCTCTTTTTTTATATGTCCGCATTGACTCCCTGGCTTTGAATTCCATGCTTTGGGATGCGAATGTGTAACTCTTTGTGTATATTTATATGCTTGAGGGTTTGTGTCTTTATAACACTCAGTTTATGATGTACACACTACCCTTTTGATATACACTTTCTTATCTATTCTAACTTTTCTAATCTTCGTTTTGTTTTTTCTTTGATTGGCCACCCAGCTGGTATTTCTGTGCAGGTGTGTCTCCCTGCGTGCTCAAAAAGAGATTTTTTTCAAAATACGAGCGTCCCCATTGCTTACAATTATCCAACCTACGTAAGTAATACATTTGAAATTAAAATATATCCTTGTCCTATTTTTCTCAATTTTTATACTTTAGAGGGTTCTTCACCCCTAAAAGGCTGTTTTATTTTAGCAACCTTAAAATTAAGTTAGGTATTAAAGAACTTTAAATCATCCCAAAATTTCAAATTTCGCTTTCATTACATATCCCTTTTTCTATCAGTTTCCCTGGGTTGGCTTTTTAGCCCCCTGCGATTCAGCACTGCTGCGGCTAACCCCCGAGGTGGACAATCCCACTACTTTACCACCAACGTAGTGGCTGAAGGTGGGTTTGATGTGTGTCTGTGTGTGTTTTTTTTGTTTTTGTTTTTTTTCCCTATTTCTGCACTTATGAATTTTGTGATATACTATATTATTATTTTTGTATTTTCGGTCTAGATCTTGTTCAAACATTCACACATCCCCTGAAGAAGCAATCCAATGCGAAACATGTCGGGACTATGTGTGCTTGACGAGAACAACCACTGTATTGCATTATTCTGAATCTTTTAAGCATATATTGCTACTGATTTTAACCTCAAACTTAATAAATTTTTGTACTATTAATTTTGTACTTTAATTAATTGTATTTTGTTAATTAGCACCGCAAAAATCCCTAATCTCCCTTCCTGTCCTTTGATTCATGTTTCAAATTTTCAGGGATGAGGTGCCATCTTTGTTAGGTGTTGCTTGAGGCTGAACCATCAAAATTATTCCTGTATATATGTATATTCTACACATACTAAAGAAAAAGAATTGCAGGACATCATTAAAAAATATGATGTGGATATTCAAACAAAAAAGCAGAAAAAGAGATGTTTTAGACTATGCAAATAAAAACGTGTATAAGTGGCAGGTGGATCTGGAAGGACTCAATTAGGATATAGACAAAATCTCTATGGATGAGAGTCCTACAGATGAGGTCAATGGAATAGAAACACAAAATCCAACTAATACACGCCAAGCAAGATTTGAATATGTTCCCCCTGGGAGAAGGGAAGAATCACCTAGAACACCCAATCCACTATGTAGATTTTTTGGTGACAGAAGGAATGAGAATGGTAGGGCAGACTTTGGGAGGTCCCCTGGCACCCCAAGATACAATATTCCCAACAGATTTTCCCCATTCAGGGAAAGAGCGAACACCATATCAAAACCACCAGAATAGAAGGGAATATAGAGATGATGGGGATTTTTTGCAGGGGAGACCAAGGGAGAGACGGAGATGGAATGTCCAGGTTCCTTACAGGACACCTGGATGGAGGAACCAACAAATGGGCCAGGGTGGCATGTGGAGGAGAGATGGACCTCTCGGAGATATATAACAGAGAAGATATGAGGAATGGGAATCAAGGATACCATTTTCAGAACCAGCGGATGAATGCAAGGAATGGATGGACCCGGAATCCAGGAAGAGATCAGGAACCTGTCTACAGAGATATGAAAAGAAACAGACAAGAGGAAGATGGGGAGGGAAGAAGAAAAAGAAGAAGGGAGTATTAGGTGAAGGGATTTTTAATCTAAGTGGTGCTGTTTTTACAGATGATGAGATGCGGATCCTTGATCTAGGGCTTAAATATGCACCAGATAAGAATATTGAAAAATTTGAAGTTTTTATCGATTTACAGAAGTTTTACAGAAGTTTATTAGGAAATAAAAAATAAAAAAACATTTTGCCCTTAATTTTGCCCTTAATTTTGCCCTTAAGAAGTACCAGTTGGTGATACCTCAGTATTTGCACATAGAATTAGGAATAATTCTATTATGAATCCCAATGTTCCAGGAGATCAATGTATAGGGGCATTCAAGAGGATGGTTGAAAGTGATCTCAACAAACTTGAGATAAAGAATTCTAAAGGGGGGCATATCTGGAAAATGATTAAGGCATTGGGAAAAACAAAAGAGGTAGTAATCCACCCCACTGACAAGGGTGGTGGGCTTGTTATTTAACCACTTCAGCCCCGGACCAATTGTCAGCCTAAGGACCAGAGGTCTTTTTACAATTTCGCACTGCACTACTTTAACTGGTAATTGCGCGGTCATGCAATGTTGTACCCAAATGAAATTTGCGTCCTTTTCTTCCCACAAATAGAGCTTTCTTTTGATGGTATTTGATTGCCTCTGCGATTTTTATTTTTTGCGATATAAATGGAAAAATATATATTTTCTACTTTTTGTTATAAGAAAAATCGAATAAACTCAATTTTAGTCATACATTTAGGGCAAAATTTATTCAGCCAGATGTCTAAGCGTATATTTATTGGTTTGCACAAAAGTTATAGCGTCTACAAACTAGAGTACATTTTCTGGAATTTACACAGCTTTTAATTTATGACTGCCTATCTCATTTCTTGAGGTGCTAAAATGGTAGGGCAGTACAACCCCTCCCCCCATGACCCCATTTTGGAAAGTAGACACCCCAATGAAATTGCTGAGGGGCATGTTGAGCCCATTGAATATTTTTTTTTGTCCCAAGTGATTGAATAATGACACACAAAAAAAAAGTTTACAAAAAGTTGTCACTAAATTATATATTGCTCACACATGCCATAGTTATATGTGGAATTGCACCTCAAAATATATTCTGCTGCTTCTCCTGAGTACAGGGATACCACATATGTGAGACTTTTTGGGAGCTTAGCTGCGTACGGCACCCCGAAAACCAATCCCTGCCTTCAGGATTTCAAAGGGTGCAAATATTTGATTTCACTCCTCACTACCTATCAGTTTGAGTCCATGAAATATTTTATATTTTGCCACAAGTTGCAGGAATATTACAATTTTTTTTTTTTGCACAAAGTTGTCACTAAATGATATATTGCTCACACATGCTAAGGGCATAAGTGAAATTACACCCCAAAATAAATTCTGCTGCTTCTCCCGAGTACGGGGATACCACATGTGGGGGACTTTTTGGGAGCCTATCCACGTACGGGACCCCGAAAACCAAGCACTTCCTTCCGGATTTAAATATAAAACGCTACCAAATAACTGTTAGCGATCGCAGGGATCAGGCCTGACTCTGCGAACGCTGCAGTTATGTGTTTAGTGTTTTGTAAGTGACAGTGATCGATCGATAATGCTTTTGGGTGGGCTGGACGGAGGGGCAAAACGCAGGTGCTAGCAGGTATCTGGGCTGATCCCACTAACAATGCGTTTTTTTGCAACCCTAAACTGCTGGGGACGCTAGTATAGATCTGATCAGATCAGATATTGATCTGTTCAGATTCTATACCACTACAGGAGGTTTATGCTTTGCACGTGGGTGTTAGCGGTACTGGCACTAACCTAGCACTGCCTGGGGCGACGCAGACCCTGACCCTAAAACCTAATTGATATATGCCCCGAGTGTGGCTAATTTATTTATGGAAATGGACCGATATATTTATGGCAGGAAACATCCCGAGATTAAATTTTAACATAGATATATTGATGATGTTATTATCCTGTGGGAAGGTACACCTGAAACATTTGATTTCTTCTTAAGAGCGTTAAATAAGAATAAATTTGGTATTTCTTTTACTGGCAAGAGTGATCCGAACCAGATAGATTACCTGGATTTACATATTTTTAAAGTAGGTGATGAAATTTTAACTAAAACATTTTTTAAATTGACGGACCGCAACGGGTATATACCCATTTCTAGCTGCCACCACCTGAGGTGAAAAGATAACATTCCGAAAGGACAGCTTCTAAGAGTCCGTAGAAATTGTCACAGTCTGGAAGACTATCATGCACAAGCAGACACCTTGATAGGGAAGTTTGTGGATAAAGGGTACTCTTTGGCTCCATTACTCAAATTAAGAAGGAAATAGAAGAGGTTGATCGCAATTCTTTATTGGTAACTAAAGAAAAGAAATCAAAAAACGACCAACAAATGAATGTTGCCTTCATCACTGGGTTCAACATGCAATACAGATCAATAGAACACATTGTTAGGAAGTATTGGCCTACATTAAAATCTGATAGGACTTTGGCCAATCTCCTTGTCAAGAAACCACGTTTTATCTTAGGAGAGCTCCAACCCTCAGGAACCAATTGGTAAAAAATTTGATTGATCCCCCCAGACCTGTTAAGCTGTTCTCTGAATTAAAAGGTTTCTACAAGTGTCAGAGGTGCCTAGCATGCCGTGTAAGTAAAAAACAGCCAAGGAGAAAAACCTCCTTCAAGTCTAGGACCGGTAAGGAATTTGACATCAGGGAATTGGTCACTTGCAACAGCACTCATGTGACTTATATCGAGTGCCCTTTTCGGCTACAATATGTGGGCAGGACCACCAGGCTTTTATGTGTCCATATCAGAGAACACACTAATAATATAAAAAATTGTTTCCCCAAACATCACCTTTCCAGACATTTTTTTTTTTAATCGAAAAACAAACTTTATTGAAAAAAAAAGAAAGAAACAGAAGATAACATACATAGCAGGCATACATACGATACATCAAATAACGTGGGCCAATCTGGCCAAGGCAGTGTTACATGAGAGCATTGGGTTAGCTGTGCTGTATAGGGGTCCGACACCCATCATGGGTAGATGCATTATTAGAGCTAATTTGTGTCAACCGGGGGAGGGGGAGCAGGCAAAAGGAGAAATAAAAGGGGGAGGGGGACATAATAAAAGTAGGTCCTTAAGGTGGAGGAAGCACCGAAGGGGATAAGCAGAGGGGGAGGGGGGCAAGGGATCAATATAACAGCATATCAAGTACACGTCTCCCCATCTCCCAACCACCTACCCCAGATCCGCTGGTATTTAAGTGGACATCCTCTATGTGTATAAACCAATTTCTTATAAGGGAGGGTATCGTTAACCTCTTTTTTCCAGCACTGGACCTTGGGGGGGAGGGCCTGCATCCAGCCACGAGCAATCACTTTCCGCGCCAGGAACAGTGTTTTATGTAGGAAGGTGCGAAGGGACTTGTCAGCTTCTAATTCTGGTAAGAGACCAAGCAGACACATCTTTGGATCAAGGCTAGCAGGAGAGCCCATTTGGTCATGGAGAAAGCGAATTACCTGTATCCAGTATGTTTGGATAACCGGACAGGACCATATGAGGTGATAGAAGGAGCCTGGAGTGTGGTCGCATAAGCGGCATCCTGGATTATACGTGGGTTTAAACCGTGCTATCTTCTGGGGGGTCAGGTATGTCCTATGTAGAATGTATAGCTGTGTGAGGCGGTCCGAGAGCCTGGGGGAGACACTCTTCACGTCCCCCAAGACTTCATCCCACTCTTCATCCTCAATCACTCCCACATCCAGCTCCCATCTGGCCTTGGCAGCATAAGCCAATGCCCCGGTGCCTGGGAGACGGATGGCGGAGTAGAGGGCCGAGATCAACTTGGTTGGCTCAGCACCTGTGACTATATCCACTATGGGAGGGACTGTCAGAGTGGGGTTGGAGCCGGCAAATTGAGTCTGTAGCGCATGTCGGAGCTGTAAATATTTGAAGAAAAGATGGTTAAGGAGTGTGAATTCTTCCTTTAGTGACTGAAAGGATTTAATCCCAGTGTTAGTCATAATTTGGTGCACATACAGGATCCCATAGCGTGTCCAGGCTGCGGGGTCCGGAACGGACAGCAATTTGGGCAAATGAGTGTTGAACCAGAGAGGCGTGTAAGAATGAACCTGTGGGGTCCCAAGTTTGTTAAGGGCCGCCCGCCATATCCTCCGGTGGTGCGTCAGCATGTCTACCTTGTGACGAGGGGGACGTCTGGACAGTGGGGCCCTAAGGACTGACTGAAGTGGGGTGTGGGCTGGGTCGTCAGGGCGTTTACAAAGTAATGTCTGGTATCTTGGTAGCTCGCTCTTGTCAAAGTGATAGAAGTGGGACAACTGGGAGGCAAGATAATAATCCTGGAAATCTGGAAGAGCAGCCCCTCCCATTGTCACTGGGTTCTTCAGAAGTCTCCAGGACAATTTGTGTCTGCTGTGGCCCCAATTAAATGAATTAAGAATTGATTCAATCAGCTTGAAAAATTTTTGTGGTATATACAGGGGTGCATGCCACACCAAATACAGTATCTTGGGCAGGAGTATCATTTTGACCAGATTGATGCGTCCCATAACACCCAGAGGTAGTCTGGCCCAGGTTTGAGTCTTGTTCTTGATCAGGGTGAAAAGGGGTTCAATGTTCAGGGGTATATAGTCTGTCAGCGATCTAGTGACCTGCACTCCTAAATACTTGATCACGGAAACCCTAGGGAGATTTAGAGGAGGGGACGTGGGCACAGGGGGGAAATGATCAAGCGGAAGGATCTGGGATTTAGACCAGTTGATGCTCAGACCCGAATGACTACCAATACAGTCTATGGTGTGAAGGGCTGCAAGGAGAGAGGGACCCGAGTCGGCTAAGTATAGGAGTGTATCGTCAGCATACATCCCGATCTTTTCCTCCAGATCTCCTATCCTAAGGCCACAAATTCTGGTGTCTGCGCGAACCATAATAGCTAGTGGTTCCACAGCCAACGCATACAGCATGGGAGAAAGGGGACAACCTTGTCGAGTCCCTCTCTCCAGCAGGAACTGATCAGAGAGCCAGCCGTTCACAAGCACCTTGGCCCTCGGGGATTGATACAGGAGATGGACCCATCGAATAAAGTTGGGGCCAAGTCCGAATCCCGAGAGGCATTCCCACAAGTAGTTCCATTCCACGGAGTCGAAGGCCTTGGCAGCATCCAAGGCCACCACTACCCGCGAGCTGACTTCATCATGGGATCCCTGGATGTTCATGAGTAAGCGGCGGATATTCATGGCAGTGTTTTTTCCTGGCATAAAGCCAGTCTGGTCAGGGTGGATGAGTGAGAGGATGACCTGATTAAGGCGGGAGGCAAGAATCTTGGCCAGTATTTTAATGTCGACCTGTAGTAGGGAGATAGGTCTATACGATTCCGGGTAGTTTGGGTCCTTCCCTGGCTTGGGAATCACTACTATTTGTGCTTCTCTCATGGAGGGGGGTAGGATTCCCGTGTCAAATATGGATTTATATAAGTCGTAAAGTTTAGGGGTCAAAATTTCAGAGTAGGTGGCATAAAATTCAAGCGGTAGACCGTCCAGTCCTGGTGCTTTAGAAGTGGCCAGAGAGGAGATAGCCTCAGAAATATCCTCCTCAGTAATAGGAGCCTCTAAAAGGTCACGTTGGGCGTCTGTCAGTTTGGGAAATGTAACTCTCGCTAAGTAGTCTCTGGTGTCTTGGGGAGTATGAGTGACCCGAGTGGCGTAAAGTGCTCGATAAAATCTCGCAAATTCCTCCGCCACCCGTTGTGGATCCGTAATACCATTCCCCTGGGTGTCTATCAGTGAGACCACGACTGGGGGATGGGAATCTAGGTGGGCGAGGTAAGCAAGTAGTTTGCCCGATCTTTCTCCATATTCAAATATCCTCTGCCTACAGAAAAAGATGCGCTGCTTGGCCTGCTCCGTGTGCATTTGGGAGACCTGTCGCAGCTGGAGCTTAAGGTTAGTAGCCGCGGCAGGCGAGGGGTCTCCACGAAACTCCTCCTCCAGTCTTTGTAGGTGATCTGTAGCCTGTTGGATAACAAGTTTTGACGACCGCTTAAGTCTGTTAATACGTGTGGTGAGCAGGGAGCGGGCGTAGAGCTTAAATGTGTCCCACACTATATCGTAGGCAGTGGAATCCCCGTTGACCGTAAAATAGTGTTGCAATTCCGTAGGGATGTCTTCTTGCTCTTGCAGAGCGGTTAGCCAAAATGGGTTCAGCCGCAAAGTAGGAGAGGGAGAGGCCTTCAGGAGCCACATCGTAATCCAGTAGGGGGTGTGATCCGAGAGAATTCTCGGAGCAAAGCCCACATCTTCCAGTCTGGGTATCAGAGTCTGTGAGATGAGAACAAAGTCAATTCGGGACATGGCGTTATGGCTGGCTGAAAAGCACGAGTATGCTTTAGCATGTGGATGCTTGTGGCGCCATGTATCTACAAGAGCAAAGTCCGTCAATATACGATGTAGTCTGGTATGGGCAGGTGGGTCACCGGGGGAGTCCGGTGTGCCCATTCGGTCCAGAGCGGGAATCAGGGTCATATTAAAGTCCCCCATCCACACTGCTGGCACCGAGGGGTAGTGTGCCATGAATGCAAGGCCCTCCTTGAGTACAGCTGAGTTATAGGGGGGGGGACATAGCAGGCTATTATCAAAATAGGGGCTCCACTAATGGTGGCATGTAGGAATACATATCTTCCCTGCTGGTCCGTCTGGAGCAGCACTAGGTCAAACGGCACCCTTTTTGCAATTAGAACCGAAACCCCCCTGGAGTACGAGGTGTGGGTAGCATGGTACGCCCAACCTATCCATGGTTTTTTAAGAGAGGACTGGAGATGGCCAGTAACATGGGTCTCAACAAGCGCAATAATGTCAGCTCGCTGGGACTTAAGGAATGTCAGGGCGGCAGTGCGTTTTATCTTATTCCGCATGCCTCTGACATTCCACGTAAGGAACTTTAGAGAGCTCATGGTGGGTGCAGGGTGTAAACAATAAACCATAGGCGGGCTAGAATCAGCAGAGCAGTCATGGCCAATGCAGAGCGCACAAAACACAATAGCAGCCAATTCCAATAATGCATGTATGACTTTAACCACTTCCCGACCAGCGCACGACGATGTACGTCGACAGAATGGCACGGGCAGGCATATTGGCGTACATGTACGTCCAATATTCGTTGCCGCCGTGCCATCGGGAGCGTGCCACCGGCGGCGCGCTCCCGCGCTGGTCGGGACCCCCGTGAGTCCGGTCACGGGACCCGCGGACTCGATCGCCACGGGCATCTCCGCGATCGTCTCACGGAGCGGCCGAATGGAGGAAATGCTGTATAAACAACATTTTCCCATTCTGCCTAGCAACTAGTGACGCTGATCTCTGCTCCATGTGATTGGAGCAGAGATCAGTGTACACTAAATGAAAGCCCAACCCCCCCACAGTTAGTAACACACCCCTAGGAACACTTAACCCCTACACTGCCACCCACAGGTTAACCCTTTCACTGCCAGTGTCATTTACACAGGAATCACTGCATTTATATAGCAGTGATTACTGTATAAATGACAATGGTCCCAAAAATGTCCGATGGGTCCCCGACAATGTCGCAGTCACAATAAAAATCGCAGATCGCCGCCATTACTAGTAAAAAAAAAAATAATAAAAAATTATTAATAAAAATGCTATAAAACTATCCCTATTTTGTAAACGCTATAACTTTTGCGCAAACCAATCAATAATCGCTTATTGCGATTTTTTTTACCAAAAATATGTAGAAGAATACGTATCGGCCTAAATTGAGGGAAAAAAATGTTTTTTTATATATTTTTGGGGGATATTTATTATAACAAAAAGTAAAAAATAATGCGTTTTTTTCAAAATTGTCGCTCTATTTTTGTTTATAGCGCAAAAAATAAAAACCGCAGGGGTGATCAAATACCACCAAAAGAAAGCTCTATTTGTGGGAAAAAAAGGACGCCATTTTTTTTTTGGGAGCCACGTCGCACGACCGCGCAATTGTCAGTTAAAGCGACGCAGTGCCGAATCGCAAAAAGTGGTCTGGTCTTTGACCAGCAAATTGGTCCGGTCTGAAAGTGGTTAACATAGTACCTTCAGCATAAACAAACATTAACAAACATAGTGGTGTAAGAAAAATAAAAACAAAAACCACAACATCCCGCCCCCCACCCAGTCCAGTGCCACCCCAACACGGCTTGGACATCATATCCCATAACTGGGTACCAACAGGGGACATCCACAGGTTAAAACCCATTGGAGGCATGGAACTTAATTGCAGAGGAGCATAGATACCCAAAGTAACAAAGAGAAAAACGAAGGGGGAGAAAAAAAAATTAGACAAATGGGGGAGGGAAAAGTGTACAAAAATCCTAAAAGTCCTAGGGGGGCGACTTCTCCTCTGGAAGGTGCACGGGGAGTAGGGGCCACAAAGGTGTGATACCATCACGGCTGAGCAGAGGGGAGCTCCGCCCGCCAAATGGATGATGAAGAAAGTACAGTAGAACAGTCCTGGATGATGGGTAATCCTCAGCCCACCCCAGGTGCTCCTGAGGTACAGGGAAGGCAGGGATCTCAGGCCAGCGAGAATGCCGGGAAAGGATAGTCATGCTGTAAGATCTAATACGAGGTGAAAAGAAAATCTTCCCGAGTTTATCCGCTGGCCCTGCACGGGCAGCTATTGACAAGGTGCACAGAGCGACGGCTTAATCGCCAAAGTAGCAGCAGGAGAGATCGCGGGCACCCATGGGAGCGGAAGAAGGGAAGAAAAAACATCCACAGCTTGCAGGTAGGGCAACATGTTCAGGCTCGGTGTTCTCTCTGGTCAATCCAGGTGGATGCCAATTCAGGGTCATCAAAAAAGTGGGTTCGGCCCTCGTGTTCCACGCGAAGCTTCGCAGGATACAGCATTGCATATTTAAGGTGTAGAACCCGGAGGCGTCGCTTAACATCCTGGAACTTGGATCTCTGCCGTTGCACCTCACTGGAAAAGTCCGGGAATACTGCCACATGGGTATTGGTATGGGGAATATTACCCCTCTCTCTAGTCAGGCGGAGGATTTTGTCACGGTCCCTGAAGTTAAGAAATTTCGCAATCAGGGTACGCGGTGGGGCCCCCTGGGGAGGGGGACGGGCCAGAATTCGATGAGCTCTCTCCACTGCGAACATCACCGAAAATGCCTCTCTGCCGAAGGTGGAGGTCAGGAGATTTTCGAGGAAACCCGCTGGATCGTTACCTTCAGCTGTCTCAGGGAGGCCGATAAAGTGGAGATTACATCTTCGGAGACGATTTTCCATGTCGTCCTGTTTCGCGCTAAGCTGTTGCAGCTGACGGCGTACCTCATCAGTAGTGTGTTGTAGGGGGTGTATGATGTCTTCAGCTCTACTGATGCGGGTCTCTGTCTCCGCCACACGATCCCGAAGGGTAGAGAGATCTTGCCGGATGAGGGACACATCAATTTTGACCTCCTCAATTTTGGAGGTGAGCAGGCTCTGACATAGGGCTATAGCGTCCAGAACTTGATTAGTGGCCGACGTAGAGTGGTCTGCGTCAGGGGGAGCACCAGCTCCATCCTTGGCCCGGTGCTCCTCTTCATGGCGGCGGTACCTGGCAAGTTTGTCAGCGGCCTCGTTGGACTTTTTAGGTGGGGACATGGTCCAGTATAGCCCGGGGTGTTCCAAAAATGGCCGCTATGTATTAGGCCAGCCGTTCACCCTCCCCTCTCGTGACAGTCACAAAAAGCCGCAGGCAAGGCTAGTAGATGGGGGCTGAGGGCCTGCAGGAATCAGCGGCTGCAGCAGGGGAGCAACGGGCACAGGGCGAGCAGGAAGCCACAAAGTACGTAGCAAGGGGGCTGCAGAGGGTGTAGCAAAATGGCCACTGTTCCAGGGCCCAGGCCAGTCCCACAGGCCACCCAACCAGCTGCTGCAGGGTAGAGTGGCACTTCCTGGGTGGCAAGGGGCGAATTGGCAGCTACAGGCAGGGGGTTACAGCAGTATAGATTGGCAATGAGACCTATAGGGGCCGCCGCGGGTGAAGCAAGATGGCCGCCGGATGGGAATCAGGCCGGCGCCGCCGACTATCCCACCGGCCGCTATCGGCAGAGCGGTCACCACACCCGCGGCCGAGGGCAGTCCGGTAGCCGGGGGTATTTTGCAGCGACTCCGGAGTGGATCGGAGGACAGAAAAGGCCCAAGAAAGCTGCCGCCGGGTGAAGCAAGATGGCCGCCGTTCCGGCGACTAGGCCGAAGCCGCGGTCTTTCCTACAGGCAGTCCCCAGGCATGCAGAGCTTACCGGCGCGGCTCCGTGCGGCATCCAAAACGGACAGACGGCTTCAGGGCTAGAGCGAGGGGTGAGGCAGGGTCATCCAGATGATATGTGGAGGAAGGATGGTGCAGGATGATAGAATCAGGAGTATGGACGAGCGGAGCTCACACCGCAGACACCCTACTCCATTGCACCTCAGGCCACGCCCCACCTTTCCAGACATTTTGATGAATTTCACAACAGGGATCCCTCTGGTTTGATCTTTTATGGCACTGACATTATCAATGACCACTGGAGGGGGGTATTGTGAATTCATGAAGAAATACATTTAATATTCGCTGGCAGAGATGAGGGATTTCAGTAGGCCTAAAAAAAGGTGGATGAACTATAATGTTGATATGATTGAACTATGACCTCTCGGAGAACTTGAAAAAGCAAAGTACAAGATCTCACAGGTTTTTCCAAATGTTAAAGGGATTAGCTATCTTTTAAAATTCTACAAGTCTGTATTGAGAAATGTGTGGCCTGAACAAAAGGGATGTTTGGTCAAGTGATTATTCAAAATTATGTTAAGCGTATTTTATATTATACTATCATTCCTGAACACTCGCGATATATTCGTCAGAACATATATAAACAACGAATGCATATTATAGAAATAAAAATATTAACTTAAAGAAATAAAACACCAAACACATGTGAGACACCTGGTGGTTGAAGGTGCTATTACATTAAAATCACAAGACTACTGGGAAAGGTGATCATTAAGTCTGCCTGCTAATAGGAAAGGGACACATACCCTCTGGGCAGAACTTAGTATAATTTTATGATCTTTTTGTTTAAGAGGATATTTAAGAAACTAAAAAGATGGGGAGGAGAGGAAAAAGAAGAGCTCGGAGGAGAGCTGGGGGAGAGAGTCAGGGGGAAGCTTAGGGACCCCCCCGAGAAGGGACACTGGAAGACATGCATGAATACACATTTTTACACTCATGAAGATCCCTGCTCCTTGGAACTTGGAGGTGACACAAAGTAATTCCTCTGTAAGAGAATCCATGTTGAAAGCCACGGCAGCCATCTTAAAATTCCTGGTAACCAACAATCCACACTAGTAGCCTAGTAGTGGGTAAATATACCACATTGATAAGTATATGTTTATCATCTATTCTATGTTCTCTTAAATAGTGATTTTTTTGAATATTCTATTATTGAAAATATTTCTCCCGAATCAATAACCGCCTTTTAGATTTTTCTCTAAATTTACTTTTTCATTATAAATTTCTTTTTGCATAGATGCCAATTTTATTGACAAACAAATGTCTAATTTATTTCACATTGTTAACCACTTACTTACCTGCAGTATAGTAACGGTTGGACGTGTGAAATACAGACATTCTGTTTAATTGTCAATTATCAAAAGGTTATTGAGTCTACCGAGAAGTGATAATGGTGATAATTGTGTCCAAGGTACTACTACGCCCAGTTTGAGGGTGTTTCTATTAATTGTCAAAATGATCAAGTAATGCAATCTGTATTTTAATATTTCATGTAAATATTTGTTTTCTGTCAACCAATAAATGTAGCTATTTTGTATGATCACTCATCTCCGTGAATACGTTTCACATATATAGACTGTGTCATATAGACTGATTCTGTATCTTAAAAATATCTTTGTTAAAAATTACTTAGTAAATATTGTGCGGGAAATTGTCCTTAAAAAGCACAACATATATAAATGGAGGCACTGCGTGAGATAACGTCGATATTTTGTACAGGATCAATCATAGTTACGGTGGTGACAGAAATAATATTTTGCATGAAATTAATAATTATTAGCTTTTTAAAAAAAATATTTTTGCCAAGGAAAATGTCTGGTCAAAGTGAATTTTATGTTGATGGGAATTATCAAGAGTCAGCCCTTAGTGGTAATATGAGTACTCAGACAAAATGGATACAAGTACAGGAAATGTTGGATATAATGTCAAAAATTAACATGATAAATCATGCCGAAAAAAGTTTGTCTAACGAGAATGGTCTAGAAACACGTATTGAAGGCCTTATAAACCACGCCCGTCAATTAATAAAAGACGTGTGGAACATGGAAGGTCAAAGCGTTGAACTCACAGACAGCTCATCTGAGACAAAGGAAATAGAAAGGCCTGATCACATGCATTTTGAATTAAGCACTAACCTGATGTATCTTTATAGTGAGTTTAAACGTCAATATACCCAACAAGAAAGTGATATCTTAGAATCCCAATCCCATTTAATAGAAGGGGAATGTGAGCCCACTAAAAAGCTAAAGGAGATTAATGACAAGGCAGATTATTATGATGAGTCTATAGTGACAATGATGAAATATGAAACAGAACAGATGCAAAATAATGCAATAATGCTGGACGAATGTCACCAATTAAATAAAGAGTATAAACAATTAAGAGAGAAGGAGAGGTTTTTACAGGAAACCCTAATTAAAACAGAACAGATGCAAAATAATGCAATGATAATGCTGGACGAATGTCGCCAATCAAATAAAGAGTGTAAACAATTAAGAGAGAAGGAGATTTTTCTGCAGGAAAACGAGTCTCCTGACGAAAGTTGCAGAGTAATAGGCTGTGGAAATTTAAAAAGCTGCCGAGTAATAGGCTGTGGAAATTTAAAAAGTTGCCGAGTAATAGGCTGTGGAAATTTAAAAAGTTGCCGAGTAATATGCAGTGGAAATTTAAAAGAACAAATCAGCTTAGGTCAGGACAGGAATCCCTAATTAAGCAACCAGAAGAATTAAAAGAACAAGGGAAGTGTATGCCCCAGGATAACGCTCAGATGCTTAACCCTGAAAGTATAGAGTCTGACAATACTCCAAAATCTGACTCTCAACTTAAAATTTGGGAGTTACATAATGAAAAAGAATTAGAAAAAGAAACTATATTCTACCCCAAGCCATCTGTAGAGCAAAGGGGGGTAAAAATTGAACCACCACATGAAAGTATGCCTAATCAGTGTTCTTTGGAATCAGAGAAAAATACAGGAACCCCTAAACAGGACGCCTCAGAAATAATAAAATTTTTAAAAGATGCTGTCCCGGTGTTTAAGGAAAAGGGATCCATGCGCATTATTGACCAGATTGAAACTTATGAAAATGCTTTATCAGTTTTAGGCCTAAATGATGACCAATCTAGGATTAATTTCTTACCGTGGGTATTTGAAACCAAACTCCGTCCATTCTGCGAAGATGTAAAAAGTCTGTTGGGTACTGCCTGGCAAGCAATTAAAAACGCCTGTCATCTAGGATTTGTCCCACCCAAAAATGTTAACGCGGCTAGAGTGGATATACACAATATCACATGTACCAGTAATCAAAGCACCACCGAAGTTATGGCTGTGCTCAAAGGAGCCAAGTTATAATAAACGTGGGTTTGAACCCATGTTCTTCGAGACCCCGCCTACCCACATAAAAGTGAATTTAGCGAAAGACTACAAAGGGGGGTGTTCACTGGAGTCTTTGGTAAAAGAGAGTAACAATTCGTACTCTATCCAACAAACTGGTGAAAACAATGGAAGGCCTGAAAGCCCAATAATGAAATTTGTGGATGAATTTTATGTATCTCCTCAAACATTACAGTCCAAAACCAAGAAAAAGAGATACGCTGATATAGTCAGAGGAGAGATGCTACAGAGTGTCCCCAGTGGGAGACCAATGTCCCTACCCATCAGAAGGGGGGAGCAGAGACCCCCCTTTAGAGGGGGAGTTCAAAGACCACCTCAGGAGTCTCATCCAAAGGATCCAGACCCGAGGTTTAGAAGAAACTATAGGGTATATCTCCAACGGGTCAGATTTAAACCTAAGGGTAGACTCCCTCACCTTTACCAGTGTAATTGGCTTTGGGGGCCTACACGGGTAAATAGGGAGAAACTACAGGGTAGGACACCCCAAAAATCCCCAGAACAATAGGGAACAACTAAGGCCCAGACAACTATCCCAGAATCAAGACAATGTTTCTGATAGTGATATGTCTGATCAAACTGAGCCAGTAGTCCCCAGAAAGTACAGAAACCGGGTCCCACGACCCAATTCTGATCAGCCTGTAAGCAATACGGAAACCAAAATAGACAAAATTATGGATATGTTACACGGTTTCATTGCTATACGGAACGTGAATAACACTTCTTCAAGGGGCAAATCCTGTGGCAAGCCCAAGGGCCACAGAGCCTTTTAAGCGCCTATGTTAAAATAAATCAGAGGAATGCACTGAATAAAGATATAGGAAGCAGAGGTTCTAACACCATGTTTTTCCCCAGGTTACAGTAATGAGGATCCTGAAATCCCTACCGAGGGATTGTGGTTGTTAGATAATAATTATTCTCCTATTTTTCAGTGGTCACTTCATTCCTCTGACATAAACAGGTCGCTCCAAACAGCCCAATTTCAAGAAGTCATCAAAGACGGTAAATTCCAGAGGAAGACCGAATCCTAAAGACATTAATATCAGGAGGCCTAAATGGTTTGATATTTTGGTAAAAGATGAGGAGTCACCCGCATAAGGTAGTTTGATTGCCTCAAATGAGTTGTATCGACACCCCAAAGGGGGGAGATTTTATCTGTTTTATTCCTCCCAAGTAGAAGGTTGGCTATGATGTCAAATATTTTGTTACTGACAGTAAGTGTCACGTGTCAAACTGAAATGTTTTTAATTGTTATTATTCCAGAACCGCTACAATTAAGCTAAAAAAAAAAAATGGTTCTGAATGGTTCTGAAGAATGTAAGTCAGTCATAAATGTCTGGTATCCACAGATATTAATAAATGGCCTCATGATAATGAGCCCTGGAGCTTGGTCTCCCATAGCCAATGTGTCATACATTGTATTGATTTCCAGAGTGTTTAGTTAAAGGACTGATAACACAAAGGGGAAAGAGGAGGGCTCTGAGGAAGCCCAGGATACCAGCTTGACACTGAGATCTCAAACACAGATCATGTAAAAAAACATATATGTTTCTTTTCTCATGCAATTCCTTTTCCTTTACAGGACTAAGATGTCCATGAGGCGGTCAACAGAACCGAGAGTCCAACATGTGTGAAACATCCAGAGAATGAACCGTATGGGGGATCCAGGGACACCACTGATGGCCAGTCTACATGCACAAAACCCACCAGGATGGCTAAGACTAAAGGTGCCTGGAATGATCCATTTCCCGCCAAACAACAGATGACGGCCCTGAGATGCACACATCGATCACAAACCCATTTTGTTTTTCAAAGAATTACACTCATCTGCAGGTGTCTATACCTCTTCAATATATTTATCCATAATCCGGATCCATTTTCACAACTCAACTTACAAGGCCCGAGCGAAGCCATATTTCTTCAACCTGTTGCATTGGTTACATAGTTACATAGTTACATAGTTAGCCAGGTTGAAAAAAGACACAAGTCCATCCAGTTCAACCTTAAAAACAAATAAATAAAATAAAAAATAATCGTACAATCCAGATACCCAATTTTATGCCCACAATTGATCCAGAGGAAGGCGAAAAAAAACCCCAGCAGAGCATGCTCCAATTTACTACAGCAGGGGAAAAAAATTCCTTCCTGATCCCCCAATAGGCGATCGGATTTTCCCTGGATCAACTTTACCTATGTTAGTACCTAGTTATATTATGTACCATCAGGAAAGTATCCAAGCCTTTCTTAAAGCAATCTACTGAACTGGCCAGAACCACCTCTGGTGGGAGTCTATTCCACATTTTCACTGCTCTAACTGTGAAGAAACCTTTCCGTACTTGAAGCTGAAATCTCTTTTCCTCTAGACGTAAAGAGTGCCCCCGTGTCCTCTGGGTTGACCGTACAGAGAACAACTCAACACCAAGTTCACTATATGGACCCCTAATATATTTGAACATGTTAATCATATCCCCCCTTAATCTCCTCTTCTCAAGAGTGAATAAATTTAGTTCCTCTAATCTCTCCTCATAGCTGAGTTCCTCCATGCCTCTTATCAGTTTGGTTGCCCTTCTCTGCACTTTCTCCAGTTCCCCGATATCCTTTTTGAGAACTGGTGCCCAAAACTGAACGGCATATTCCAGGTGAGGTCTTACTAATGATTTGAACAGGGGCAAAATTATATCTCTTTCTCTGGAGTCCATACCTCTCTTAATACAAGAAAGGACTTTGCTCGCTTTGCAAACAGCAGCTTGGCATTGCATGTTGTTATTGAGCTTATGGTCTACCAAAACCCCCAGATCCTTCTCCACTATGGATTCCCCCAGTTGTACTCCCCCTAGCATGTATGATGCATGCATATTCTTAGGCCCCAAGTGCATAACTTTACATTTATCAACATTAAACCTCATCTGCCACATAGTCGCCCAATTAGACAGTGTATTGAGGTCGGCTTGTAAATTGGAGACATCCTGTAAAGACGTTATTCCACTGCATATCTTGGTGTCATCTGCAAAGACAGAAATATTACTTTTGATGCCAGACCCAATATCATTTATAAAGATGTTAAAAAGTAAGGGTCCCAACACTGAACCTTGGGGTACACCACTGATAACCTTAGACCATTCAGAGTAAGAGTCATTAACCACGACTCTTTGAATTCTGTCTTCTAGCCAATTTTCTATCCATTTACAAACTGATATTTCCAAACCTGTAGACTTTACCTTACACATGAGCCGTGTGTGCGGAACTGTATCGAATGCTTTTGCAAAATCCAAGTATACCACGTCCACCGCCACCCCTCTGTCCAAGGTTTTACTTACCTCCTCATAAAAAGAAATCAGATTTGTCTGACAACTTCTGTCTTTCATGAATCCATGCTGTCTGTTGCTTAAAGTGTTATTGTTCAGCAAGAACTCGTCGATGTGGTCTTTTATTAAACGCTCCAGTATCTTCCCAGCTATAGAAGTTAAGCTAACAGGTCTATAGTTACTTGGTAAAGACTTTGATCCCTTTTTAAATATAGGCACCACGTTCGCCCTGCGCCAATCCAGTGGGACTATTCCCGTCATTAATGAGTCCCTAAAAATTAGATTGGTGAACTCTTTCAAACGACTTCCGGCATTTGAACACTTCACAAGGGGGGCTTTGTTGTGAATTCATGAAGAAATACATTTAATATTCGCTGGCAGAGATGAGGGATTTCAGTAGGCCTAAAAAAAGGTGGATGAACTATAATGTTGATATGATTGAACTATGACCTCTCGGAGAACTTGAAAAAGCAAAGTACAAGATCTCACAGGTTTTTCCAAATGTTAAAGGGATTAGCTATCTTTTAAAATTCTACAAGTCTGTATTGAGAAATGTGTGGCCTGAACAAAAGGGATGTTTGGTCACAAACACCAAAAAAAATCTTATCTAGCTCCTTGAAGGGTCAAAGAAGGCCATGCAAATATATATGGCAAGGTTTGGGCTATACCTAGGAGTACCTGTGACCAACAGCCATTAAACCTGAATGACCAGAACAAATATCCCATTGTCTCAGAAAGTGAGAGATCAATAAGCCAAGTTGTCAGTATTGTCCTAGCTTCTCATGAAACAATGGCAGGAGAGATTTACACGCTAGGATGATAATAGTTATAAAAACCGAGAGTCGAATGACAGGTGCATATATCTGGGGTGTTGTGTCACAATGTTGGAGTAAGATTCATATACCAGTATCATCAATATTTTTCTAAGCCATTCAAATGATATATATATATATAGGTCACAACAAGGAGATATTGTGGTCTGGTATCTAATGATCTGGGGAACTTTGTCATGGAGAGATTATATATGAAAGTATTATGAAAAACATATAATCATGATTATAACTGTATAAGAATTTAACCTATGTTTAGATAAACAAATATTGATTGGATACCCGAATTATACATGTATCCATATAGATAATAATTGTATGTGATATTGTTTGATATATATCTAACCTGGGTCCTTTCTAAATGGACTAAAGATTAACAGATATACATTGATATACATATATATCACCATTTTATGCAAGTGATTATTCATAATTATGTTAAGCGTATTTTATATTATACTATCATTCCTGAACACTCGAGATATATTCGTCAGAACATATATAAACAACGAACGCATATTATAGAAATAAAAATATTAACTTAAAGAAATAAAACACCAAACACATGTGAGACACCTGGTGGTTGAAGGTGCTATTACATTAAAATCACAAGACTACTGGGAAAGGTGATCATTAAGTCTGCCTGCTAATAGGAAAGGGACACATACCCTCTGGGCAGAACTTAGTATAATTTTATGATCTTTTTGTTTAAGAGGATATTTAAGAAACTAAAAAGATGGGGAGGAGAGGAAAAAGAAGAGCTCGGAGGAGAGCTGGGGGAGAGAGTCAGGGGGAAGCTTAGGGACCCCCCCGAGAAGGGACACTGGAAGACATGCATGAATACACATTTTTACACTCATGAAGATCCCTGCTCCTTGGAACTCGGAGGTGACACAAAGTAATTCCTCTGTAAGAGAATCCATGTTGAAAGCCACGGCAGCCATCTTAAAATTCCTGGTAACCAACAATCCACACTAGTAGCCTAGTAGTGGGTAAATATACCACATTGATAAGTGTATGTTTATCATCTATTCTATGTTCTCTTAAATAGTGATTTTTTTGAATATTCTATTATTGAAAATATTTCTCCCGAATCAATAACCGCCTTTTAGATTTTTCTCTAAATTTACTTTTTCATTATAAATTTCTTTTTGCATAGATGCCAATTTTATTGACAAACAAATGTCTAATTTATTTCACATTGTTAACCACTTACTTACCTGCAGTATAGTAACGGTTGGACGTGTGAAATACAGACATTCTGTTTAATTGTCAATTATCAAAAGGTTATTGAGTCTACCGAGAAGTGATAATGGTGATAATTGTGTCCAAGGTACTACTACGCCCAGTTTGAGGATGTTTCTATTAATTGTCAAAATGATCAAGTAATGCAATCTGTATTTTAATATTTCATGTAAATATTTGTTTTCTGTCAACCAATAAATGTAGCTATTTTGTATGATCACTCATCTCCGTGAATACGTTTCACATATATAGACTGTGTCATATAGACTGATTCTGTATCTTAAAAATATCTTTGTTAAAAATTACTTAGTAAATATTGTGCGGGAAATTGTCCTTAAAAAGCACAACATATATAAATGGAGGCACTGCGTGAGATAACGTCGATATTTTGTACAGGATCAATCATAGTTACGGTGGTGACAGAAATAATATTTTGCATGAAATTAATAATTATTAGCTTTTTAAAAAAAATATTTTTGCCAAGGAAAATGTCTGGTCAAAGTGAATTTTATGTTGATGGGAATTATCAAGAGTCAGCCCTTAGTGGTAATATGAGTACTCAGACAAAATGGATACAAGTACAGAAAATGTTGGATATAATGTCAAAAATTAACATGATAAATCATGCCGAAAAAAGTTTGTCTAACGAGAATGGTCTAGAAACACGTATTGAAGGCCTTATAAACCACGCCCGTCAATTAATAAAAGACGTGTGGAACATGGAAGGTCAAAGCGTTGAACTCACAGACAGCTCATCTGAGACAAAGGAAATAGAAAGGCCTGATCACATGCATTTTGAATTAAGCACTAACCTGATGTATCTTTATAGTGAGTTTAAACTTCAACATACCCAACAAGAAAGTGATATCTTAGAATCCCAATCCCATTTAATAGAAGAGGAATGTGAGCCCACTAAAAAGCTAAAGGAGATTAATGACAAGGCAGATTATTATGATGAGTCTATAGTGACAATGATGAAATATGAAACAGAACAGATGC
Organism: Lithobates pipiens; assembly: GCF_037356315.1. Taxonomy (NCBI): domain Eukaryota; kingdom Metazoa; phylum Chordata; class Amphibia; order Anura; family Ranidae; genus Lithobates; species Lithobates pipiens. The sequence continues at coordinate 157,850,640 of NW_027507791.1, read as the reverse complement.
AAAATAATGCAATAATGCTGGACGAATGTCACCAATTAAATAAAGAGTATAAACAATTAAGAGAGAAGGAGAGGTTTTTACAGGAAACCCTAATTAAAACAGAACAGATGCAAAATAATGCAATGATAATGCTGGACGAATGTCACCAATCAAATAAAGAGTGTAAACAATTAAGAGAGAAGGAGATTTTTCTGCAGGAAAACGAGTCTCCTGACGAAAGTTGCAGAGTAATAGGCTGTGGAAATTTAAAAAGCTGCCGAGTAATAGGCTGTGGAAATTTAAAAAGTTGCCGAGTAATAGGCTGTGGAAATTTAAAAGAAGAAACAAATCAGCTTAGGTCAGGACAGGAATCCCTAATTAAGCAACCAGAAGAATTAAAAGAACAAGGGAAGTGTATGCCCCAGGATAACACTCAGATGCTTAACCCTGAAAGTATAGAGTCTGACAATACTCCAAAATCTGACTCTCAACTTAAAATTTGGGAGTTACATAATGAAAAAGAATTAGAAAAAGAAACTATATTCTACCCCAAGCCATCTGTAGAGCAAAGGGGGGTAAAAATTGAACCACCACATGAAAGTATGCCTAATCAGTGTTCTTTGGGATCAGAGAAAAATACAGGCACCCCTAAACAGGACGCCTTAGAAATAATAAAATTTTTAAAAGATGCTGTCCCGGTGTTTAAGGAAGAGGGATCCATGCGCATTATTGACCACATTGAAACTTTTTAGGCCTAAATGATGACCAATCTAGGATTAATTTCTTACCGTGGGTATTTGAAACCAAACTCCGTCCATTCTGCGAAGATGTAAAAAGTCTGTTGGGTACTGCCTGGCAAGCAATTAAAAACGCCTGTCATCTAGGATTTGTCCCACCCAAAAATGTTAACGCGGCTAGAGTGGATATACACAATATCACATGTACCAGTAATCAAAGCACCACCGAAGTTATGGCTGTGCTCAAAGGTGCTGTCCACTTAGCAGAAAAGGAGCCAAGTTATAATAAACGTGGGTTTGAACCCATGTTCTTCGAGACCCCGCCTACCCACATAAAAGTGAATTTAGCGAAAGACTACAAAGGGGGGTGTTCACTGGAGTCTTTAGTAAAAGAGAGTGACAATTCGTACTCTATCCAACAAACTGGTGAAAACAATAGAAGGCCTGAAAGCCCAATAATTAAATTTGTGGATGAATTTTATGTATCTCTTCAAACATTACAGTCCAAAACCAAGAAAAAGAGATACGCTGATATAGTCAGAGGAGAGATGCTACAGAGTTTCCCCAGCGGGAGACCAATGTCCCCACCCATCAGAAGGGGGGAGCAGAAACCACCCTTTAGAGGGGGAGTTCAAAGACCACCTCAGGAGTCTCATCCAAAGGATCCAGACCCGAGGTTTAGGAGAAACTATAGGGTATATCTCCAACGGGTCAGATTTAAACCTAAGGGTAGACACCCTCACCTTTACCAGTGTAATTGGCTTCGGGGGCCTACACGGGTAAATAGGGAGAAACTACAGGGTAGGACACCCCAAAAATCCCCAGAACAATAGGGAACAACTAAGGCCCAGACAACTATCCCAGAATCAAGACAATGTTTCTGATAGTGATATGTCTGATCAAACTGAGCCAGTAGTCCCCAGAAAGTACAGAAACCGGGTCGCACGACCCAATTCTGATCAGCCTGTAAGCAATACGGAAACCAAAATAGACAAAATTATGGATATGTTACACGGTTTCATTGCTATACAGAACGTGAATAACACTTCTTCAAGGGGCAAATCCTGTGGCAAGCCCAAGGGCCACAGAGCCTTTTAAGCGCCTATGTTAAAATAAATCAGAGGAATGCACTGAATAAAGATATAGGAAGCAGAGGTTCTAACACCATGTTTTTCCCCAGGTTACAGTAATGAGGATCCTGAAATCCCTACCGAGGGATTGTGGTTGTTAGATATTAATTATTCTCCTATTTTTCAGTGGTCACTTCATTCCTCTGACATAAACAGGTCGCTCCAAACAGCCCAATTTCAAGAAGTCATCAAAGACGGTAAATTCCAGAGGAAGACCGAATCCTAAAGACATTAATATCAGGAGGCCTAAATGGTTTGATATTTTGGTAAAAGATGAGGAGTCACCCGCATAAGGTAGTTTGATTGCCTCAAATGAGTTGTATTGACACCCCAAAGGGGGGAGATTTTATCTGTTTTATTCCTCCCAAGTAGAAGGTTGGCTATGATGTCAAATATTTTGTTACTGACAGTAAGTGTCACATGTCAAACTGAAATGTTTTTAATTGTTATTATTCCAGAACCGCTACAATTAAGCTAAAAAAAAAATGGTTCTGAAGAACGTAAGTCAGTCATAAATGTCTGGTATCCACAGATATTAATAAATGGCCTCATGATAATGAGCCCTGGAGCTTGGTCTCCCATAGCCAATGTGTCATACATTGTATTGATTTCCAGAGTGTTTAGTTAAAGGACTGATAACACAAAGGGGAAAGAGGAGGGCTCTGAGGAAGCCCAGGATACCAGCTTGACACTGAGATCTCAAACACAGATCATGTAAAAAAAACATATATGTTTCTTTTCTCATGCAATTCCTTTTCCTTTACAGGACTAAGATGTCCATGAGGCGGTCAACAGAACCGAGAGTCCAACATGTGTGAAACATCCAGAGAATGAACCGTATGGGGGATCCAGGGACACCACTGATGGCCAGTCTACATGCACAAAACCCACCAGGACGGCTAAGACTAAAGGTGCCTGGAATGATCCATTTCCCGCCAAACAACAGATGACGGCCCTGAGATGCACACATCGATCACAAACCCATTTTGTTTTTCAAAGAATTACACTCATCTGCAGGTGTCTATACCTCTTCAATATATATATCCATAATCCGGATCCATTTTCACAACTCAACTTACAAGGCCCGAGCGAAGCCATATTTCTTCAACCTGTTGCATTGGTGAAGTCTTTCAAACGACTTCCGGCATTTGAACACTTCACAAGGGGGGCTTTGTTGTGAATTCATGAAGAAATATATTTAATATTCACTGGCAGAGATGAGGGATTTCAGTAGGCCTAAAAAAAGGTGGATGAACTATAATGTTGATATGATTGAACTATGACCTCTCGGAGAACTTGAAAAGGCAAAGTACAAGATCTCACAGGTTTTTCCAAATGTTAAAGGGATTAGCTATCTTTTAAAATTCTACAAGTCTGTATTGAGAAATGTGTGGCCTGAACAAAAGGGATGTTTGGTCACAAACACCAAAAAAAATGTTATCTAGCTCCTTGAAGGGTCAAAGAAGGCCATGCAAATATATATGACAAGGTTTGGGCTATACCTAGGAGTACCTGTGACCAACAGCCATTAAACCTGAATGACCAGAACAAATATCCCATTGTCTCAGAAAGTGAGAGATCAATAAGCCAAGTAGTCAGTATTGTCCTAGCTTCTCATGAAACAATGGCAGGAGAGATTTACACGCTAGGATGATAATAGTTATAAAAACCGAGAGTCGAATAAACAGGTGCATATATCTGGGGTGTTGTGTCACAATGTTGGAGTAAGATTCATATACCAGTATCATCAATATTTTTCTAAGCCATTCAAATGATATATATACAGTGGTGTGAAAAAGTGTTTGCCCCCTTCCTCATTTCCTGTTCCTTTGCATGTTTGTCACACTTAAGTGTTTCGGAACATCAAACCAATTTAAACAATAGTCAAGGACAACACAAGTAAACACAAAATGCAATTTGTAAATGAAGGTGTTTATTATTAAAGGTGAAAAAAAATCCAAACCATCATGGCCCTGTGTGAAAAAGTGATTGCCCCCTAAACCTAATAACTGGTTGGGCCACCCTTAGCAGCAACAACTGCAACCAAGCGTTTGCGATAACGTGCAATGAGGCTTTTACAGCGTCCTGGAGGAATTTTGGCCCACTCATCTTTGCAGAATTGTCCTAATTCAGTTACATTAGAGGGTTTTCGAGCATGAACGGCCTTTTTAAGGTCATACCACAACATCTCAATAGGATTCAGGTCAGGACTTTGGCTAGGCCACTCCAAAGTCTTCATTTTGTTTTTCTTCAGCCATTCGGTGGTGGACTTGCTGGTGTGTTTAGGATCATTGTCCTGCTGCAGAACCCAAGTTCGTTTCAGCTTGAGTACACGAACAGATGGTCGGACATTCTCCTTCAGGATCTCTTGGTAGACAGCAGAATTCATAGTTCCTTTTATCACGCAAGTCTTCCAGGTCCTGAAGCAGCAAAACAGCCCCAGACCATCACACTACCACCACCATATTTTACTGTTGGTATAATGTTCTTTTTATGAAATGCAGTGTTCCTTCTACGCCAGATATACTTGGACACACACCTTCCAAAGAGTTCCACTTTTGTCTCATCGGTCCACAGAATGTTGTCCCAAAAGTCTTGGGGATCATCAAGATGTGTTGTGGAGAAATTGAGACGAGCTTTGATGTTCTTTTTGCTCAGCAGTGGTTTTCTCCTTGGAACTCTGCCATGCAGGCCATTTTTGCCCAGTCTTTTCCTGATGGTGGAGGCATGAACGCTGACCTTAACTGAGGCAAGTGAGGCCTGCAGTTCCTTGGACGTTGTTGTGGGGTCTTTTGTGACCTCTTGGATGAGTCGTCGCTGCGCTCTTGGGGTAATTTTGGGCGGCCGTCCACTCCTGAGAAGGTTCACCACTGTTCCATGTCTTCGCCATTTGTGGATAATGGCTCTCACTGTGGTTCGCTGGATTCCCAAAGCTTTGGAAATGGCTTTATAACCCTTTCCAGACTGATAAATCTCAATTACCTTCTTTCTCAATTGTTCCTGAATTTCTTTGGGTCTCGGCATGATGTGTAGCTTTTAAGGATCTTCTGGTGGACCTTACTGTGTCAAGCAGCTCCTATTTAAGTGATGCCTTGATTGTGAACAGGTGTGGCAATAATCAGGCCTGGGTGTAGCTAGAGAAATTGAACTCAGGTGTGGACAACCACAGTTATAGTATGTTTTAACAAGGGGGGCAATCACTTTTTCACACAGGGCCATGATGGTTTGGATTTTTTTTCACCTTTCATAATAAACACCTTCATTTACAAATTGCATTTTGTGTTTACTTGTGTTGTCCTTGACTATTGTTTAAATTGGTTTGATGTTCCGAAACACTTAAGTGTGACAAACATGCAAAGGAACAGGAAATGAGGAAGGGGCAAACACTTTTTCACACCACTGTATATAGGTCACAACAAGGAGATATTGTGGTCTGGTATCTAATGATCTGGGGAACTTTGTCATGGAGAGATTATATATGAAAGTGTGATCATAAGTAGAAGTGTTTTAGCAACAAATTAGTATTATGAAAAACATATAATCATGATTATAACTGTATAAGAATTTAACCTATGTTTAGATAAACAAATATTGATTGGATACCCGAATTATACATGTATCCATATAGATAATAATTGTATGTGATATTGTTTGATATATATCTAACCTGGGTCCTTTCTAAATGGACTAAAGATTAACAGATATACATTGATATACATATATATCACCATTTTATGCAAGTGATTATTCATAATTATGTTAAGCGTATTTTATATTATACTATCATTCCTGAACACTCGAGATATATTCGTCAGAACATATATAAACAACGAACGCATATTATAGAAATAAAAATATTAACTTAAAGAAATAAAACACCAAACACATGTGAGACACCTGGTGGTTGAAGGTGCTATTACATTAAAATCACAAGACTACTGGGAAAGGTGATCATTAAAGCCCCGTACACACGAGCGGACTTTTCAACATCCAAAGTCCGTCAGACCGAGTCCGTCAGACTATCCGATCGTGTGTGGGCTGCAACGGACTTTAGCTTCGCAAAAGTCTGACGGACTTTAGAAATGAAGCATGCTTCAAATTTTCCCGACGGAACTCCGCTGGACCCGGTCCCCTTCGAAAAATTCGCTCGTGTGTGTGCTACTCCGACGGACTAAAACCGACGCTAGGGCAGCTATTGGCTACTGGCTATGAACTTCCTACGTCGAATCCAGTCGTACGTCATCACGTTCGACTCCGTCGGAGTTTGGTGTGATGGTGTGTGGTCAAGTCCGTTCGGTCGAAAAAGTCCGCCAGAACTCCGTCGGAACTCCGGCGGAACTCCTTTGGAGGTCTGTCAGACTTAATCCCTCTCGTGTGTACGGGGCATAAGTCTGCCTGCTAATAGGAAAGGGACACATACCCTCTGGGCAGAACTTAGTATAATTTTATGATCTTTTTGTTTAAGAGGATATTTAAGAAACTAAAAAGATGGGGAGGAGAGGAAAAAGAAGAGCTCGGAGGAGAGCTGGGGGAGAGAGTCAGGGGGAAGCTTAGGGACCCCCCCTGAGAAGGGACACTGGAAGACATGCATGAATACACATTTTTACATTCATGAAGATCCCTGCTCCTTGGAACTCGGAGGTGACACAAAGTAATTCCTCTGTAAGAGAATCCATGTTGAAAGCCACGGCAGCCATCTTAAAATTTCTGGTAACCAACAATCCACACTAGTAGCCAATCGGAATGGGTAAATATACCACATTGATAAGTATATGTTTATCATCTATTCTATGTTCTCTTAAATAGTGATTTTTTGAATATTCTATTATTGAAAATATTTCTCCCGAATCAATAACCGCCCTTTAGATTTTTCTCTAAATTTAATTTTTCATTATAAATTTCTTTTTGCATAGATGCCAATTTTATTGACAAACAAATGTCTAATTTATTTCACATTGTTAACCACTTACTTACCTGCAGTATAGTAACGGTTGGACGTGTGAAATACAGACATTCTGTTTAATTGTCAATTATCAAAAGGTTATTGATTCTACCGAGAAGTGATAATGGTGATAATTGTGTCCAAGGTACTACTACGCCCAGTTTGAGGGTGTTTCTATTATTTGTCAAAATGATCAAGTAATGCAATCTGTATTTTAATATTTCATGTAAATATTTGTTTTCTGCCAACCAATAAATGTAGCTATTTTGTATGATCACTCGTCTCCGTGAATAAGTTTCACATATATAGACTGTGTCATATAGACTGATTCTGTATCTTAAAAATATCTTCGTTAAAAATTACTTAGTAAATATTGTGCGGGAAATTGTCCTTAAAAAGCACAACAGGAGGAAATAAGAAGATCCAGATATCTTGTAATGAAACCAAATGGATCTATCGTTTGGGTTCCTTGGGGGTTAAATGTGGACATAGATTTGAACAGTTTTTTATCAAATTTTTAAATAGATTTTTTAGGGATCCATTCATTACTCTCACCGATTCCTCTAATAATAATATTCTTTCTGCATTATTTATTACTTAGGACCCACCACAATAGTCTACACACCTTGATGGATATTTATACGTATTTTAGATTTTTCCTGTTACCTCCTTCTTCTTCGTTATAGTATACTTTAAATTAATGTCTACTCATTTTAGTATGTGTAGAATATACATATATATAGATGACATTTTTTCCCTCACACGTCTTTCCCATTTATATTGGCCACACAATATATAAACATAAATATATATAAAATACTTTTAATATTTTTAATAATTTTTTTTTTTTTTTATGTATCATGGTTTTTCATATACTTGTCTGAATTTTTGCTTTGGTTTATGAGAATATATATAATTTTTAATTTATTTATATATGCACTTTCCAATTTCTGTATAGTTAGACATTTGCAATATGATTAGCATTTGAAGATGCCGTGGGCTGCTTTCTTTTTAACATCAACTAGATGGCGCGTGGGATATACACGCATAGGGTGGTGTAGGGCCATTGTTATTCCCATCGTACCAGCCGTATGATTCCCTGAATTGATACACTCCTCTGGCTACCGCAGCCTCTTCCTGTGCTTTATATAGCGTAGTATGATGAAATAGTATAGTAGTATAGTAGTATAGCGTAGTATGATGAAACGCGGAAGGCGGGACTTTACTTGGTACGCAATACGTCACTTCCTGAGTGTTCTGTGTTCAGGTTTTGACTAGCGTGTTCGTGGAACGCATGCTACAGTAGTTGGATCACATAAGTGTTTTACCACTGTAGAGTATTTTAAGGGCGCTGCGGCCCCTATATTTGTACATCTTTATAGCGTTTTTAATTATATTATATTTTATGTGGTTTGTTTATGAGTGCACCCACCATATACATTTTCATACAGTTTATAGATGCCCAAAAGTTAGCATGGACAAGATTGCCCCAAGACTGTGTGAGTAGCCCCTCTTAATATAATACTGCATCAAAGCAAGTATTGGACCAAAGGTCCCCCTCACACCCTAACACAGTTTTGCTTCAGTACATAGACGATTTGCTTATTTGTTCTGATAAAAAAAGGACATTTGTAGCAGAGAAAGAGTAAGTCTTCTCATGTTTCTTTATAACAGTAACAACAAAGTTAGCAAAGATAAGATACAATACTGCCAAGAGAAAGTGATCTTCTTGGGTCACTGCATTTCACATGGAATCCACCACCTAAACCCAGATCGAGTTAAAACTCTACAAAAATTTGAAAAGCCAAGAAATGTATGGCAACTATGTGCCTTACTGGGGTTAATGGGATATTGTAGGGACTGGATTCCAAATGCATCAGAACTTATGAGTCCTCTATATGAGGCTACCACTAGAAAACCTAGGGACAATGAATTGCAGATGAAGGAGCTTATTAAAATTTTGTCTGAAGCTCCCGCCATTGGACTTGCTGACTATACTAAGACTTTCTCATCGTTTTGTCATGAAGTCAATGGATTTAATGCAGGTGTACTCACCCAGCTACATGGAGACAAACAGAGGCCTGTGATGTATGTTATCAAAGGCTCTCCCAGTTGTATGACGCATAGGAGCCAGCAGTTTTGCTGCTAGACAAAGTAGCTTGTACTAGATTCTGCTCTGATCCTGTATGTGCCACATGCAGTACAGGAAATCACAAATTAAGTAAATACCAGACATGTGTCTGCCAGTAGATTTGACAAGTACCAGTCTGCTCTTTTTGCTCCATTGAATCTAACAATCTAATGTGTTACTGATTTAAATAATTTAACGTGTTACTTTAAATCCGGCTACTCTTCTTCCTATAATTGATGAGGAAGATGCAACAAATGGTACTGATGTAGAAAATTAGAGTTTTTCTCATGATTATATGGCTCTGATGAGGGTAGAAAGGGCCTCTGTCACACCAGCAAAGGATGAGCCTTTATCAGATTGTGACACACATTTATTCGTAGATGGTTCCAGATTTTACACTGATGATGGTCAGCCACACACAGGGTTTGCTATAACCATTGATACCCCAGATGTCATCACAGGAAGAGGAGTTGTGTGCTGTAGTCAAAGCATGTCATCTAGTAGAGAATCAAAGGGGAAACAGTTACACGGACAGCACATATATATTTGGAATAGCTCACGATTTTGGGCCTATTGGAAAGCACAGAATCATCCTGACTAGTGCAGGGAAGCCAGTGAGACATGCAAAGCTCATAGAGCGGCTATTGGAGGCCTTTCAGAAACCAGCAGAAGTTGCCATCTTGAAGGTAAAAGGACATGGAAGGGAAAATGACATGACAACCAGAGGAAATGCTGTGGCGGACCAAGCGGCAAAGGATGCTGCCCTTATGGCATTTGGAGTCACACCCACTGTAGGGGTTGCCCAGGTAGTGGGGACAGATTCCCCTCATCAAGAGCAGTGGGATGTAGAAACTTTAATTCAGTTGCAGAACCAGGCCCCTGATGAAGAGAAGGATAAGTGGATCAAATGTAATGCTACCCAAAATCAGCAGGGCCTGTGGAGCGCTGACAACAGGTGGTGTCTACCCAGGAGTTTGTACCCAGTTTTATCACAACTGGCACATGGCGTCAGTCATCTCGCTAAGGGCGCGATGATGGCACTTACTGAATGCTATTGGATAGCATCTGGATTTAGTGCATTTACAGCCAGATTTTGTGCTTCATGTCTCACTTGTGCTCTGTACAATTCAAATAGACTGCATTCAGATGCCCAGAATAGGCACCTATGAGTATGCTCTAGTGTGCGCTGACATGTTTTCAGGTTGGCCTGAGTGCTAGCTGGTAGCTAAAGCAAATGCAAAAACAACAGCAAAGAAAATTTTGAATGAAATAGTCTGTAGATATGGAGTTCCTGAAACTATTAAGAGTGACAGAGGAACCCATTTTACTGGGGAAATAATGAAAGCGGTAATGGAAGCCATTCACATACAGCAAGCTTTCCATATACCTTATCATCCACAAAGTAGTGGTAAAGTTGAGAGATTAAAGCGGATACAGGAAAAGAATGGGTGGAAGCTTTGCCATTAGCCCTATATTCTGTACAAACTACCCTTAAAAAACCACATGAGCTGCCCCCCTATGAGATTTTATTTGAAGGGCCACCCAAAACAGGGCTATATTTTCCCCAACAGTTGCAGGCTTCTCGCTCTAGTCTAATGAATATGTTCAGGTTTTGCAAAGAACATTGAATAAAATACATGAAGGTGCTTATAAATCTATCTCTGCCCCAGATTCTGTTTCAGGTATTCAAAGAATCCAACCAGGTGACTGGGTGGTGGTCAAGCGACGAGTCAGAAAGCCAACATTTGACAAATTTTGAGAACCGATTCCACTGTCAAGGAAGGAAAACCCACCTAGATTCATGCCAGTCACTGCAAGAAAATCCTGAAGTGATGATATCCTTTGAAAAAATTATGATGATGTTCCTTTTCTTTTTGTTTGTGAGAACTGAGACATGGAAAAATAACCCTTTAATACAAATGTTAAAATTGTATGCAACCCATAGCAACGCTACTAACTACTGGGTGTGTTCTCCCTTGCATCCCCAAACAGGAACAATACCCATGATAGCAATGTCTCTCAACTTCACTAATCTAAACAGGACCAGAATAAATGGCTCATACATAGTCCCCACAGCTAATGAGCACAGAAAAGTAACTTTGATGGTTTCAAAACAGATAGACACTCCACAGATTTGTTCAAAAAGTACATGCCCGTTTAACACTAAATGTACACAGTTGGGCAAATCAGATTGCACCGGAGCAAAGATTACAGTTTATGGAGGATATTATGGTCAATATTATTATATTCCAGATCCAGAACTAAATAGAACCCTTTATAGTACAAATTGCTCACAGTTCCCAATATGTGAAAATATTGGTTACCTGAGATTCCATGTTATCGCTTCCAGTTTTTTAGGAGCAGGTATACCACCCATACATAGAGGGTTATATTATCTATGTGGAAATAAAGCGTACGCCTGGCTCCCTACTAATGTTACAGGTACATGTTATATTGGGGAATTAGCACATGCTTTGGCTGTTCGCAAAGATACAGTGCGACCAGATCAAAGTCCAAATAATTACACTAGAATTGTAGATGAGATTATTAACATTACTACCACTGATATAGGTTTATTAAGTGAAGAAATGGCTCAGCTTAAAAAAGGAGTAATAGAGCACAGATTAATGCTAAACTATCTCTCTGCAGCTCAAGGTGGGATGTGTAAGGTATTTCACACTGACTTGTATATACATTTCTTATAATGAGGACATTAGTAAAGGGCATCTTGCTAAGATAAGAGAACTACAGAATAAGGCCAGAGATATTGCTAAAGATGGATGGAACCCCTTTAAGAGTTTAGGAGGTTTTGGTGACTTTTTATATGGCATAGCAACATGGTTACAGAAACTAGGCACTTACATTGTGATGTTCCTATTATTTCTCATGTTAGTTATTTACTTCCTCATCAGGCTATGCCTCTTTGTGACTACCTGCTGTACCAACAAATGGCCCACCAGCCCCGATGAACCCATTGTTGTGCGAAAACTAGGAGAGAGCCTGAACAGGATGCCGTCTATCTGCGCCAATGTAACTGGAGTTACCAGCAATTGGCTGAATGTAACACAGAGAAGAATGGTGTCAAATAAACAAAAGGAGGTAAATCACATGGACATTCAGTGTATTGTTCATTTACACACAAGAGACTCCATGTTGTTCGCACTGTGTTCTATAACTTTTACCTAACACGCAGACACATCTGCTAGAAGCTCTCCCTGTCACTACTCCCCCCCCCCCCCCCCCCCTCAAGGTTTTACTTCTACAATTGTTCTATTCACTAGCTTTTAATAATATATTTCTATTTGTTAGCTTTTAATAACATTATTTCTATTTGTTTTTAATAACATATCACACTACCCCTTTCTTATTTATGTATAAAATAACATGTAATAATACATTTTGACACAGAACAGACATTTTAAACACAGGGAGTGTGTCCTGTGAATCTGTTCCTGTAGCTGCAGTATTAACTTCTGTTTTTAGAGTCCCAATCAGAAATAATTCCATAGCAGCTAGACTGTTTATACAAGCAGTGGGAGGGGACGTCCAAGGTTTTCTCCTTTCCCACCAGGGAACCTGAGAATGCAGCTGGTGCTTCTGCCAGCTTACCATAGTGCTGACCGGAGACCGGAATGGCTCCAATCATCTCTATGGCCTAAGAAACCAGAGGCTAGGAGCATTTGATGACTTTGGTTTTGCCATTTTTACATTGGGAAAGCATCTTATAACAGATGCTTTAAGGGCAGAGGGGAGATCTAGAGTCTAATTGACCCCGATTTTTTCAAAAAAGAGTACCTACCACTACCTATTGCTTTCATAGGGGACTTTTTTTTTTTATTAAGATTTTTTCTTTACAAGTACAGAATAACAGAGACACATTGGGGGTTATTTCCGAAAGGCATAGCCACTTTGCACTACAAATGCAAAGTGCACTTGAAATTGCACTGAAAGTGCAGTCGCTGTAAAGCTGAGGGGTAGATCTGAAATGAGGGGAAGCTCTGCTGATTTTATTATCCAATCATGTGCAAGCTAAAATGCTGTTTTTTATTTTTCTTGCATGTCCCCCTCGAATCTACAGCAACCGCACCTCCAAGTGCACTTTCAGTGCAATTTCGAGTGCACTTTGCACTTGTAGTGCAAAGTGGATTTGCCTTTAGTAAATAACCCCCACTGACACACAGAATAAAGGAATTAAAAATAGAAAACTTTTAGCAAAATAGCAACAAAAGAATGAAAAGTAAAAAAAATGGGGGGTATTTACATTCCCTGTGATAACAATAAAAGAAAAAAAATTAAAGAGACAGTGTAAAAATAAAATAAAAAAACAAAATAAATATTTAAAAATCAAATAAAAATAAAAGCACCACTGTCCCCCCGTCCTTGAGGGCAAAGGCAAACGCAAGCATTGGCCTTGTGTCATATGTAAACAGCAATTGCACCATGCAAGGTATCACCGCAAATGTCAGATCGAGAGCTCTGGGTCCGCTGTGACCATACCATACCATGTCATTACCTGCTGCTTCAAGTGGATATATATCTATGCTTATTTACTTACCTGTTCTCATGTGAGTGCCATGTTTGAAGTTTTTTTGTTTTAATTAATAAATTTACCACAACGTCACTGCACTATTGGAGCACTTTGGTTTATTATATGTGGAGAGGCTAATGACATCTGGTTCACGATTGGATATGGGTGGATATTTAACTCCATGAGAGTTGATGCTGTTTTGCCGAGTATGAGAGTGCAGGGCATCTTCATCCGGTGAGTGCTTATCCAGAGGGGATTGGAATCACCAAGTGCACATGGTGTGGAAGACCTCAAGATTACATATTTTACTTAAAACATCTCCATGTCTTACATATGTATGACAACAATGGACTATTTATGACAACAATATGGACTATATAGTCATGGATTATGGTTACATTTATATTTATGTATCATTGGTTTGTCATTATTCAGCCCTTATCACTGGGTGTTTTATGAATTTTATTACCAGCGCCACTATTTACTTTTATTTATTTATGTGGTAAATGCTTTTTCATATTGTATTTACTTAAAGTGGCAGCTTCTCATATTCTTGCATTTAGTGTGTCCTTGGCGCAGCGGTGGGACCTCAAGTGTGGGTGCACGGATCTTGTTGGTTCATTACATTTCATTTGTGCAACAATATTTTTTGGAAGAAAAGGAAAATGTATTGTTTCTTTTCTTTTTTCAAATTTAAAAACCTTGTGACGAAAAGCGAGATCCGCAAAATATTCAAAATGCCTCTCAGCAAATAGCTTGGGGTGTCTACTTTCTGAAAAGGGGTCATTTGGGGGGTTTGTGTTATCTTGGCATTTCATGGCCTCCAAAACTGTGATAGGTAGTGAGGAAGCGAAATGAGCAATAAATATGTATGCATGTATCTAGGGCAGTTTATTACAGGCATACCCCACTTTTAAGTACACAATGGGGTTTATTTACTAAAGCTGGAAAGTGCAAAATTAGGCTCACTTCTGCTTAGAAACCAATCAGCTTCCAGATTTTATTACCAAAGCTTAATTGAACAAGCTGGGGTTAGAAGCTCATTGGTTGCTATGCAGAAGTGAGCCTGATTTTTCACTTTCCAGCTTTAGTAAATAAACGCCATTGTGTACTTAAAAGTGGGGTATGCCTGTATATGCTTTGTATTGAGTAGTTCTATTTTTGTAATATTTGGTCCATGGAGGTCTGCATCCGATTTTGAAATTAGATAGAGTATGTTGCTTTGGGTATTATAATCTACTTGGTATTGTTGCAGTGTGTCCACTGCCCACAAGATGGCACTATCTGATTTTTTTTATTCTTTATTTAATTTTATAATTTTCTAAAATACAAAGGGTATAAAACAATTAGAGTTACAAACAATCTTTATTCAAATCCCCCCCGTGCACCAATATCTCTATCCTAAAAGACAGTCAACCAATTCTCTTCCCTTACTTTTATCTCCCCAGGTCCACTCTTCCCCTCCCTTCTCTCCTATCTGTTTCTCTACATTCCTGTATATACATTCCTGAGATATGTTTGAGTTATCTCCCACGCATATCTCCAAGAGCTTTTAAACGTATCCCACTCTTTCCATGTATCCTTCCGTTCTGCCTCTACTTCCTGTTCCTCCTCCCTAGCTTCCTCCCACTCTAATTTTTGAATGATGTTTACTCCAAATATCCAATCTCAAATTTTGGGGCTCTCTGTTTTCTGCCATTTTTTGGGGATTAGGCCCTTTGCTGCATTAAGCAAAGTTGGGATTATCAAGGCTTTGTATTGTCTCACTGGTCTGTTTGTCCCTAGTTTCATTAGTTATTATCTTTATAAGTTCTTGAATCTCTATCCAATATTTTTTTATAATGGAACATTCCCACCAGATGTGGAACAATGTACCTCTCTAGCTGGAAATTGCTAATTCTATCTGGCGTAAGGCATCTTGCCAGGCATTTATAATTTATTTCCACCATCTTGGAGTCTATCGCTGATTCATGTGTCAATTTCCATATTTTTTCTAACCTGTGTTTAGTGCAACTCGTTCCTATTTCCCTCTCCCAATTTTTGACATATGGAGGGGCATCCCATCCCTCTTCTTCTAAGAGAATTTTATATAATCGGGCGATATTATTTTTTGAATTTCCCTTCATAGCAAGCATTTCCATCATTGTGTAATCTTCTACCGATCGGATTGGGGTTGGTAATTTCCCCACAAAGTTTTTCAGTTGGGTGTACCTCCATATGTCAATTTTCATCACCTCCATGTCTAACTGCAATTCTTGTATAGTGCGGATTTTACCATTTCTTATTATCTTTCACTTGAACATTTTTTTTTTAATCTAATTTCCTCCAACTTCCCTCTTCCCGGGCTCAAAAAAATAATTTTCCTTTAAATAAATCATCGGTGAGTTATATTTCCATTTTTTTGTGTATGTACACTATCCCATATTTTAAATGTAGTGCGAGTGATATTGTGTGTATTCTGTCCCAATTCCCTATATTGTGATGGATTCCATATTATATGTGTATTACTCATAGTGAATTCAATATTTATCCATCTTTTGTCGCTAGACTCTTTTGTCCATTCAATTAACCGTGAAAGTGACAATTCGGCACCGCAAGGCCTCCGGGTTTTTTCCCTCGATATAATACCGTGGCTGAGATTCGTATTTTTTTATTATGCCATATAAAGCTAGAAATAATACCTTTTAAGGTTCTAAAAAAAGATTGGGGTATTGTTAGGGGGAGCATTTCAAATTTCTAGAGGATTTTGGGGTTATCATTTTTATTGCATTTAATCGCTCAAACCATAACAGGGGGCTAGTTGTCATTTTTTTTGTTTCTCTTATCTTGTCTAATAAGGGTATATAGTTTATAAGGTAGATTTTCCTCAAGGTGTCCATTAATCTAACTCCTAGGTACTTAATATCATTTCTCCAAGAGAAATGAAATTCTTTTGAGAGTAGTCCTTCCTCTAGTTTATTTATTAATATTTAATATTTCCGACTCATTAAGGTTTGAGAATTCTCCATATTTTTTCAAAACATTTAACAGATTGGGGATCGTTGTCCTAGGGTTTGTAAGCCAACAAAGGCTCCAAAGATAGTATGAACAGTAGGGGGGACAGTGGGCACCCCTGTCTAGTTCCATTTCTCATTGGGAACGGGAGAGAGGATTGTCCATTCACTTTTACCAATGTTTGGGGATCCTTATATAATACTTTTATCCAGTTGATCATTCTGGGACCAATTCCCATGATCTCCAAAGCTTTCAACATGTAACCCCAGTCTACCCTGTCGAAAGCCTTTTCAGCATGCATTGACAGGAGTAGACTGGGGTCTCTCCCATTCCTAGCTGCCTGCAAGAGCAATAAGGCCCGAACCCCATTATCCCTTCCTTCTCTGCCAGCTATGAATCCAACCTGGTCAGGATGGACCAACTCGGTCATCTTCTCCTCCAGTCTATTGGCCAATATGCTTGCGTATAATTTGGTATCGACGTTCAACAGAGCGATTGGTCTGTAGCTAGAGCACAACTTGCTATCCTTACCTTCTTTTAATATCAATGTTATAGATGCCGACAACACGTCTCTTCCCATATCACATTCCCTACTTTTTTTAACCAAAGTGAAGTTTATTGAGCATAAAAGAAAAAACATGACATTACAATACTCAAACAAAAATTAGGCGCAACAGGCGCCTCACACCATGAAAAGGGATACACTCCATGTTCGAAGTGACAGGTAGAGAAACACAGCGTAAACAAAAATCATGAATACGGGTAATACATGTATACACTTAGTAAAGTGCCCATACAGAGTTGGTAGAGAGGATTGTTGCCACCCCCCAATATACATCATCTACCCAGTGCAGCTAAGGGGAGTATCCAGCCACACATCCCATATTTTATGGAACTTGGCAGGGCACCCTCGGTTGGAATAAATAAGTCTTTTGTAGGGTATAGTCTGATTAACAGCTCTCTTCCACTGCTGGAGCGTCGGGGGGTCTGGTCTGAGCCACAGTCGGGCAATCTGCATTCTAGCCGCGAAAAGAGTCTCTTGTAAAAGTATCCTAAGGTATTTACGTTCGTCCTGAAGGGGGAGAAGGCCGAGGATACACTGTCGTGGGCAAAGTGTGAGGGGGGACCCCATATGGTCGTGCAGGAATTGGATTATTTGAGCCCAATACCTCTGAATGGGGGGACAAGTCCAGATAAGATGATAGAACGTACTGGCTGGGTCGCCGCAGCGGGGGCATGCAGGATCAAGTCCGGGTTTGTACTTAGCCAACCTTCCCGGGGTGACATAGGAGCGATGGAGTATATACAGGTGAGTCAGCCTATCCGACAGTCTGGGGGAGACCTCTGTCGACACCGACAGCATCTCACCCCAGTGCTCGTCTTCTATCGGTCCAATGTCAGCCTCCCATCTAGGTTTAAGACTATAAGCATGGGCCGTAGCCCGAGGAGTGAGGAGGTGTGCATAAATGGTGGAGGTAAGTTTATACGAATCACTGCCAAGAGCCAGGCTCGCCAGGGGGGTACGCACCAGAATCGGGGGCGCAGTACCAAACTGAGTTTGCAGTGCATGTCGGACCTGCAGGTAGCGGAAAAACAGATGGTTCGGGAGGCCAAACTCATCCTTGAGAGCCTGAAAAGTCTTAACACCGTGACTCGCATAAAATTGAGACAGGTATATGACCCCTTTACATATCCATATTTTGTAGTCCGGTATACCCAGCAGCTCCGGGATATCGAGGTTGTCCCAGAGAGGTGTATGTGCATGCAAGGGGGGGGCCCCAGATCTGGACTGCACCACCCGCCACAATCGGCAGTGGTGCGCAATCATAGTGTGCTTATAAGACAGGTAGGGGACAGCTCTATGCCTGCAAAAGAGTATTTGGAAGGGATGCGCAATGACATCTGTAATCACGGCACACACCAGGAGGGAGTACCTTAGTTTGTCATACGTGTTCAAATAATAAAAGTGGGAAAGCTGGGAGGCCAAGTAGTACAGCTCCAGGTCGGGGAGGGCAGCGCCGCCAAGACGAACCGGACACTTGAGGGTCTGCCAGGCCAACTTATGCCTGGAAGAGCCCCATACAAAGGAGTTGAGAATCGATTCCATATCACGGAACAGTCGCGACGGTATATGAAGTGGGGCATGCCAAAAAATGTAAAGGAGTTTAGGGAGTAGAATCATTTTAACGAGACCCAGGCGGCCCATGACCCCGAGGGGGAGCCTGGACCACACCTGGGTCTTCCGTTTCAAAAGGGGGTAAAGGGGCTCAAGGTTGAGGCCAACATAGTCCGCGGGGGAGCGAGAGCAGTGTACACCAAGGTATTTAATGCGGTCCGTACACTCGAGAGGTAATAAGGTCTGCGCCCTAGTGGGGGCTGTGATATCGATGGGGAGAATTTGGGACTTGGACCAATTTATGCGGAGGCCCGAAAAAGCACCAAAGCTGCGAACCACCTCCAAAACCGCCGCCAGGGAGGGGCCAGCGTCCTCCAAATATAGCAACATATCATCCGCATAGAGGCTGATAACCTCCGATAACTGACCCACGCGGAGGCCGCGGATACCCGGGTGCGCTCTGATGGCAATCGCCAGGGGCTCCACCGCCAATGCATACAACATGGGCGAAATGGGGCAGCCCTGTCGCGTGCCCCTCGCCAGGGAAAAAGGGCTGGAGATCTGGCCATTGACAAGAACTCGGGCAGTGGGGGCCTGGTAAAGAAGCTGTATCCAACGCACAAATTTAGGGCCAAAGCCATCACATTCCCTACTTAGTTGATTCCAGTAGTGGCAAAGTTTGGGAACCAAAATTTCTTTGTACTTTTTAAGATAAAACGACGTAAACCCGTCTGACTTTTTTAAGGCTTCATATATTTCCTTCTCAGTTATTGGCCTATCCATAATTTTCCTATCGCTCTCTGATAGTGAAGGTAATGCGCAGTGTTCAAAAAATTATCTTATTCTTCCTTCCTCCTCTTGCCCATCCTGGCCCTTCTTCTTAACTGCATAGAGTGCTTCATAATAATTTCTGATCTCCTGCGCTATCTCGTTTGTGGTATACACTATCTCTCCTGCTTTATTTTGAATTTTTTCAATAAAGTTATCCTCCCTTTTCTTTTTCATCAACCTGGATAAATGTTTACTTGATTTGTTTCCCCATAAGTACTTGTCTCGTAAAATTCTATTTATCTCCATCCTGGATTTTAGTTCCACAATGTCATTCAGTTCTTCTATTTTATTTACCAGAGCATGAAAGCTCTCCTGATGTTGACCCCTATGGTTTTTATGTTCTTGTTCTAATCTGGAAATTTCTTCTGTAAGGTTCTTAATATTTTTTTCCTTTTCTCTTTTTTTCCTTGCCCCTATGGAGATGAGGATCCCTCTGATATACGCCTTATGCGCTTCCCATGAGGAGGCTACTGAGGTTTCCACAGTATCATTGTATAGGAAGTAAGACTCAATTTCTTTCCGAACTTCTTCAACTGTCCCCTCTTCCTGTAACAAACTTTAATTTAACCGTCATGTAAACGGCACTCTTTCAATATCCGGGATCCTCATCTTCATAACAACCGGAGCATGATCTGATAATGACATTGTTTCGATCTTAACTTCACCTATTTAATCCAACAGTATATGGTCTTCTAAAAAATAATCCAGTCTTGAGTAAATCCCATGCACAGGGAAGAAGGTATAGTCCTTAACCTTAGCATGTTTTACCCTTCAAATATCAATCAATTGACTTTGACATAATTTGTTTTATTGCTTTTGATTGAACCTTGTTCGTCCCCTGCGCACGGGATGTACTATCCATTGGAGGGTCCAAGCCAAAGTTAAAGTCCCCCGCAAGGATGACCTCTCATGCATTATCTGCTTTTTAGCCTTGAATAAAGACATTGGCTCATGGTGGGATGGTGTTTAGCACATTTGGGCCTTCCTCTTCTTTGCTGTCTCCTTCCTATCTTTTCTGTGTATAAAGATATTATGTATGAGGGATTGGAGCTTGGGAGAGAAGGTGACTCCCCACTTGCAACCCTGCCATGACAGCACATCCACCCCCGCTGCTGACATTTCCGATGCTTGTATGCTGGACGGCGGTGCAGGGGGTGTGGAATATGCGGCAAAGGCACCAATCAATCGCCCATATAAGACAGGGGAAGGTATGACACAGATTGTGATGCGATTCCCACAATGGCACAGATGACTCGATTTGAGATATGAACATGGGATATGGAATCCCCCTTCTTTGATCCAATATAGCATTTATATGTGTTGGGAGTTTACTAGTGTGTTATCTGAGCATTGCAGTTCTGATCAATTCAGGTTTGACCCATGATCAGGAGGGGCTGGCTGAAGTGTCTAGGATCCTTGAACTCCTGAGGAAGCCTATAGTGCGAAACGCATCAGGATAAGGCATTCTTTTCTCTTCTTGTGTGGGATGTTCTATATGATCAGTTGTGTGTTGCTATAGAACTAATCTACAGTATGACTTGAAGTGCCGTATTGTCATGGGGGTTGCAATAATAGTGTGGCGTGCTGAATATACGCTTTTAAGGGGAATGAAGCTCCAAACATCTTAACTAATTTGTAATAAACATTTATATTTTTTAAAAACATGAGATTTTGTTGTTGAATCATTCTGGTAGGAGCCAGCATTGTTAAAATCCTAAGTCAGAGGGATAAACAACTTTTCATAAAAAAATCATCTTTATAATGGCACAAGAAATAATTTTGTTTATACATAGAATGGAAATGTATTCAATTTGGTCTTCATATACAGATTTTCCCTATGATGCTAGTGGTCAGTCCAGAAATGAAAATAATTTGGGAGGACAATCTTTAAAGCTGTTCTATCTGTATGATAGAGATTTAGAAAGAACATTATGATAAAGAAATCACCTCCAAATTGTACATGAACAGATCCAATCACTGATCTTATAAAACCAGGACCTAACAACTCGACAAGGAACAAAAGGGACTTAATAAATTTTTAGAACAATTCAATAAAAATAGCTTTGAATAAGAATAAGAAATTTATGAGGGACTGTGACGAACGCGGGTGTCAGATCCCTGCCCTCCTCGCTAACTGGCAACGAAGGACCGGCCAACCTCACAGCACGCTGTCACTTTCGTGACCAATGCCAAACTCAGCTGCACCCAGCACAAAGATTTTGCAGCTTGCGGGACCACAATCTAGGTGAGGGCAGCCTGAGAGCGATTGTCACTGGGCTAATTACACAATTAACCCTTTAACTGCCACCACCCCTGTTTAAAAGACAGAGCCGGGGGGACTCGTAATTTTAGCAATACCAATTATAATTTTAGAATAAGCGCCTGCAACACACACTGCCACCACAGACAGGTCTGCTCAGTGCCTTACTCTACCACAGTAGCGCCCTTTTAAGAGACAGGTTCGTTTATAGTTTGCATCAACAGCTTTAAAGACAAGGTTAACACTTTTCAACATAAGGGTTTATTATGAAAAGGTCAAGGTTGGTGCGAATAAAACATTTACAGAAAAAGGATGTTTCAAAAAATAAAGACAATATACAGCCACAAAGACATAAGGTAGAATTGGAAAGGAAGGATACTTGCAATTAATGTCCGAGGGTTGATCAGAGTTTCGATCGATGAGCAAAGGTAATCGGTTTTCAAACTTGGCAGATGTAACTGCTTGGATGGTAAAAGGAGAAGTTACCATTGCCTTGGCCTCTCCTCTTTTCTGTCAAATCAAAGGGGGTGTTGACAGTGATCAGTGACCAATCGTCTGGTCATCTTGTTTAGGGGTTGGTTGCTGGGAGGTGTCTACACTCATGACCCTGTCCCAGGTACACTTTGTGATACATATTCATATCTCTGCCTCCCTACTGTTTATAGACTGTAGATATCCATTTTAGTGATCAGCATGATATTTGCTTCAAAACAAGTCCACACATGACAGGTTTCCCATTTCAGGGTTACCTAGGAGGAGTAAGGGGTCCCAGTGGCTTCCCATATGACCTGACATAGGGGTGTCTGGACTTGAAATGTTAGAAATTATCTGAGGAAACTAAATATATCCATATTATGGCTATGCTATGATTACTTTGGAAGTTATAAAAAATGTTGAAGTTTCAAAACTATACTAATCTGTCTGCACTCTATGTGGTTTGAGGTATTTACGACGGGCATCTGTTGGTTCTTTGAATGGAGAGGGTGACAGTTTTACGACAGGCCTGAATATCTTGCCAGGCAACATGAGCCTTGTTTATTGACCTAGCCTGGTTCTGCTTCCTCTGCTGAGATAACCTTTCTTTCCTTTTGAAAATATTTTAAAAGCTTTGGATTCCTAAGACGGGGGGGGGGGGGGAGAGTTCAGATTATTCTAAGGTTAGCCAAGCTTTCATGGCTGCTTTCCAAACAACATGGAAACTAGTTACAACATCTCCTGTCCCGGACGTGATATCGTTATACCTCCCTCCTTAGGTGGTTGCATGGGAGGGAACTACAATTTCCCTCCTGACGCAACCGACTCTTGCGGGCTCGGCTTGCCATGACAGCCCATCAGCTTTCTTATGCTGGATGGTGAAATCGTATTGCTGTAGAATTAAGCTCCACCGAAGTAGTTTGCCATTCTCCCCAGCAACCCGATTTAGCCAGCTCAAGGGATTGTGATCTGTGATCACAGTGAAGTGCCGTCCATAAAGGTACGTTTGTAACTTCTGGAGAGCCCACACGATCGCAAGACACTCCTTTTCGATCGCGGCGTATGCTATTTCCCTAGGAAGCAGCTTCCGGCTCAGGTAGAGGATGGGATGCTCCTCTCCGGCGTCATCCACCTGGCTCAGGACTGCACCCAATCAATAGGCAGAGGCATCCGTCTGCACTAGGAAACAGTGGGTGAAGTCTGGAGCCTGTAGAACAGTGGCGCGGGCCAGTGCCTCCTTCAAGGCCTGAAATGCCTGCTCACATTCTGGTGTCCAAGACACCAGCTTGGCCAGTTTCTTTTTGGTTAGGTCAGTCAGAGGTTTGGCCAGGCTACTATAGTTACATACAAACTTCCTATAGTAGCCAGCGGTCCCCAAGAAAGACATAACCTGCTTTTTGGTTTGGGGGGTAGGCCATGCCAGGATGGCATCAACCTTCCCTGTCTCGGGTTTCAGGGTGCCTCCTCCTACCCAGTGTCCCAAGTACTGCACATCAGTCATGCCAATCTGACACTTACTGGGTTTGACAGTCAGATTGACAGCTGTCAGTTGGTCCAGGACCTGTGACAGGTGCACCAGGTGTTCTTCCCAGGTAGGGCTGAATACAGCGATGTCATCCAGGTAGGCTACTGCAAAGGTTTCCAGCCCCTCCAGTAAGTCATTCATGACTCTCTGGAAGGTAGCTGGGGCGTTCTTCATCCCAAACGGCATGATGGTAAATTCAAACAAGCCAAATGGGGTGATAAAAGCCAAATTTTCTCGAGCCTCAGGGGCCAGAGGAATTTGCCAGTACCCCCTGCTCAGATCCATGATTGTGATATAGTGGGCAGCCACCAGCCTATCTAACAACTCATCAATCTGGGGCATGGGGTAGGCATCTGCAGTGGTGATGCCATTCAGTTTCCAGTAGTCCACACAGAACCTGGTCGTCTGGTCCTTTTTGGGGACCAAGACTACTGGGGACGCCCAGGCATTGTGGGACTTCTGAATCACCCCCAGCTGTAGCATTTCGTCCACCTCCCTTTTCATGTCAGCCAGCACCTCCAGGGAGACGCGATAGGCCGACTGTTTCTTACCCAGTGTCCACCTGGTGGGAAGCGAGATGCATCCTCCCAGGTTTTCCCGTAAACCTGCTACCATGCACTGCCAGCACTTGCTTCAGTCCAGGTACCTGGGTGGGGGTAAGATTGGAGTTTATCAGGAGTTCTGAGTCTACCTCCCTGGTGTCAGCTAGCAGGTCTAAAAGTGGATCAGCCTCCTCAGGCTCTGGCCTGCTGCAGACTGGCATGACATAGGCCGTTGCGCTCATGATGGGCTTTGATCATATTCACATGAATGGCCTTTTGCCGTCTACTCCCTTCTCCCAATCTGACCAAGTAGGTGACATCATTCAGATGCTGGGTAATGGTGTACGGGCCTTCCCATGCTGCTTGGAGTTTGTTCTGCCGCAGGGGAAGCAGAACATACACCTTCTGACCAATGTCATAGGTCTGCTCCCTAGCATTATGGTCATACCACTCTTTCTGCCTGGTCTGGGCCTGGGTCATGTTTTCCCGCACAATTTCCACCAGTGTCTCCATTTTATCTCTGAATTTTAGGACGTAATCCACAACAGAGACCTCTGGGGCGGCAATCTTGCCCTCCCAGGTCTCACGGATTAGGTCCAGGGCCCCTCTTACCCTCCTTCCATACAGAAGTTCAAATGGCGAAAAGCCTGTGGACTCCTGAGGCACCTCTCTGTAAGCAAACAGCAGATGA
Source organism: Lithobates pipiens (assembly GCF_037356315.1). NCBI lineage: Eukaryota > Metazoa > Chordata > Amphibia > Anura > Ranidae > Lithobates > Lithobates pipiens. Next base: position 157,825,760 of record NW_027507791.1, on the reverse strand, counting down.
GGCAGATATCGTTCCCAGTCCTTGCCCTGGGAGTGCACAAAGGTTTGCAACATTCATTTCAAGGTGCCATTGAAGCGCTCGCACAAGCCATTTGTTTGTAGGTGATAAAGACTGGCCATGATATGTGTCATCTGTATTTTCTGACAGAGAGCTTGCATCAAGTCGGACACAAACTGAGGGACTTGATCGCTAATGAGCTCGGCTGGGAATCCCACTCTTGTGAAGATTCCCAGCAGAGCATCAGCAACCTTGTCTGTCCGGAGGCAGTAGAGAACCACCGCCTCTGGATAACGCGTGGCGTGGTCGACAACTGTCAGGATATAACGTTTGCCTGAACTGCTAGGGATGGCCAAGGGCCCAACGATATTCACTGCCACCCTCTTAAAAGGTTTGTCAATCACAGGCAAAGGTTTTAGTGGAGCCCTGTGGACATCCCCTACCTTGCCAACTCGCTGGCAGGTAACACAGGACACAGTAGTCAGCTATGTCAGAAAGCATCTTGGGCCACTAAAAGTTATGTACCAACTGCCCTCGGGTCTTAGTGATCCCCAAGTGCCCTGTGAGTGGAATCTCATGGGCCACTTTTAGCAGCTGTCCCCTAAATTGACTGTGTACCACCGGCTGTCTGCTACCTATGTCAGCCTCATTCCCCTCTGCAGGCAAACTTTCTCTATACAGTTTCCCTTTGTCCCAGTAGACCTTTTGTTTGTCATTCTCTGCAGGGGGGCGATCAGCTAGACTTTTCAGCTGTGCTAGTGTTTGGTCTGTCTGCGGTGCTGTTTCGAAGGCGGAACCACAACTCCCAGCCAGCAGTCCTGTGGCAAACAAAGACGGCTGCTGAGGCTCAACAGAGGAGGAGTCCACTGGATAAGAACAGGGAGATGGCCACGAGACCTCCTCCTGCTGTTCTGCAATCAGTGCCTGCACCTCGGCTGCCTTTGCAGCACTGCAAGTGACCACCAATACTGGCAATGCATCATCATCATCATCATCATCACATTTAACTTTTATCAGTTCAGCATCATTGGAACATACATCAGTTACCTTCACTAGCAAAGGGGCCTCCTCTCCTGTCTCTGAAGAAGGAGGACCTTGCACTTCAACTTCACCCTCCCCCTCCCTCTGTCCATCCACAGGTTGCCCAGATATTACTCCAACATCTGTAAACAGTACCTTGGTAGGTCCAGAGAGTTCCGTGGGAGCATCCTGGGTGCTCTTAGCAGGGGCATAGTAAGAAACAAGGGTACCTAAATCAGAACCCAACAACACAGCAGTGGGGATCTCCTCCGAGACACCCACCTCTCTCATCCCACTTCTGGCACCCCAATCCAGAAAAACATAGGCCCGGGGTACATGGGAACAGGTTCCCCCAACTCCGGCCAGGGTAAGGTACTTCTCTGGGATGATGTCTGTTTCTTCTATCACCTCTGGTCTGACCAAAGTGACTTCAGCTCCGGTGTCACGAAAGCCTGTTACAGTTCGGTGGCCTACAATGACAGGCTGCAAGTTGGCATTGGTTCCTGGAGGTTTTCCACCGACGAGCAGCACAGCAGAAGGGTTGCTGGCCGGATGGCCAGGGGTTGTCATCTTCTTCTGCTCAAGGCACTGTGTCTGGAGATGTCCGCCTTTCCCACAGTTATAGCATTTGCGGTTGTCAGTCACAAAGGCTTTGGCTCCAGGAGCTGCAGGTTCCGGCCGCCGAGGAACTTGGTTGGTAGGCAGAGGAGGGGTAGCCATGTGTGATTTCCCTCCTCTCTAGCCATTCAGAGGAGCCTTGTGATGGTCAGATACCCGAGAGTGGATATAGGTATCTGCCAGTTCTGCTGCTGCTTTGGCAGAGGTTGGCTTTCGCTCCAGCACAAACTGTCTGACGTCTGTAGGACAGATGTGCAAAAGTTGATCTTCAATCATAAGATCTTCCAAGGACTCAAAAGAATCGGCTTTCAAGCCTTTAGTCCACTGCCGGAATGTGGTGCGTAAGCGACTTACCACATCCAGGTATGAGTCCCCAGACCCCTTTTGCAAGGACCTAAAACGCTTCCGGTACACTTCCGGGGTTAGCTGAAACTTTTGGATGATTGCAGCCTTTAGGGCCTCATAATCACTAACTTGCTCTTCTGACAGTTCGACATAACCTTGCCTCTTAGCTCTGGCATCAGGTACCGGGCCCATTCTGCTGGGGGCAGATGGTACTGACAACAGTAGATACACGTCAATGTCACTGTCCTTTTCCATAACTGGAAATTTGACTGCCGGGGTCACTGGCAGAGAGGCATCCCTGTGCTCTAGGGATCCGAGGTTCTGAGCCTGTCGCTGCTGGAGCCTAGCCCTCTCCAGTTCATGCCGACGATCAGCCTCCCTCTCAGCCTGGCGTTCCTCTCGCTCAGCCCTGTGCTCTGCAGCCTCTCTCTCAGCCGCAGCTTGGCGCTCGAGAAACTGCAGGTACACCACAGGATCTGGCTCCCTGAGGTGTTGTAGTGTTTCCTGCATTTGAGGACAGTCTATGCTGGTTCCAAGCAATCTGATGCTGGCCTGCTCTGGCTTGGAGGTAACAATCCGTGGTAGTCCAGTGTCAGTCTCTGCTTGCCCATCTGGTGAGGCCGCCTCTGAACCACTGGGCTCTGGAGTAGCAGAAACCCTTTCTGGTCCAGTTTCCCCCAGGGTCTGGTCTGCTCGGATATCAAACTCCTGTAGGGCATGTATCAAGCCATCACGATTTTTGCCACCGACATCAATTCCTCTTTCTGTGCACTCAGCAGTCAGTTCATTTTTGCTCATCTTTTTATATGCTGATAACCCAGACATGTTGCAAGCAGAAAAGATAGAACAGAAAGCAGAGATAGGAAGAAGGCGTAGAAAGGAGCTGTTGCTGTATATCTCTCTTTAAAAAAAAGTAAAAATAAAAAATGTGCACCAGCTTGTCTCTAAGGACTGTTTCCACAAAGGTTACAATCCTTCAGTGCAGAGCTAATTTTTAACAATGCACTGAATGCTCTTAACTATCCCGCTACGCTGTCAGCCAATATGTAACGAATGCGGGTGTCATATCCCTGCCCTCCTCGCTAACTGGCAATGAAGGACCGGCCAACCTCACAGCACGCTGTCACTTACGTGACCAATGCCAAACTCAGCTGCACCCAGCACAAAGATTTTCCACCTTGCGGGACCACAATCTAGGTGAGGGCAGCCTGAGAGCGATTGTCACTGGGCTAATTACACAATTAACCCTTTAACTGCCACCACCCCCGTTTAAAAGACAGAGCCGGGGGTACTCGTAATTTTAGCAATACCAATAATAATTTTAGAATAAGTGCCTGCAACACACCACAGACAGGTCTGCTCAGTGCGCCACAGTAGCGCCCTTTTAACCACTTAACCAGCCCATAGCCGAATGACGGCTACAGGGCGGTTGTTTAACTCTGGGAGGACGTCATATGACGTCCTCCCGGAATTCCGCTCTCGCACGTGCCCTGGGGTGCGCACTCGAGAGCATCCGTGACCGCCGGGTCCACAGGACCCGTCGCATCACGGATCACGGTAAACGGCCACTCATCGCGGACGTTTACCACGTGATCGCTCCGTCAAATGACGGAGCGATCACTTGTAAACAAACCGGCGCCATGTTATGACGCCGGTTCCTCCCTCCCCCTCTCTGTACCGATCGGTACAGCGGAGGGGGAAGAGATCGGTGTGAGCAGCGCTGTGGGCTGCATCTGCAGTGCCCACATCGCTGCTCACCGAAAATTAACCCCTCAATTCCCTGCCATTAATCTGCAATGCCCTGCAACACTCTGTAATGCCCTGCAACACTCTGCAACGCAACACCCTGCAACGCAACACCCTGCAACGCCCTGCAACGCAACACCCTGCAACACCCGCCAATACCCTGCAACACTTTGCAATACCCTGCAACACTTTGCAATACCCTGCAACACCCGCCAATACCCTGCAACACTCTGCAATGCTCTGCAACACCCACCAATACCCTGCAACACTCTGCAATGCTCTGCAACACCCTGCAATGCTCTGCAACGCAATACTCTGCAACACCATACTCTGAGATACCCAGCCATACTCGGACATAGTCGGTGATACCCTGCAATACCCAGCCATAGACATCCCCCCCTCCCTCCCGCCGCCCTCCGGTGCTTCTACCGACTCACCAATACGATCAAAGCCAGAATCTTTTTTTTTTTTTTTTCAGGCTTCCCAGCTTAGAGGTGAGATGCGGGGTCTTATTGACCCCATATCTCACTGTAAAGAGGCCCTGTCATGCCATATTCCTATTGCAAGGGATGTTTACATTCCTTGTAATAGGAATAAAAGTGATCAAAAAATTTATTTTTGGGGAAAAAAAGTCAAACTAAAATAAATAAAGTAAAATGAACAATAATTTTTTTTTCTTTTAAAGCGCCCCTGTCCCCATGTGCTCGCATGCAGAAGTGAACGCATACGTAAGTCCCGCCCACATATGGAAACGGTGTTCAAACCAAACATGTGAGATATCGCTGCGAACGTTGGAGCGAGAGCAATAATTCTAGCCCTAGACCTCCTCTGTAACTCAAAACATATAACCAGTAAAAAAAAATTAAATCGTCGCCTTTGGGGATTTTTAAGTAGCAACGTTTGGCGCCATTTCACGAGCGTGTGCAATTTTGAAGAGTGACATGTTAGGTATCTATTTACTCAGCGTAACTTAATCTTTCACATTATGCAAAAATTGGGCTAACTTTACTGTGTTTTTTTTTTTAACCACTTTCTTACTGGGCACTTAAACCCCCCTCAGTCCCAGACCAATTTTCAGCTTTCAGCGCTGATGCACTTTGAATGACAATTGCGCGGGCATACAACACTGTACCCAAATGAAATTTTTATCATTTTTTTCCCACAAATAGAGCTCTCTTTTGGTGGTATTTAGTTACAGCTCGGACTTTTATTTTTTGCTAAACAAACAAAAAAAGATGCAAAAAAAATCATGTTTTAATAGTTTGTTATAAAATTTTGCAAACGGGTCATTTTTCTCCTTCATTGAAGTGCGCTGATTAGGTGGCACTGATAGGCTGCACTGGTGGGCACTGATGGGCTGCATTGGTGGGCACTGATAGGCTGCATTAGTGGGCACTGATAGGCTGCACTGGTGGGCACTGATAGGCATAGTTAAGGCGGCACTAATAGGCACAGATAAGGCGGCACCGATGGGCACAGATAAGGCGGCACTGATGGGCAAAGATGGGCACAGATAAGATGGCACGGATGGGTGGCACGAATGGGTGGCACGGATGGGTGGCACGGATGGGCGGCACGGATGGGTGCTGATAGGTACCACTGATAGATGGGACTGATGGGCACTGATAGGTGGCTCTGATAGGTGGCACTGCTGGGCACTGATGGGCGGCACTGCTGGGCACTGGTAGATGACACTGATGGGCACGGATATGTGGCACTGGGGTGCAGCACCTTTGAGGCAGATTGTGGGCACTGCTGGGTGGCACTGCTGGGTGGCACTGTGGGCACTGCTGGGTGGCACTGTGGGCACTGCTGGGTGGCACTGACGGGGGGCACTTACTTTTATTAAATGTGGCACTGCAGGGGGCAGGTGGGCACTGGCAGGGGGCAGGTGGGCACTAGCAGGGCTGGCCGTGATCGGGACTGATGTCCCGATCACGGCCGCCGGTGATCGGCTTTTTTTTTTCTCCTCGCGCTGTCAGCGCGAGGAGGAATAATAGCCGATTACCGGCTCCGTTATATCACATGATCAGCTGTCATTGGCTGACAGCTGATCACGTGATAAGGGGTCGGGATCGACCCCTTGCACGGATCGGTGATCAGGCGAGTCTCATGGACTCGCCGATCACAGAGCGCGCCGCTTGTACACAGGACTACGTCTATTGACGTCGTCCCGGAAAAGGAGATCCACGCTGTAGCCGTCATTTGGCTATAGCGCGGATCTCAAGTGGTTAAGCACAAAACTTTTTTTTAAAAAAAAAAGCATTTGAAAAATTGCTGCGCAAATACAGTGCGAGATAAAAAGTTGCAACGACCACCATTGTATTCTCCAGGGTGTTTGCTACAAAAAAACATATATAATGTTTTGGGATTCTATGTAATTTTCTAGCAAATAAATCATGATTTTTACATGTAGGAGAGAAATGTCAGAATTGTCCTGGGTGCTCCAGAACGCCTGATGGCGCTTCCTGCATGTTAGGCCTCTGTATGTGGCCACACTGTGTAAAAGTCTCACACATGTGGTATCGCTATACTCGGGAGTAATAGCAGAATGTGTTTTGGGGTGTAATTTGTGGTATGCATATGCTGTGTGTGAGAAATAAACTGATAATATGACAATTTTGTGGAAAAAAAAAAGTAAAAAAAAATCTTGATTTTGCAAAGAATTGTGGGAAAAAATGACAACTTCAAAAAACTCATCATGCCTCTTACTAAATACCTTGGAATGTCTTCTTTCCAAAAAGGGGTCATTTGGGGGGTATTTGTACTTTTCTGGCATTTTAGGGTCTCAAGAATTGAAATATGCCATCAGTACTTCAGGTGTGATCAATTTTCAGATATTGGCACCATAGCTTGTGGACTCTTTAACTTTCACAAAGACCAAATAATATCCACCAATTTGTACTTATTTTTACCAAAGATATGTAGTAGTATAAATTTTGTCCAAAATGTATGAAGAAAAAATTACTAATCTGCTAATCTGCTAAAACAGAAACAGAAAAATTCATTTTTTTTACAGAATTTTCAGTATTTTTTCTTTTATAGCACAAAAAATAAAAAACTGAGCGGTGATTAAATACCACCAAAAGAAAGCTCCATTTGTGTGAAAAAAAGGACAAAAATTTCATATAGGTACAGTGTTGAATGACTGAGTAATTGTCATTCAAAATGTGAGAGCACCGAAAGCTGAAAATTGGTCTGGTTATTAAGGGTGTTTAAGTGCCCGGTGGTCAAGTGGTTAAGAGACAGGTTCGTTTATAGTTTGCATCAACAGCTTTAAAGACAAGGTTAACACTTTTCAACATAAGGGTTTATTATGAAAAGGTCAAGGTTGGTTCGAATAAAACATTTACAGAAAAAGGATGTTTCAAAAAATAAAGACAATATACAGCCACAAAGAGATAAGGTAGAATTGGGAAGGAAGAATACTTGCAATTAATGTCCGAGGGTTGATCAGAGTTCGATCGATGAGCAAAGGTAATCGGTTCTCAAACTTGGCAGATGTTCCTGCTTGGATGGTAAAAGGAGAAGTTACGGGGGGGGGGGGCGTGTCCGGCAGCCGACCTGGAAGGACGCACATTGTGAGTGCTCTCCTCCAGCCCGCCGCTACAAGGCATTGAATCGGGGACCCACCTGCACCTTATGGGGAGATCACGGGCCACTCGTTCCTCCTCACTCCGGGGAACGCCTCAGCCTCCGCCGGGACCCGCCGCGGCCTTTAAAAGCTACTTCCAGCCGCCCGAGGCCTTGCCGGGCGGAGGAAGCAAGATGGCGCCGGACGGCGCGGAGCCTCACGGACGGACTCCTTCGGCCCCCTCTGACCTCCGGACGGATGCCGCACATCAGCCCCCGCTCCCCCCGGAGCCCGCGGGGGAGCGGGAAGCCTTCTACCACCCCCGGACCCTGCTCTGGACTGCCAGGAGGCCCCGGATGGGCCGGCCAGGGATCCTCTCCTCGCGCTAGGCCGCAACGACAAGATGGCGCGGATCGGGCGCCTGGCGTCCTCCCAGGTATGCCAGCCCTCCCCCCTGCCTACAACCGCACAGCCCCTGTCCCAGTCTGCCTTCTCCCAGGACGTTTTGCAGGGCAGGCAACCTTCAGGAGAGGCCACCCAGGGTTCCCCATCTCCCACCCCCCCTCTGTGCTCTGGGGGGGAGCAGGCCATGGATCCACCACCTTCCCTGCTGCATACCCAGTGCTCAGAGGCCTTCCCCCGCCTTCTCCGCTCAGCTCCTCTCCCGAGCACGGCCCTCAGCTCATCTCTGTCCCCCACATCCCTGGGCGTTTTGGAGGACTCTCGGGAGCGCTCGGACTGTCTCCCTAGTGGGGATGCTGGAACGCCCCTGGCGGCTGTGGGGGGGGGCCCCGGTGACATGGCTGCGGCCTGCCTCCCCTAAGGCGCAGAGGCCCCCCCGTTCTCGGGACTCTAGTGAAGTCAGGGTCCGCTCAGATGCCACCCCCTCCTATGCCCAGGTGGCCCGGGCCCCTGGCCGCCTCCGAGGAACTGCCCAACTGGACCCCTCACCCTGCCCCCCCATGCTACCTCCTGGGCTGACCCCAGGGGACCTCTTCCATGGTGGCCCCCCTCTCCCACGCGGGAACTGCAGCGGGGTGAGCCGCCTCTCCACTCTCTGCCCTCCTTGCCTTCATCCCGATGCCATGAGGCCGTCCGTCCTGACTGGCAGATGTACCTGCAATCTATGCCGACGAAAGAGGGCTTTAAACAGCTTATCACGGAGGTACAGGCCACTTGCCGCGCTGAGATCCAGTCCCTGCACACTGGCCTCAAACATCTATCTGACCGTGTGGAGATGGTGGAAGAGGAGGTCCAGGAGACCAAGCTGGTGGTCCATCGTGTTCAGGTGGAGACCTCGGACCACCGCCTCCTGCTTCGGGATATGCAACGCCATGTGGAAGACCTCGACAAGAGATCGCAGAAACAACATCCGCATTCGCGGCCTGCCTGAGTCGGAGGGCGCCGAGGACCTTCAGTCTTCACTGCAAACGCTATTCAACGAGATGTTGGGGGAAGACCCGGATAAGCACATTGAAATGGATAGAGCCCATCGGGCCCTGAGACCCAAAGGCCCGGCCTCCAAACCCAGGGACGTTATTTGCAGAATTTACCGTATATACTCGAGTATAGGCCGACCCGAATATAAGCCGAGGCCCCCAATTTACCCCCAAAAAAACTGGCAAACTTATTGACTCGTGTATAAGCCGAGGGTAAGACATGCCTGTCCATCCCTGTGTGTGTGTCCGTCCATCCCTGTGTGTCCGTCCATCCCTGTGTGTCCGTCCATCCCTGTGTGTCCGTCCATCCATCCCTGTGTGTGTGTGTGTCCATCCATCCATCCATCCATCCCTGTGTGTGTGTGTCTCCATCCATCCATCCATCCATCCCTGTGTGTGTGTGTCTCCATCCATCCATCCATCCCTGTGTGTGTGTGTATCCATCCGTGTGTGTGTGTGTGTGTGTGTGTGTGTGTGTGTGTGTGTGTGTGTGTGTGTGTGTGTCCAGCCTACCTGTGTCCCGAGCCTTTGTCCCGAGCCTCCGTCCCGTGCCTTGCCTCCTTGCCTCCTTGCCTCCGTGCCTCGCCGCCGTGCCTTGCCTCCGTCCCGTCCCGTCCCGTCCCGTGCCGTGCCTTGCCTTGCCTCCGTCCCGTGCCCTCTTCGTCGGCGCCTCGGCGGCCATTGTAAAATTCAAAAGCTGCGCCGCCGCCTTCGCCTGTGATAGGCGGAACACTGAATTTCCCAGCAGCCTGTGTTCCGCCTATCACGTACATCGTATCATCCTCGTCCGTAGTACGAGGATGATACGATGTCCGTGATAGGCGGAACACAGGCTGCTGGGAAATTCAGTGTTCCGCCTATCACAGGCGAAGGCGGAGCCGGAGGCGTGGCTTTTGAATTATAGAATGGCCGCTGTCTGTCTGCTCGACACGCTGATCGAGCGGGCAGACAGCGATGACTCGAGTATAAGCCGAGGGGGGCACTTTCAGCCTCAAAAAAGAGGCTGAAAATCTCGGCTTATACTCGAGTATATACGGTACTCCTTCCCGCTTAAGGAAGACATTATGCGCAAGTCCCGCACCATCCGAAATCTGGCCTTCGATAACTCACCGATTCAGCTTTACCCGGACCTCTCCTGGATCACGCTTCAAAAACGGAGGCTGTTGCAGCCTCTTCTCCGTGCCCTGCAAGACAAGCACGTTCTATACAGATGGGGCTTCCCCTTCAGCCTGACCGCGAGACACCAAGGAAAGTCGGCAACTCTCCGCTACCCGGAAGATCTTGTCCCCTTTTGTGACACTCTTGACATCCCTGTCCCTCATCTGCCTGATTGGGATCTGGTCGCCTCTCCCCCTCCGATGCCGGTGCTCTGGCAGAAAGTCCCTTCAGCCAAACGGCGCAGAGGCCCGGATCCCCACCACGGGTCACCCAAGCGTGACTGAAGTACTGGCCCTGTCCAACGGACGTCTCCCCTCTACGGTTTTTCCTTTTCCCCTATTTTTGGGGTTTTGTTACTTTTTTCCCCCCGATTGCCGGAGCTACATATTTTACCAGTTTTTCTTCCTCGGGCTGGCCTAGGTTGAGTCTCGAACCGGATCGACTCCCGGGTTACTGCCCCCCCTGTGGTTTTCCACTTGTTGGTTCCTTTGGTGGAGTGGACTGTTGGTGCCTCCCTACCCCGACTTTTTTTTTTTTCTCTTTTTGGGTTGGGGAGTCGATAAGGAACCGTGCAGATCCGGTGTCCCTATAGGACCTCCGGACCTGTTACTTGATAATGTTTTCTTTTATCTTGTACTGTGTTTTTGTTTCTCTTTTTTCCTCTCTTTCTAGGCTCTTTCCTCTTCTTGTCTCCTCAGAAGTGCCATGCCAGTGGTCCTCTCGGTCGCCGTCTCTCCTCCGGTGGTCGCCGCTCCTCCCGAGGCACTTGGGCCTCCAACGGACTGAGCTAAGTATGCCCTATGCTCCACCCCTACTTGACCATGGCTAGGATCCTGTCCCTTAACGTTCATGGCCTAAACTCCAACAAAAAGCGGCACCTGGCACTTAGGGAGTTCCGACAGGCGGGGGCGGATATAGTAATGGTCCAGGAGACGCATTTCAACCGGGGAGACTCCTTTGCGTTTGCCTGCAGGCATTTCCCTCAGGTTTATCAGGCCTTCAACCCACGGAAGAGAGCGGGAGTGGCCATTCTTTTCCGGCAGGGAGTCCCCTTTACTTGTACCTCTGTGCACCTAGATCCACGGGGCCACTACATTATACTCCGTGGTCTGTGGCGCACGCAGGCACTGACCTTATGCGTTCTCTACGCCCCCAATGTCCATCAACATAAATTCTTGTCTAAGGTGTTTTCCCGTTTGTTTAAGATGCCCCCCGGGCTCCTGGTGATAGGGGGGGATTTTAACCTTACTCAGTCCGCACTCCATGATCGCCTAGTGGTGGGCCTCCGGACGCCTCAGGCTAGGACCTTGAGAGACTCCAGGCTCTTCCGCCAAATTACCAGACGGCAGGGTCTTTTTGACGCCTGGCGAGCTCTGCACCCGCAAGACCGCCAGTACACCTTCTTCTCCGCTCCCCACGGCACGCACTCACGCATTGATCACTTTTTTGTTAATAACGCGACACTGCAGGCGGTCCAAGATGCAAATATACTCCCCATCTCCTGGTCAGATCATGCCCCCATAACTCTAACTCTAGCACTGGACTCCCCCCTTTATAAGCCCTGCACCTGGAGGCTGAATAACTATCTCCTGCAGCATGCTCCGAAAAAGGCAGAGCTGGAGTCTTCACTCCGGCACTACTTTGTTGAGAACGACACTCCAGACGTCTCCCTTACTACCCTCTGGGCCCCCCATAAGGCTGTCATCCGGGGGATAGCTCTGTCTTCAGCCTTGAAGCGGGACGCACGGACCGCCAGGTTGCTGGCTGAAAAACGACTTAAGACCCTTGAGGCCCGTCTCTTGGTCTCCCCCTCCGTCCCCACCCTTAAGCGAATCGTCCAGACTAGGCAGACACTTCGGGACCTGGCGTTGGGATCGGTTGAGAAAGCTCTAGTCCGCTTACGACAACTGTACTATGACAAAGGGAACAAGGCACAGTCGCTATTGGCCTGGAAACTGGCGGACCGTACGGCGACCTCTGCCCCGGCCCAAATTAAAAATAAGGGGGGGGACCTTTTGACCCACCCCCAGGCGATAGTGGATGCGTTCGCGGACTATTATACTGACTTGTACAACAGACCGGACATCCCCCACAATCCCCCAACCTCGGACCAGTCCGCCCGCATTACCCAGTACTTGGACAATATAGTTCTACCCCGACTGCAAGACGCGGACCTCCGAGAACTGAATGCCTCTGTTACTGAAGAGGAGCTCTTGGAGACTGTGAAGACCCTCCCTGCCCACAAGTCCTCGGGACCGGACGGGCTTCCCTACGAATACTACAAGGCGTTTGTACCCCTCTTAAGCCCGTACATGACCAAGCTTTTTAACTCCTTTCTCCAGCAGACCCCGGTCCCGACTGACATGCTAGGCTCGTTTATTTCCCTTATTCCCAAGCCAGACAAAGACCCGACTGTTTGCGCTAGTTACCGACCTATAGCCCTGCTGAACGCTGACTTAAAATTTTTTACGAAGCTCCTAGCGAATCGCCTTAACACAATCCTCCCTTCCCTAATACACAAGGATCAAGTGGGATTTGTCCCCTTGAGACAGGCAGGGGATAACACTAGAAAGATCATTGATCTTATTGACGTGGCGAATAGGGATAACCTAGGATCTTTGGTTCTCAGTTTATATGTCGAGAAGGCGTTTGACCGCCTCAGCTGGCCTTTTATGGAGGCCACGCTACACCGCATGGGCTTCCAGGGCCCATATCTGCGAGCGGTGCGGCACCTCTACACCACCCCCTCCTCGCAGGTTAAAACCCCCTTCGCCACGTCCTCTACTTTCTCTATCAATAATGGCACCCGCCAGGGCTGTCCACTCTCTCCTCTCCTTTTTGCTCTATGTGTGGATCCCGGTCAGACCGCTATGGGGAACTTTCCGGCTACAAAATTAACCCGTCCAAATCGGTGGCCCTCCCCCTTAACATGGGGGCGTCTGAGACGACCCGCCTACGCTCCGCTTTCCTGTACAAATGGGAAAGCTCTTCCCTTAAATATTTGGGGGTCCTCCTTACGCCATCATTCCACTCCCTGTATCAGGCTAATTTCCCCCCCTCTTTCGGGCGATTAGGGAATTACTACGTAAATGGAAGGCCCACCACATATCGCTCATAGGACGGATCACGTCTATTAAAATGGTGATCCTCCCCAAGCTCCTGTATCTGTTCCAGACATTGCCGATCCCAGTCCCGTACGCACAGTTACGCGCGCTCCAGAAGGATCTGTTGAAATTCGTATTGGAACTACAGAAAACACCGGATCCCGAGCTCTGTCCTGACGGCCTTGCGCTCTGACGGCGGTTTGGCGTTCCCCGACTTAGTCCGCTACTACCAGGCCACTCAGCTGCGGGCCATAGCCTCCTGGTTTCCGCAGAAGTCTTATAATGGATGGTCGGAGATTGAAAAGATCTGGCTGGCTCCTGTACACCCGAACAGTTTCTTATGGGGAGCAAAGATTGATATAGATTCGGGTCGACTACTGGGGCCGATGGCCCAGCTTCGTCTCCTCTGGTGGAAGCTCTCCCGCGACCACAGTCTCCACTCGGAGTTCTCCCTACTGACCTCCTTCCTCTATAACCCGACTCTACCGACCAGCTTGACCCACCAGATGTCCTGGCCTTGGGCCTCGCGTGACCTGTTCCACTTGGGGCACCTAGTGGACCCCAGAACACGACGGCTGTTGTCCTTCTCGGAGCTCCAGGCTAAGCATGACCTCCCCCATCAGACGTTCTACAGCTACCTACAAATTAGGCACTTTGCACAATCTAGGGCCCTTCACCTACGGTTCTCCCCGCCCTCTCCCTTTGAACAGATAATCCTGGCAGGACGGGATCGCAGAGGGTTGATCTCAGATATATATCGCGTCCTCAACGCATACCACTTTCAAACGAAGGGGAAGCACTCCTACATGAAACGCTGGGAGGGGGAATTGGGTGAGGAGCTCCCCCTTGAGACCTGGCAGGGGGTGTGGCGCCAAGCAGCCAAATCTTCTCTGTGTACATTGTACAAAGAGAATTTCTACAAAATTCTTTTCTTCTGGTACCAGACCCCGGATATTCTCCACAGGATATACCCCTCTACCTCGGATCGCTGCTGGCGATGTCTGAGGGAGCGGGGCTCCCTGTTCCATATCTACTGGGCCTGTCCCCTGATTGCCCCATACTGGCTTACGACTCGTGGGCTGCTCCAGCGTCTATTCGACGTTCCTGTACCCCACTCCCCCAAATTTTTCTTGATGGGCCTGTCCCAACCCGCTCTGACTAGGCCGGGCCGGAAGCTCCTTAGGCACATCCTGACAGCGGCCCGCTGCCTGATAGCCCTTAACTGGAAGAATCCATTGCCCCCGTCTAGGGAGGCCCTTTACTCCAGGATCAAGGATGTTGAGCTCATGGAGAAGATGACTGCCAGGGTGAGGGACAGGCTTGAGGAGCATGACCTGGTCTGGGGGAGATGGCGGCTGCTGGAGGATTGATGGTGAACCGGTGTGGACATGGTGATGTGGACCGTTGGCACTCTATTCCCTTTTCTATGTCTTTCCCTCTTTCTTTCCTTCTCTCTCCTCTTCTCTCCTCCACTCTTCTCGCTCATACTACTGATGGTCCTTGTTTTGTTTTAAGTTTGGCATGTAAGCTAAGCAGCAGGCCCCGGGTGGCCTTTCGGTTTCCAGCACGGATAACTGACTTTTGGTGTCTTCCGTCCTGCTGTGCACCCTGGGTCGGTTGGTCTGATCCCGCTGTATTTCCCGGTACTGTACTCTTCTGCACTGTCCACTTACAATGGGCCTCCTGTGTTTTGGAAGCCATGTTACCATTGCTGTATGCCTGCACTACTACTTTTGTTATGCGACCACGAAAACTAAATAAATTGTTATTTGGAAAAAAAAGGAGAAGTTACCATTGCCTTGGCCTCTCCTCTTTTCTGTCAAATCAAAGGGGGTGTTGACAGCGACCAGTGACCAATCGTCTGGTCATCTTGTTTAGGGGTTGGTTGCTGGGAGGTGTCTACACTCATGACACTGTCCCAGGTGCACTTGTGATACATATTCATATCTCTGCCTCTCTACTGTTTATAGACTGCAGATATCCATTTTAGTGATCAGCATGAAATTTGCTTCAAAACAAGTCCACACATGACAGGTTTCCCATTTCAGGGTTACATAGGAGGAGTAAGGGGTCCCAGTGGCTTCCCATATGACCTGACATAGGGATATCTGGACTTGGAATGTTAGAATTATCTGAGGAAACTAAATATATCCATATTATAGAAACAAATTGGTCCAACCAATCCAGTGACACCATAAAGAAATAGGCACCTCATCCCCTAGTATATATGAAATTACATGGCAGGAAGGGGAAAGGAGGGGAAAAAAGGGCAAGGGGAATTTTTCAGCGGTGCAAAATATGACAAAACTAAAACAAACTATAATAAAAATTCATATTAATTTATTAATGTACATTAAAAAGGCACTATAGTATGAAATATAGTATACAAAAATACAAGAAGCTGTGTGCGCATTATTACTGGACTAGAGGGATCCCGGCAGTAAAAGTTGACAGGCTGATCGCACTTGTTCCCAACATGTTTCGCAATAAGCTTCTTCAGGGGAAATGTGCAACTAACAATAAATTTAATAGAAAATTAGTATACAGAAAACAAAATTGTTATGAAATACATATCAGTGTTCAATATAGTTAAAAGGCTACATAATCACAAATAACAAACCCAGTGTGTGTGATCTAACAAAATGGCGCTTACCGCCTATCGCCGAGCAAACCGCAAACCAGGAATCGACAACAAGATGGAAATATTTGCACCCAACAGGCCGAATCAGAGGCCACCAAGCCTTATGGAGGACACAGATGGGGGTAAGTCAGCGCTAGAGGAATAAGTAAATGATGAGTAAATAAAACGAAAGATGAATAAAGAGATACTAGAGGAATGCATATGATAAACTAAAAATTTGTATATAATGAATAATACAATAGCCTCAATTATATGAGGAAATAGGGCAAAAGCCTCAATGAGATTAGAATGTATACTACCAGTGACATTGCTGATTGATGTACTAATCAGCGAACAAGATGAAAGAGAAGGTTGCTTAATATAAATGAAAAATAAACAGTGCCAAAAAAAAAAAAAAGGACAATAATTGGGACTGAAAAAAAAAAAATGTATACTTATACCTTTGATGATGGATAAGAGATGAAGTGAACTGAAATGTATTAACATGGAACAAACTGTTCATGGAATAAGAGCCAATTAGCCAGGTGAATGTGCAGCCAAACGAACTGGTAAGTGCACGGCTGCACTGCCCCTAAATGGGTTATTTTCCTAGGGACAGAGAAAACATTAAGGCTAAGTGGAAAAAATATATAAAAATGATGATAAAGAGTGTGTCCAAACCAATGAGTATAAGTATAAGTTACCAGAGGGTAGCAATCCAGCGTTGTGGCAGCCAGAAGTCTAATCATGCGTGCAAAAAAGGAAATGAACAGCGCTGCTTATATTTCCCCCATCCATCGAGCCGGCGTCTGGCGTCACCGGCTCGATGCGGACACTATGGGGAAGGCACTGCGCATGTGCAGGGCTAGCAGCGCCGACAACAGAACTACATATCCCATAATTCCGCTGTGCTGGCGAATACAATTACCAGCTAGGCGGTTGCTAACTGTGGTTAGCAATGGGGGGATGGCCACGTCAGATCTTCACAGCTGTGGAGAGCGGAGACGAATGTAGGCAGGCCGGTTAACACACTAGCTCCATTCCCACAAGTGGGGTCACAGCCAGAAACCCACCCATGACGGGTGTCCTGAAGGTCATCAGCTAAGGGGACACCCTGGGTGGCCGTATGCCCCCCAGGAGAAAGGGACCGGGAGACCAAATGATATGCCAGAGTGATGCAAAAAAATCGATTAACTGAACGCGGAGTAGGCGACCGGCGGAGCGCCACCATGTGAACGAGAGTCATAGTGAGCAACAGAGATCCCAATGTTTGAAAAACATGAGTCACGTCCATAGACCACACACACTAGGGCATCATAAAGATTATTATCAAGATTACAACAAATGAGAAGGAAAAAACACATAATAGTATATTTGCAACAATAATCATATAAATAATATTCTTATATTAGAAATCAACTAAAAATAACCACAAAAATAATATGGGACAGAGAAAAAAAATTAAAATATTTCTCTTTATCTCGAATACTTTCATCCATGGGAGCCCAAAGTGGGAATTAGGGGGGCCAATGGCTTAGGGAAATGAACCATCAGACAGAGTTATAGAAATGATCTATAACTAATATTTTCATTAAACCCCGGGTACTGGGTGGCCTTCAAGGTGAAAATCCATTTGGCTTCGGGCTGTAAAAGAAATTTGTCCACAGAGCCGCCTCGCGAATTCAAAGGTATGTGTGCCAAGGCTATAAAACGAATCCAATCGGGGTCAAAAGAATGATAGATCCCAATGTGCCTGCTTATGGCCGTGACTATTTTTTTATTTAGTATGGGTTTGATATGATCTTTGATACGAATTGAAAACAATCGTTTAGTTTTGCCAACATAGAAGCCTCCACATCGGCATTGCGCTAGATATACAATGCCAGGGGTGGAACACGTGGCATGGAACTTAGGGAAAAACCAACTGCCATTAGGTAATTTCACTTTGCAAGAATTATTAATGTACGGGCACATTTCACATTGACCACAAGAATATGTGCCTAATTGTTTCGATATAGTGGATAATGAACTGTCAGTAAAGTGACTTTTAACTAAGAGATCTTTGAGAGACTGCGATCTCTTAAAAGTGATTGCAGGCGAGTCATTTATGTATTGATTTAAAATGGGGTCGGCCTGTAGTAGGGGCCAAAATTGTTGCACAATGGCCCGAAAACGTTTGTGTTGATTTGAGTATTTAGTGACAATGCGAACAGTGTTTGTTTTGTTTGTCGTTTTAGTAGAGAAGAGAAGGGTGGTTCTGTCCTTCTCCTTCACTCTATTGTAGGATCTTTTCAAAGAAGCATGGCTATAACCACGTGTTCTGAGTCATCTATACAAATCTTTAGCTGCGATTTGAAAATCGAGATTGTTGCTGCAATTACGTTTAATTCTCAGAGGGACAGAGGGATTACTTCAGAATAACAAAAGATTGGAGCATCAGTACAACGGACCACGTCTGAGCTTGACTACCAACAACTTTGAAGTTCCATTTGAAAGGATCCATCATAGAGCCTACAATCGTTTGGAGCTCATCCATCAGCTCAACAGACTTCCCTCTTTGTACTCCTTGGTCCCAGATTGTGACCTAAAGCCTTCTAGACTCAACTGTCATACGACTGTATGAGTCCAACTGAGTCGGTAAGAAGTATTTTATCCACTTTTTCCTGATGTTTTCAGTCAAGCAGATTTATATGAACACACTCGCCTAGCCCAACTTCCCTCCTCTGTGACGGTTCGGTTACCCTCATGCCTGCTACATAGTGGAATGTGCGGCCAATGTTGGACTTTCCTTTAGGCATTCATATTTATATGATCTTTGTCTTGATTTTTATAATTTATGCTGACCACATTTATCATTGAAGCGCTACACTGTTTTTATCATTTTGTATATTTAAGTGTAAATTTTAAATTAAAAGGATTTACAGAGAGTAGATCAAAAAAACGTTTCAGCTCAGATTCTGAGCCCGACCAAAAAAACTGGACATCATCGATGTACCTATACCAGGCTATGACATTGTCCAGAAGTGGGGTGAGGTCTTCACGGGAAAAAATATCCTTTTCCCACCCCCCCAGGTACAGGTTGGCATACGATGGTGCAGATTTAGTCCCCATCGCAACCCCCTGCACCTGGAGGTAGTGGGACTGGTTAAACTGAAACACGTTGTGTCTCAAGATGTAGTCTAGTAGTTCAATAACAAATTCATTATAGGCAGAGGAAGTAGAACCCCTCTCTTCCAGGTAGGTACATATGGTTTGTATGCCTTTATGATGTGGGATAGCGTTATATAAACACTCCACATCAATAGAGACTAACCAAGATTGTTCAGGTAAAGAAATGCCCTCAAGTGTTTTTAAAAGGTCGATTTTATCCTTAACGTCAGAAAAAAGAGAGATAACGTGTGGAGTAAGATAGTTATCAACAAGGCAACTAGCGTTTTCGGTTAGGCTTTCACAACTCGAGACAATTGTGCGCCCAGGAGGGTCAACTACTGATTTATGCACCTTGGGAAGGGCATAGAAGGTTGGGAGTTTAGGATCCTTGACATTGAGAAAATCCCAGGTACTTTTGTCTATGATGCCAGATTGATAGGCTTTGAGAATAATTTTACAATACTGCAAATCATAATGGGAGATTAAAGAGATGGATATAGGACGATACCAATCACGGTTGTTAAGAATATTAGAACACATGGTAAGATATTGTGAGATGTTCATAACCACAATATTTCCGCCCTTATCTGCGGGCTTGATGACAATATTTGGGTTAGCTTGAAGTTGTTTTAGTGCCTTAGACTGATCCTGAGTTAAGTTATGTACTTTATTAGATGGAAAATTGCTTTGTTCAATAGCTTTGCAGACTTGTTGAGTAAATGCCCAAATATTGGTATTAGTGTTGAGAATTGGAAAATGTTTGGATTTTGGTTTAAAGGTCTGTAAAGGGGGGAAGGAGATGGACTTCACCGACAGACTGACAGGGATAGTTGCTCCCTGGTCCTCGGAGATTCCATGACCTTCCTCCCATAGATCCATTAGATTAGATAAGGCCTGATGTTCAGCAAGATTAACATCCATAGGAGGATTGCATGTACGTGGATCAACTGATATGTTGGGCTTATGAAAGATAGTTCTAAACAATAATTTACTTGCGAACAAGTGTACATCAAGCTAACCCAAATATTGTCATCAAGCCCGCAGATAAGGGCGGAAATATTGTGGTTATGAACATCTCACAATATCTTACCATATGTTCTAATATTCTTAACAACCGTGATTGGTATCATCCTATATCCATCTCTTTAATCTCCCATTATGATTTGCAGTATCGTAAAATTATTCTCAAAGCCTATTGTGGCATCATAGACAAAAGTACCTGGGATTTTCTCAATGTCAAGGATCCTAAACTCCCAACCTTCTATGCCCTTCCCAAGGTGCATAAATCAGTAGTTGACCCTCCTGGGCGCACAATTGTCTCGAGTTGTGAAAGCCTAACCGAAAACGCTAGTTGCCTTGTTGATAACTATCTTACTCCACACGTTATCTCTCTTTTTTCTTACGTTAAGGACACAATCGACCTTTTAAAAACACTTGAGGGCATTTCTTTACCTGAACAATCTTGGTTAGTCTCTATTGATGTGGAGTGTTTATATAACGCTATCCCACATCATAAAGGCATACAAACCATATGTACCTACCTGGAAGAGAGGGGTTCTACTTCCTCTGCCTATAATGAATTTGTTATTGAACTACTAGACTACATCTTGAGACACAACGTGTTTCAGTTTAACCAGTCCCACTACCTCCAGGTGCAGGGGGTTGCGATGGGGACTAAATCTGCCCCATCGTATGCCAACCTGTACCTGGGGGGGTGGGAAAAGGATATTTTTTCCCGTGAAGACCTCACCCTACTTCTGGACAATGTCATAGCCTGGTATAGGTACATCGATGATGTCCAGTTTTTTTGGTCGGGCTCAGAATCTGAGCTGAAACGTTTTTTTGATCTACTCTCTGTAAATCCTTTTAATTTAAAATTTACACTTAAATATAGTCAAGAATCTATTGAATTTTTAGATCTAACAATTAAAATTGACTCTACAGGCAATCTCCACTCTGCTCTGTATAGAAAACCTACGGCTGGCAATACTATTTTGCACGCCACCAGTTTTCACCCGGAACCTCTATTACAGAGCATTCCCTACAGTCAGTATCTGAGAATTAAACGTAATTGCAGCAACAATCTCGATTTTCAAATCGCAGCTAAAGATTTGTATAGACAACTCAGAACACGTGGTTATAGCCATGCTTCTTTGAAAAGATCCTACAATAGAGTGAAGGAGAAGGACAGAACCACCCTTCTCTTCTCTACTAAAACGACAAACAAAACAAACACTGTTCGCATTGTCACTAAATACTCAAATCAACACAAACGTTTTCGGGCCATTGTGCAACAATTTTGGCCCCTACTACAGGCCGACCCCATTTTAAATCAATACATAAATGACTCGCCTGCAATCACTTTTAAGAGATCGCAGTCTCTCAAAGATCTCTTAGTTAAAAGTCACTTTACTGACAGTTCATTATCCACTATATCGAAACAATTAGGCACATATTCTTGTGGTCAATGTGAAATGTGCCCGTATATTAATAATTCTTGCAAAGTGAAATTACCTAATGGCAGTTGGTTTTCCCTAAGTTCCATGCCACGTGTTCCACCCCTGGCATTGTATATCTAGCGCAATGCCGATGTGGAGGCTTCTATGTTGGCAAAACTAAACAATTGTTTTCAATTCGTATCAAAGATCATATCAAACCCATACTAAATAAAAAAATAGTCACGGCCATAAGCAGGCACATTGGGATCTATCATTCTTTTGACCCCGATTGGATTCGTTTTATAGCCTTGGCACACATACCTTTGAATTCGCGAGGCGGCTCTGTGGACAAATTTCTTTTACAGCCCGAAGCCAAATGGATTTTCACCTTGAAGGCCACCCAGTACCCGGGGTTTAATGAAAATATTAGTTATAGATCATTTCTATAACTCTGTCTGATGGTTCATTTCCCTAAGCCATTGGCCCCCCTAATTCCCACTTTGGGCTCCCATGGATGAAAGTATTCGAGATAAAGAGAAATATTTTTATTTTTTTTCTCTGTCCCATATTATTTTTGTGGTTATTTTTAGTTGATTTCTAATATGAGAATATTATTTATATAATTATTGTTGCAAATATACTATTATGTGTTTTTTCCTTCTCATTTGTTGTAATCTTGATAATAATCTTTATGATGCCCTAGTGTGTGTGGTCTATGGACGTGACTCATGTTTTTCAAACATTGGGATCTTTGTTGCTCACTATGACTCTCGTTCACATGGTGGCGCTCCGCCGGTCGCCTATACCGCGTTCGGTTAATCGATTTTTTTGCATCACTCTGGCATATCATTTGGTCTCCCGGTCCCTTTCTCCTGGGGGGCATACGGACACCCAGGGTGTCCCCCTGACTGATGACCTTCGGGACACCCGTCATGGGTGGGTTTCTGGCTGTGACCCCACTTGTGGGAATGGAGCTAGTGTGTTAACCGGCCTGCCTACATTCGTCTCCGCTCTCCACAGCTGTGAAGATCTGACGTGGCCATCCCCCCATTGCTAACCACAGTTAGCAACCGGTGACGCCAGACGCCGGCTCGATGGATGGGGGAAATATAAGCTCATTTCCTTTTTTGCATGCATGATTAGACTTCTGGCTGCCACAACGCTGGATTGCTACCCTCTGGTAACTTATACTTATACTCATCGGTTTGGACACACTCTTTATCATCATTTTTATATATTTTTTCCACTTAGCCTTAATGTTTTCTCTGTCCCTAGGAAAATAACCCATTTAGGGGCAGTGCAGCCGTGCACTTACCAGTTCGTTTGGCTGCACATTCACCTGGCTAATTGGCTCTTGTTCCATGAACAGTTTGTTCCATGTTAATACATTTCAGTTCACTTCATCTCTTATCCATCATCAAAGGTATCAGTATACATTTTTTTTTCAGTCCCAATTATTGTCGTTTTTTTTTTGTTTTTGGCACTGTTTATTTTTCATTTATATTAAGCAACCTTCTCTTTCATCTTGTTCGCTGATTAGTACATCAATCAGCAATGTCACTGGTAGTATACATTCTAATCTCATTGAGGCTTTTGCCCTATTTCCTCATATAATTGAGGCTATTGTATTATTCTTATATACAAATTTTTAGTTTATCATATGCATTCCTCTAGTATCTCTTTATTCATCTTTCGTTTTATTTACTCATCATTTACTTATTCCTCTAGCGCTGACTTACCCCCATCTGTGTCCTCCATAAGGCTTGGTGGCCTCTGATTCGGCCTGTTGGGTGCAAATATTTCCATCTTGTTGTCGATTCCTGGTTTGCGGTTTGCTCGGCGATAGGCGGTAAGCGCCATTTTGTTAGATCACACACACTGGGTTTGTTATTTGTGATTATGTAGCCTTTTAACTATATTGAACACTTCATAACAATTTTGTTTTCTGTATACTAATTTTCTATTAAATTTATTGTTAGTTGCACATTTCCCCTGAAGAAGCTTATTGCGAAACATGTTGGGAACAAGTGCGATCAGCCTGTCAACTTTTACTGCCGGGATCCCTCTAGTGCAGTAATAATGCGCACACAGCTCTATATTTGATACTATAGTGCCTTTTTAATGTACATTAATAAATTAATATGAATTTTTATTATAGTTCGTTTTAGTTTTGTCATATTTTGCACCGCTGAAAAATCCCCCTTGCCCTTTTTTCCCCTCATTTCCCCTTCCTACCATGTAATTTCATATATTGATAGGGTTGAAATAATGACTTAGAGTTCTACTTAAATTGTTTCTGCTTTTTTCTTACCTGTATATGTATCAATCTGTATCTAGATGGAATTTGGAACTGCTGATGTATCAATCTGTATCTAGATGGAATTTGGAATTGCTGAATGATCATTACGTGTTTACTGATGAGAAACTCTTTGTACCTTAACCTCATTTGGTAATGTCGATAAGATTATTGCTGCCTATAAAAGGCCTATGAAAGAAGTAAAGGGCGCGGTCCTTCATTTGCTCCGGACTGTGACACAGACATATCTGACTCCGTGTCATCATTCTTATAGAAGCATTAATTTGACATAGCAATATAAACCTAAGAGCAACTTATTTAAGAGTTGCACCTAACATTTCTGGCGCCCGAACAGGGACCACCAATAACTACAAGAGGTGGCTGAGCTATGCTGACGGAACAAAAGGACAGGCATTCCGGGAACCACAGATCAAAAACCTGGCCAGGTAAGAAAAAGCTTTATTTTTCTTATATTCTGTGCTCCCCTGATTTGTGCCTATCCGTTCTGTCAGTTACGGTTCTCCTGGTTTTAAAACACCAGCCTCTGTAGTGGTGAGTCTAGAATTACTGTATATTTTGGTTTATATTGCTGGAATTGTTTGTTGTTTGTTTGTCTGTCTGTCTTGTTGAGAAAGTGAATGAACCTTGCCAAGGTTGGTATGAATTGAAAGGATATCATCCCAATGAGCAACGGAATGCGCCCTTATCTCGCAAGAGTACTTTGGGGGTCTGACGCTTAAGTTTGATATTCAATTTAATTCATAAACCATAGATGGGTTGAGAGTATAAGCCCTGTCTGCTCCATAAAGCAGGGATAAGAGTGTACGAGAGCGGTACCCCAGATACGGGGGGGAATAAGGTCTCTACAAAGTCCGGAGATCTAGTCAGATACCTGGCCACCAAAAGGAATGCTTGTATATGTTGTAGCCGTCAGTCTGGTCATAATAGTTGTCAATAGGCTAGCATATAAAGTAATTCGGTTTCAGAAATCTCATCTAGGAGAGGTTTTTAGCATTCTGACACCCTAGGAGGAAGGCAACGAGACACTAGTGTAACTTGGTTAAGTGTTTTATATTGTACACTAAGTGTCCACACGCTACCTAGGCAGGACTATCAGAATGGGCCAGCAGAGTACGAAGCCCCGTCAGGGAATTGTGGCGCATTATACGGTGCCACAGATAATTAAGAACATTTATGGAAAGGATGAAGCTCGAGATATAGGGAAGGTTCTCTGTAAATTTAAGATTAAAGGAGCAGCAGGCTTAGACCCAGAAGTATGGAGTGAAATAAGAAGGGACAGACCGTATCAGAATTTTACTTAAACATGGAAAGTATGATGGCAGATGAAGGACTAGATTTGGCTCTACCAGTCACGATCCGAACCTTCAACAGACAGTTTATGGAAGGACTAATTCCGCAGATAAGTGAGAAACTGAAAGCTTGTACTCCGGAATGGAGGGCAATTGGAGATAGAGGGACGTTGTTGCAAAAGGCACAAGGTATAGAAGCAGACTTGGCAGAAAACAAAAGTCGAAAACATCCAACAATCAATACGGTTGTGGATCCCCAAGAACCAAGCAGAGGTTCCTATCGCAAACCCTTTACTTGTTACTACTGTAACAAGATTGGCCACATCAGACGCAACTGCAGAAAGAGAATAAGAGATGAAGGAAAGGAGGGTGTTGATTACCCAGTTAATCAGAGGAGGAACTGGCCCAGGGACAACAATAATGGTGATGTTAGGCGACAGGGAGATGGTCCGAGGGCATGACTCGCTCCTGTCTTAGGAAAATCGCATACAAAAATGTTACACATCCCAATACAAATAGGCAATAAAAAAATCTCATGTTTAGTGGACAGTGGAGCTTGGCGTAGCCTGCTCTCAGACTCAGTGATACGGCCCAGCCAGGAGTCCACTGAAACAGTATTAATAACTGGATATGATGGCATTTTAGCCGACGCCCCGCTGACAAAACCTCTAGAAGTTAAAATAGGGAACCACATGTTCCTTTCACGCTTTCTGGTATCTAGAGGAGCCCCCACTAATTTGCTAGGAGCTGACATTTTGCAGAAAATAGGAGCTAACATTACCTATCACCCAGATGGCACTGTCACTTTAGCTATAGGGGATAATCAAGAATACATGGAGATATGTAACCTGATACAATACTTGGAGGAGGAATCGGAACTGTCCGGTCCATTTCCTCCAGATTTGGATCAGATCTTCCGGAAGAACTATGGGAGACACATCCAGCTGATGTTGGACTTTTGCCCATACCTCCGGTTACCCTACAGCTGATTCCAGGAGCAGTGCTACCCCAACAAAAACAGTATCCACTCAGTGCACCCCAAGAGGCGGCCATACAAATGCAGGTCCAATCCTTCTTAAAAAGTGGAGTTCTAAAAGAAGTAAAATCACCGGCAAATACCCCTTTATACCCGGTTAAAAAGAAAACGATACCCGGTAGTCCGGTTAAGTATAGGATGGTCCAAGACCTTAGAGCGGTCAACAAAATACTAGCGCCAATGACACCTTTAGTTCCCAATCCACATACGTTACTGTCACAAATACCCTCAACTAGTATGTACTTTACGGTTATAGATTTAGTGAATGCTTTCTTTTCCGTCCCACTTGTGGAAGAATGCCAGCTTTGGTTCGCATTTTCAATCAAAAATCGGCAACTAACCTGGACACGCCTACCGCAGGTTATGGCGCATTCACCTACTTTGTATTCCCAGGCCTTGCAAACAGTGTTGGGAGAATGGGTACCACGAGATTCCTGTGTATTGTTACAATATGTGGATGATTTATTGTTATGCTGTCCTGACAAGGAAACTTGTTTGGCCACCACCCTTAATTTGTTGCAAATTTTTGGCAGAAAAAGGTTGCAAGGTTAATAAGAAAAAGTTGCAAGTGTGTCAGGAAAAAGTTATATTTTTGGTACATTGCATATCACAGGGTACGAGACATCTCACTGAGGAGAGGATTCAAGTAATAAAGGGAATGTTACCCCCATGGAATTTCAAACAATTGCGTATGTTTTTGGGTATCGTGTCATATTGTAGACAATGGATACCACACGCTAGCGCTTTGATGCAGCCATTATACGATTGTTTGAAAATTGTACCGTATGTGCTTACAGAAGTAGCTTATGAGTCATTTGTCACTTTGAAAAAGCTATTAATTTCTGCCCCGGCCATTGGTATTCCAGATTACACTAACAAATTTAATCTATATGTTGCTGAAATTACTGGACATGCCACAGGTGTTTTGACACAGGCACATGGAAAACAAAGACCAGTCGCTTACTTTTCAGCAGCACTAGATCCAGTGTCCAGAGGTTCACCGTCCTGTGTACGGGCGGTAGCTGCAGTGTCAATCATCATTGATAAATCATCAGAGATTGTCCTAGACAATCCAGTTGTAGTGCACACCACACATGACATACATGCAATCTTGTCTCAAGTTCAGCCCAAACACATTTCAATGGCCAGACAACTGAGATTACAGTGTACTTTACTCTTACCTCCAAATGTCACTTTTTAGCGCTGTACAACTTTAAATTTGGCCACCTTTTTGCCTCTTCAGTCACCAGATTTGGCAAGGGGGAATAATGGTGCTAATAAGGAAGGAGATGAGGAAACTGACACCCTTCTGTTTAAAGAGATAGATGAGCACGATTGTTTTCAGCTCATGGAGCAGGAGACAATGGGATTCCCACATGTTACAGATACACCAATTTTAAATGCTGAGCACACTTTGTACATAGATGGCAGTAGGTTTGCTGATGACAAGGGTAAATATCACACAGGGTATGCCGTAGTGACTGATACACGGGTGATTGAAGCACAGCCCTTACCAGTCCACATGTCCGCACAAGAAGCGGAATTAACAGCTTTGGAAAAGGCCCTAGAATACTTAGAAGGGCGAGAAGGGAATATTTACACTGACTCTGCCTACGCTTATGGTGTAGCGCACGATTATGGCCATAGATGGAAGGCTAGAGGTTACCTAACAGCAGCAGGTACACCTGTAAACCATGGAGAAGGGATTAAGAGAGTCCTGAACAATCTTCAAAAGGTTAAACGAGTGGCCATTATGAAGATAGCGGCACACACGAGCGCAAAAACAATTGAGGCAAAAGGAAATGCATTTGCAGATTTGACTGCAAAACAGGCAGCTCTAGGGGAAGGAAGCCCTGAGACCTTGGCAGTGGTAGAGGTGAGTATCCCAGAACCGACATGGCAGCAGCTGAGCAAATTACAGGAACTACCAGGGGAGAGCGAGAAAGATAAGTGGGCCAGGATGGGAGCAGCACCAGACCTTGACAATGTATGGAGGGAAGGAGGCAAAATATGCCTACCTGCCACTCTGTACCCAGCAATGGCAGCGGCAGTTCACCTACCCACACATGTTAGTTCCAATTCCATGTATAGGATTGTGAACCAAGGATGGCTCGCCCCTGGATTCAGTAGTACTGCAAGAAACTACTGTGCAGCCTGCCAAATCTGTCTCCTGAATAACCCAGGACAGAGAGAGTAAAAACCCAGCGGAAACACCGGGTCCGGGCTCAATACCCCTTCCAGAGACTGCAAATTGACTATATACAAATGCCTAAGAGCGGCCCTTTTGAATTTGTTCTCGTGTGCATCGATTTATTTTCAGGCTGGCCAGAGGGCTATCCCCTGAAATCAGCTACAGCAAAAGCCACAGCAAAGAAACTGATCACTGAGTTAATACCTAGGTTTGGTCTCCCTGAAACCATAGAATCAGATAGGGGAACACACTTTACAGGAGAAATCATGCAGAATGTGATGACCATGTTAGGGGTTCAACAAAGTTTCCACACCCCTTATCACCCACAGAGTTCGGGATCAGTGGAGAGAGTAAATGGGACAATAAAGTTAAAAATACAAAAAGCCATGCAAGAGTTAAACAAGCCATGGCCTGAATGTCTGCCTTTGGCTTTATTCTCTATAAGGTACATTCCGACAGGAAAAACAGGATTGTCCCCATATGAGATACTTTTTGGGAGTGCACCTAGATTAGGTCTATACTTTCCACAGAGTATGCAATTGCAATGTGATAGTTTGACTGCATATGTAATACAATTACAACAACGTCTAACTAAGATCCACAAAAGTGTGTATTCTTCTCTTCCAGACCCTAATTCAATAGCAGGTACACATACTCTGCTACCAGGGGATTATGTATATGTAAAGAAACACACCAGAAAGACATTGGAGCCGAGCTTCGAAGGTCCTTATCAAGTACTCTTGACCACAGCCACTTCAGTAAAGCTGGAAGGAAAACCTACCTGGATACACGCATCACATTGCAAGAAACAACCCAAGAAAACAACATGATGAAATATCTGCTTACATATTTCCTGTTGAAAATTGTTGTTTTACAAATACATGCATGGACTCCTGGTATTAATGTAATTGAGATAGAGGAAACAGCAACTTTTCAATGGGTTATAGATGATCCTAAAGTAGCAAATGATTCAGGATATGAGATGAATAAGTATTATGATGTAGGTAATTACACTGTTAAAGGACACAGGCGACCGTTTCATATAGATGTAGGTATTGCATGGATACAGGCGGATCCACTCTCAGAAGTAACTATAACCTTCCAGTGGAATTACAATATGAGCTTTCCTTTCAATAACAGTAAAAATCATAGGTGCCATAAAATATCCCTTTCACAGACAGTGGAAACAAGCCCGGGAACGGGTGGTAGGACAAATGTACCAAATATTAGTCACAATAGCAGGGGGAGAAAATATATCAGAAGGGATGTTTAATCTGACAGATATTACCGTTAATCAATCCAGTACTTTCCTCTGTGCCTCTTGGTGGAGGGAAGAGACTGACGATGGGTGGTATTGGAATGCACAGTCTTATGGATTTCACATACAAATGGAGGAAGAAGTAAAGCCAATAATTGAATCTTCCATATTAACACCCGTACCAAACACTTGTATAAATGTATCAACATCACAACAGAAAACAAAAATGAAATTCAATATCACCTTTCCCCCAATACCGGAGTGTAGGTATAAGCGAGAATGGTATGATACTCTATTGGGATTACCGGGTACAGGAATGGGAATTTTAAACTCGGTCGAAATAGAAAAAATGAACAACAGATGGAAGCATGCAGGGGGACACATAGCTGACAGCTTGACTATCACAAGCAAATGGTTACCCACCGCTTTTGAAACCCAACTGCAATAAATACCCCTATTACAATTTTTGGGAGGGTTAATAAATCACACGATAGGAGCAGAGCTCCAACTGTGGAATCAAAGTCAACAGTTTGTAAATTTCACACAGTGCTCTTTTAACCTCTTATCCTATCATATACAAATAAATAGGGCCAGGACTGAACTACAGTTGGGAAATTATCATACCTGGATGAAATATTTTAAAGGTCTAACTGACGATGGTGTATGGTTCCAAGTAAAAGGGGATAAGGTAGAATGTGAGGATAAATGGTGTGTAGGAAGGTTTGAAGCATATCGGGTAGCAGATGTAATGGAAATGTGTAAAATAGTGGTCATGCCACTAGTAATTAAAGACGAGTTTTGGTATCCGGAAATATATGGGAAATATGTAGATAAAAGAAACAGAACCCATGATTTAAATCTATGTGAAGGAACTAATAAGGGAATGGTATGTGGCAGAAGTTCCCCAGTATATGAACCTTGCTTGTTAAAATACCAAACTAGCATATGCAAAATGCAAAGAACACCGATGAATGTGAACAATAGGTTCATAGAAATAGGACCCCAGCATATTTGTATCATTACTAATGATAACCGCACCATGTCAGCGTTAAATAAATCGGCGCTGTTTGCCGGATGTATAAAAAAGATTAAAATATTACGATGGGGTAACGACACCTATCTTTTTGAACCAGATGCCGATAAGGTATTCTCTTCAGTTTATGAGGTGCATAATCTCACTGACACTACGCCCTTTATAATTTCTTTAGACCCACTAAAACAGGTTTTGGAACAATCAGAGTTGTTAAGACGACACATAGAAACACTAGAACATACCCTACAGAATAACCTCGTATCTGTAATAATCGACAAAGGTAGACTAGTGGATCTTTCCTCACAGATACAACAGGATACTGCACCACATTGGTGGGATATATTTAGTGGAATGTCTTCTACAGCAACCAATACCTTTCACTGGTTGTTAAGTCCAATGGTAATTATTATTTTAATATTAATATCACTTACAATCACAAATATATGTGTATACAGGAAAATAAATAGGAAAATTAGGAGAATAGACAGGGCATACTGATAAATGTATATTGACATCACCCTGCTCCCATAAACTCCTCTTCTTGAATTTAAGATGTAAGCAACACCTGGAGGGATGGGATTTTCCCCTCTGATTACCCGCGGTCAGGGATAGTACTCTTGGAAAAGCTGACTAGAACTTGTTCATGAGGACACAGGGGGAGGGAGAGGATGATGTCAAAGGGGGAAATGATAGGGTTGAAATAATGACTAAGGCCGCGTACACACGGGCGGACTGTCCGCCCAACTAGGTTCGTCAAACAGTTTGACAAACAGTCCGTTCAAAATTAGCATGAACGGACTTGACCACACACGACGAACGAACAGTCCGCTGAAAACTTGCGCGATGACGTGAACGGCACGTACGACGGGACGAGAAATTCGAAGTCCAATACACTGCAATGCAACCTTCGCCGTGTAAATTCTTTCTGAGCATGCGCGAGACTTAGTTTATCGAACAAGCCTACACACGAGCGGACTGTCCGCTCAAACCAAGTTTCAGCGGACAGCCTTACGGAAATTCCGAAAAACTTTGTTCGTCAGACTGTCCGCTGAAACTGTCCGCTGAAGCCCACACACGAGCGGACTGTCCGCTGAAACACTGTTCAGCGGACAAAGTTGGGTGAACAGTCCGCCCGTGTGTACGCGGCCTTAGAGTTCTACTTAAATTGTTTCTGCTTTTTTCTTACCTGTATATGTATCAATCTGTATCTAGATGGAATTTGGAACTGCTGATGTATCAATCTGTATCTAGATGGAATTTGGAATTGCTGAATGATCATTACGTGTTTACTGATGAGAAACTCTTTGTACCTTAACCTCATTTGGTAATGTCGATAAGATTACTGCTGCCTATAAAAGGCCTATGAAAGAAGTAAAGGGTGCGGTCCTTCATTTGCTCCGGACTGTGACACAGACATATCTAAATCCGTGTCATCATTCTTATAGAAGCATTAATTTGACATAGCAATATAAACCTAAGAGCAACTTATTTAAGAGTTGCACCTAACAATATTATGGCTATGCTATGATTACTTTGGAAGTTATAAAAAATGTTGAAGTTTCAAAACTATACTAATCTGTCTGCACTCTATGTGGTTTGAGGTATTTACGACGGGTATCTGTTGATTCTCTGAATGGAGAGGGTGACAGTTTTACGACAGGCCTGAATATCTTGCCAGGCAACATGAGCCTTGTTTATTGACCTAGCCTGGTTCTGCTTCCTCTGCTGAGATAACCTTTCTTTCCTTTTGAAAAATTTTAAAAGCTTTGGATTCCTAAGACAGGGAGGGGGGAGTTCAGATTATTCTAAGGTTAGCCAAGCTTTCATGGCTGCTTTCTAAACAACATGGAAACTAGTTACAACATCTCCTGTCCCAGACGTGATATCGTTACAGGGACCTCTTAGCGTACGACACTAATAAGGCTATAGATGGCAGCAAAACCCTAGAGGGTTACCTGCCGATGCCGCTTATCCACTTTCTCAACACATGCCACAAAAAAGTATGTTTTATATTTAATAATGATGGTGACACTAATCTTACTTCTTCTGTATCTTCCATTTCTTCACAACAGGCAGAATCAGTCACCTCTGGCACCCCCAAACAAGTGACCAATAAGAAATGTAAATGCGGGGGCACCATGAATACAGCACAAAGGAATGGGTGACTTCTCTGGAGTGGGGGGGGGTCCTTCCTTACCCCCTCCTAATCTTTCCTTTTCTCACAATCCACCCCCTTCTCTCACTAATACTTTCTCTGGCGGTGGATCACGGTCAAATGGTGGAGGTGGTGCTGGAGCAGGGCCCTCTGGGGATATATCTGTAGGGAAGTGTTCTTTTGTACACTGTCTGTGAGTTTGTTTACATTCATGCCTGGTAACTACCATAGATTTTCGCTACAGATTCTTCCTGCTAAAAGTAGGGATGAGCCGAACACCCCCCGGACCCCAAATTCGTACAAACTTTAGAACCCCATTGAAGTCTATGGGACTCGAATGTTCAAAATTAAAAGTGCTAATTTTAACGGCTAATATGCAAGATACTGTCCTAAAAAGGGTTTGGGGACCTGGCTCCTGCCCCAGGGGACATGGGTCAATGCCTAAAATGTTTTTAAAAATGGCCGTTTTGGCGGGAGCACTGATTTTAATGACGATTAAAGTGAAAAAAAAAGTGAAATATTCCTTTAAATATCATGCCTGGGGGGGTGTCTGTAGTATGCCTGTGAAGTGCCACGTGTTTCCCGTGTTTAGAACAGTCCCTGCACAAAATGACATTAACCACTTTCAGACCGGACCATTTTGCTGGTCAAAGACCAGACCCCTTTTTGCGATTCGGCACTGCGTCGCTTTAACTGACAATTGCACGGTCGTGCGACGTGGCTCCCAAACAAAATTGACGTCCTTTTTTTCCCACAAATAGAGCTTTCTTTTGGTGGTATTTGATCACCCCTGCGGTTTTTATTTTTTGCGCTATAACCAAAAATAGAGCGACAATTTTGAAAAAAACTCATTATTTTTTACTTTTTGTTATAATAAATATCCCCCAAAAATATATAAAAAAACATTTTTTCCCTCAGTTTAGGCCGATACGTATTCTTCTGCATATTTTTGGTAAAAAAAAATCGCAATAAGCGATTATTGATTGGTTTGCGCAAAAGTTATAGCGCTTACATAATAGGGATAGTTTTATAGCATTTTTATTAATAATTTTTTATTATTTTTTTTTTTACTAGTAATGGCGGCGATCTGCGATTTTTATTGTGACTGCGACATTGTCGGGGACCCATCGGACATTTTTGACACATTTTTGGGACCATTGTCATTTATACAGTAATCACTGCTATATAAATGCAGTGATTCCTGTGTAAATGACACTGGCAGTGAAAGGGTTAACCAGTGGGTGGCAGTGTAGGGATTAAGTGTTCCTAGGGGTGTGTTACTAACTGTGGGGGGGTTGGGCTTTCATTTAGTGAACACTGATCTCTGCTCCAATCACATGGAGCAGAGATCAGCGTCACTAGTTGCTAGGCAGAATGGAGAAATGTTGTTTACACAGCATTTCCTCCATTCGGCCGCTCCGTGAGACGATCGCGGGGATGCCCGCGGCGATCGAGTCCGCGGGTCCCGCGACCGGACTCACGGGGGTCCCGACCAGCGCGGGAGCGCGCCACCGCCGGCGCGCTCCCGATGGCAGGACGGCATTGAATATTGGACGTACCTGTACGCCAATATGCCTGCCCGTGCCATTCTGTCAACGTACATCGTCGTGCGCTGGTCGGGAAGTGGTTAAACGGAAATAACATCATTTAAAACTGCTTGCGGTTTTAATGTTATATCTGGTTCCTGCAATATGGTTGAAAATCATTGAGAAAAATGGCATGGGTAGCCCTCCCTGCCCATTACCAGCCCCTTTGGGTCTTGTACGCATATTAAGGGGAACCCCGTACCCATATTAAAAAAAGGAAATGCGTGTGGCCCCCAGGCCCTATATACTCAGAACAGCAGTATACAGGCGGTGCAAACAAGACAGGGACTGTGTAGGTTTGTTGTGTTAAGTTGAATCTGTTTGTAATTTCCAACTGGTACCTTTTTAAAGTGTAGCTCCAGTCAAAAAAACTATTTTTAAGCTTTTTGGAAAACATAGGGAAGGGTTATCACCCCTGTATAATTTGTTTTGTCGTCCATCTTTTTTCATCTCACTTGCTGTTGTCTCCTTCCGTTTGCAAGTAGGAGATGTTTGTAAGTTGGATGTTTGAAAGTAGGGGCCTGCCCTATATGCTCTTCAGAAATGGCGGAACAAGGTGTTGGTTTTGCAACAACATTGTAAGCCCTAAAAGTAACGATTATATCAAGAATTGTAATTACATGCCATTGTTGAACAGTGGTAGAAAAATTGACCTTTGGTGGTTGTGGTGCTGGTGCCACAACACTATAAGTCCTCACAGTTACTCTGGGTGGGCACAGGAACGGGCCCTCCTGTGAAATATTATATCAAAAATTGTAATTAAATGCCCCTGTTAAACAGGGGCAGAAAAATTGGGCTTTAGGCACTGGTGCTGGTGCCACCACACTGCAACCTCTCCCATATACTCTAGTTTTATTGCAGGAATTAGCCCTGCTGCAAAGCATTGCATCAAAAATTGTAATTAAATGCCCCTGTTAAACAGGGGCAGAAAAATTGGGCCTTAGGCACTGGTGCTGGTGCCACGACACTGCAACCTCTACCATATACTCTAGTTTTATTGCAGGAATTAGCCCTGCTGCAAAGAATTGCATCAAAAATTGTAATTAAACGCCCCTGTTAAACAGGGGCAGAAAAATTGGGCCTTAGGCACTGGTGCCACGACACTGCAACCTCTCCCATATACTCTAGTTTTATTGCAGGAATTAGCCCTGTTGCAAAGCATTACATCAAAAATTGTAATTAAACGCCCCTGTTAAACAGGGGCAGAAAAATTGGGCTGATGGCATCACCCAGAACCAGAAATGTTCTTCCAACATATCAGCGGAGGAGGAAGAGGATAGACAATCAACATAACAGGACAGTCACTCAGCATCAGCATAGGCAGTCTTGAAGGCATGTGATATTTCAAAAAAAATGATTCGGTTACATCAGTTTCAGGTGCTTGGTAGCTGTGGGTTATCCAAGACTGATTCATTTTGATGAAGGTCAGTCGATCAACTGATTTGGTGGACAGGCGCACCCTCTGATCGGTAACAAAGCCACCAGCAGCACTGAAGGTGCGTTCCGAAAGAACGCTGGATGCAGGACAGGCCAGTAGCTCAATTGCATACTGTGCAAGCTCTGGCCAGTGATCCATCCTCAAGACCCAGGAAGCCAGAGGATTTTCATTGGGAAAGGTGTCCAAGTCTGACCTTGCCCCTAGGTATTCCTGCACCATGTAAATCAGACGCTGGCGATGGTTGCTGTAACCGATCATACCTTGGGGCTGCGGACTAAAAAATTGTCTGAAAACATCAGTCAGACGGCCACCTTCTCCACCGCTCCTTCTGACCGATGCCTCAGCAACACGTTGTCCAGGACCAGGAGTTTGTAACCTCCCAGTCTCTGGGAACGCGTTGCACAGACCTTTCTGCAAGGCCTCCCGGAGATGTCTCATCCTCTGCTCCCTCTGCGATGGCAAGATAAGGTCGGCAACCTTACCCTTGTACCGTGGATCAAGGAGAGTGGCCAGCCAGTAATGGTCCCTCTCCTTGATCCGAAGAATACGAGGATCCTTCTGCAGGCTTTGCAGGATCAGGGAGGCCATGCAGCGTAGGTTAGCTGAGGCATTCGGTCCGGAGTCCTCTGGGTCACTAAGGACAACATGATCCGCAGCTACCTCCTCCCAGCCACGTACAAGTCCACGGGTTTCTTGGGACTGTAAATCATCCCTACAAGACTGCTGCTGCTGCTGAGTACCAGCCTCCACCTCCATGCTGACACAATCATCCTCCTCCTCCTCTTCCTGTGTGATGGGTGGCACAGCAGGAACACTGTCTGGATAAAGGGGGCCATGAGAGGCAAGGAAGTCCTCCTCTTCCTGCCTCTGTTCTGCCTCAAGTGCCCTGTCCATTATTCCATGCAACGTATGCTCCAAGAGGTGGACAAGAGGTACAGTGTCACTGATGCATGCACTGTCACTGCTCACCATCCTTGTGGCCTCCTCAAACGGTGACAGACAGTGCATGCATCCCTGATCATGCCCCACTGGCGTGGTGAGGAAAAAACCAAGCTCCCTTGACCCTGTCCTGGTGCCGTAGTCGCACAGGTACTCATTGATGGCCCTCTGCTGCGTGTGAAGCCGCTGCAGCATGGCCAACGTTGAGTTCCACCTGGTGGGCACGTCACATATAAGGCGGTTCTTGGGCAGGTTCAACTCCTTTTGGAGCTCAGCCAGCCGAGCACAGGCATTAAATGATCGGCGGAAATGCACACAGACTTTTCTGGCCTGCTTCAGGACATCCTGTAAGCCCGGGTACCTGCCCAAGAAACGCTGCACCACCAGGTTAAGGATGCGAGCTACACAGGGCACATGGGTCAGTTGTCCCTGTCAGAGGGCGGAGAGGGGGTTGGTGCCATTGTTGCAAACCACCATTCCTGGCTTGAGCTGGCGTGGCGTCAACCACCTCTCGGCCTGCCCCTGCAGAGCTGACAAAACATCCGCCCCAGTGTGGCTCCTGTCCCCCAAACAAACCAGGGCAAGCACGGCATGGCATTGTTTTGCCTGCGTACTTGCGTAGCCCCTGGAACGCCTACGGAGCACCGCTGGTTCTGAGGACAGAGCACTGGAAGAGGGCATGGAGGAAGGAGAAGAGGAGGGGGTGGAGGAGAGAGGTATGTCACAACCAATAGTAGCATTTTGGAGGCGTGGTGGCGAAACAACCTCCAACACTACTGCACCTTGTCCTGCATCCTTCCCAGCTGCCAGAAGAGTGACCCAATGGGCCGTGAAAGACAGGTAACGTCCCTGTCCATGCCTGCTGGACCATGAGTCAGTGGTAATATGCACCTTACCGCTGACCGCCCTGTCCAGCGAGGCAAGGACATTGCCTTCCACATGCCGGTAGAGAGCCGGAATCGCCTTCCGTGAGAAAAAGTAGCGTTTGGGGACCTGCCACTGAGGAACCGCACATTGTACAAACTCACGGAAGGGGGCCGAGTCTACCAACTGAAAAGGCAGCAGTTGAAGTGCTAGCAATTTAGCCAAGCTAGCATTCAACTGCTGGGCATGTGGATGGCTGGGAGTGAACTTCTTTCGCCGGTCCAGCAGCTGGGGCAGGGACATTTGCCTGCTATAATCGGACGTGGGTGTACTGCTAGCAGAGTGCCCGGAAGCACTTGGCTGTGACACACCTAATTCTACACCTTCATTCCTCTCAAAGCAGGTTTCAGAGAGGACTGAAGGTCTAGTGAGGTTGGAGATTCCAGCTGATGAGGAGCAAGGAGAGGTCCGCTTTGTTCTTTGGTGTGGGTCTTTGAGGTACGCTTGCCAACGATCTGCATGGCAGGTCAACATATGTCTGGTCAAGCATGTGGTGCCCAAGCGGCTGATGTTTTGGCCACGCGAGATACGCTTGAGACATATGTTGCAAATAGCAGTGGTGCGATCTGATGCACTCGTCTCAAAAAAGGCCCACACCAAAGAACTTTTAGAATAACGCGCAGATGCAGCGCCCTGCACAGGCGGAGCTCTGCGGTGTGATTCAGTCAGTGTGCAGCCCCTAAGCTGGCCCCCGGAGGGCATCCTGCCTCATTGGACATGTGCCTCCTCCTCCTCCTCCTCTCTCCTACCAGGCACCCACGTGGAGTCAGTGCCCGCATCATCCCCTCCCTCTTCATTGCTGTAGCAAACCTGGCAGTATGCTGCAGTTTGTGGAACATGACTGCCAGATTGCTGTCCTTCTTGAGCATCCCCTCTCTCTGCATTCACGCTACTGCTTTCCGCTAGCTGAGTGTCATCATCAGAGCCTACAAAACACTGGGCATCCTCCTGGAGCATGTACCCAACACTGTGCTCAAAGAGTTCAGGAGACTCCTCAGGAGGACGTGGTGGGTTTAGGGAAGGAGTCACTGATGATGACATTGAGACGAGGGAAGACGATGCATTGGCAGCTGCTTTGCTAGTACCCTGAGACTGGGTGAGAGAGGATGAGGAGGATGAAGAGGGCTTGGTCATCCACTCTACCAAGTCGTTGGCATGTTGCGGCTCAACATGTCCAGCTGCCGAAAAGAACAAGCGTGTCCCATGGCCACGTGCTGATGACGATGCACCGCGTCCACGACCAGCACTGTTGTCTCTAGACACAGAGCCTGCTTGCCCTCTTTTATCGGCTCGCGCCTGTCTGCCTCTCCTTGCTGGCCTTCCAGACATGGTAATGGCCTGAAGGGAGTTGGGTAAAACAGCAATTGGGTAGTGTATATTGTGCTGGAGGCACACAACACCCACTAACTCCTGCAGATGCCTTTATTATAGAACACCAGCAATAAAGGGTAGATAAAGGGGTATACTGTACTGGAGGCACACAACACCCACTAAGCCCTGCAGATGGCTCTATTAGAGAACAGCAATAAAGGGTAGATACAGGTGTATATTGTGCTGCAGGCACACAACACCCACTAACTCCTGCAGATGCCTTTATTATAGAACACCAGCAATAAAGGGTAAATACAGATGTATACTATGCTGGAGGCACACACAACTTCCAATAACTCCTGCAGATGGCAGATGGCTCAAATAGAGAAGTAGTAGGTGGATATAGCAGTGTGTACTGGGTACAGAGCACGCAGACAGCACGCACAAGCTCCTAACACTGACTGCAAGCTCTATTATAAAAGATAGATATATCCCTAGCTATATAGGTGAGGTGAATATAGCGGTGTATACTTCGGTCAGTACAAAAGAGCAAGATCGAAAAATCGTCCGATAACGATCGGTGTATACTGTGTTGAAGGTACACAGAACACCCACTAACTGCTTCAGACGCCAACACACTACACAAGGCCGCCGCGCTGGCGGCCTTATATAGTGTGGGGCGTGTACTACACAGCCTGAGCTATGATTGGCCACAGGCATCCTGCCTTTGGCCAATCATGGCTCTCCTCGCTGCCGGCGCTGTGATTGGCCAAGCATGCGGGGTCACAGTGCATGCTTGGCCAATCATGAGCCAGCAATGCACTGCGCCATCGCAGTGCATTGTGGGCCGTGAGCGCCACACGAATTTGGCGCGAACACCCCAATATGTTCGGAATTCACCGAACGGGCGAATAGCCGATGTTCGAGCACGAAGCTCATCCCTAGTTAAGAGGTTGTTTCCTGTCCCTGCTTAAGAGTCAGGAAACCAATCAAGGCTATATATATATATATATATATATATATATATATATATATATATATATATATATATACATATATATATAAAATCTTACATACAGGGAGTGAAGTGAAGGAGAGCGTAGCCAGCCACATGCTGATGAAGCCTGAGGTGCTGTAGGCTGATTTTGTGCTGTATGCACAAAAAGGCTGAAAAGGGACAATAGCCAAGTGTTACTGCTCACTGTTTGCTATATTACTGTCACTGCTGAGTGAGCAGTCCTGCATGGAAATATCTATTAGAGACTTCTCTGATTTACTGAAACTTTCTTATATACTTGGGCTATTCTCAAGTGTATGAGAGCAAGGCTCATTTGATTATATCCTATCCAGTGGCTGGTTTGTGTTGAAGTGTATATCTGCCACTTCATCAGTGGCGGCTGGTGAAGTTTTTGGATGGGGGGGCGCCAGACCCCGCCCATCATGACCCCGCCCACCATTTTGGCCCCTCCCACTTCTCATAAAACACGCCCCTTATGTAATCGGAAAAAAATTGACGTGGGTTCCCCCTCCGAGAGCATACCAGGCCCTTAGGTCTGGTATGGATTCCAAGGGGAACCCCCTACGCCGAAAAAACCCCCTACGCCGAAGAACGGAAGGCGGCGGCAGCGGCGACAGAAGACCGGGCCACCGCCTGTAAAAGAGCTACAAGAAGGCGCGGTGGCCCGGCAGAAGAACCGAAGAGGGGGACAAGACCCCCGAAGTCGGAAGAAGAGGCCGGCGGGGAGGAAGAAAGCCGGACTCCTCCGCTAGCAAAAGAGCTACAAGAAGATAGCGGAGGAGTCCGGCGAGAAGACCCCCGAAGACGGAAGACCCCCGGAGCTGTGCAATAAAATATTTTAACCCTGTGTTGTGTTTTTTTTTTGTACTTTTTTTCACAGGTGAATGGGTAGGGGTACATTGTACCCCATACTCATTCACATAGGGTGGGGGGCCGGTATCCGGGGGCCCCCTTATTAAAGGGGCTCCCGGATTCCGATAAGCCCCCCGCCCGCAGACCCCGACAACCAACGGCCAGGGTTGTTGGGAAGAGGCCCTTGTCCTCATCGACATGGGGACAAGGTGCTTTGGGGTGGGGGGGCCGCACGCCCCCCCTCCCCCAAGGCACCCCCCCATGTTGAGGGCACGCGGCCTGGTACGGCTCAGGAGGGGGGGGGGCCCGCTCGTCCCCACCCCCCTTCCTGGCCGGCCGGGTAGCGTGCTCGGATAAGGGTCTGGTGTGGATCTGGGGGGGACCCCCACGCCGTTTTTTCGGCGTAGGGGGTTCCCCTTGGAATCCATACCAGACCTAAGGGCCTGGTATGCTCTCGGAGGGGGAACCCACGCCAATTTTTTTTCAGAAATTTGGCGAGGAGTTTCCCTTTCAGAGCTCATTCTCTGATTGGCCACGGCAAAAGTCGCCTGGCCTGGGGAAACCTTTCTGGCTGAAGTGTGAAAGCTTTTTTTCCATTCATTCAGCTAAATGCATGAACATTTAACAAAGTAGAAACTAAGGTCTTTATGCGGTGACTTGACTCACCTCCTGCCTGTCTTGCAGCTCCGCTCGGGCTGAGGAACGGAGCTGCCGACGTCACTTCCGGGTTTCGTAAAGCAGCCGAAAGCCGGAAGTGACGTGCCTGTCTAAGAATGACAATGCTCCCGCCCGTAGAATCACAGTGATTTTACGGGTGGAAGCCAGTCGGCGTTCTGCAGTGCGCCGCAAGGCGGGTTTTTAACCCGCAAATGAAGCGCCATGGATGCAATCTTGTGATGGCATTGATGTGGCGCTTCTCATAGTGCACTGTGACCGGCGCCACAGTACACTATGTCAAATTGTTAAATGACATTTTTTTTTTTTAAATGTCTTAAAGGGCCCGTTTTTTTTTTTTTTTTACTTTTTTTTTTTTTTTTAACTTTTTTTTTTTACACCTGGGGGAGGGGGGGCGGCGCCCGGGCGCCCCCTATGGGCGGGCCGCCACTGCACTTCATTATTTAAAGCAACAGTGTCCTTTTTTGGTCTGGGGGGTTCCTAGCTAGTATTAGCCTAGGGAACGGTAAACAGCTTAGGGTAGCAACAAGATAGGCTTCTGATGGACATTTAGATAGGTAGATGCCCGGTAGCACTCATAGAGTATAGTCAGGTTAGGGACCAAGAGATAGATAAACCTGATTTACCTTGCAGGTGGCACGTTTCAGACTTCTTCATCATTGGTGTTTGTCTGTACAAGCGTCCCCAGGAAGCCACCGCTCCACAGATGTGTCAGGATTTGTCCTCTCAAGCTGGATTGTGTTACGCCTTGCAAGTCAGCTCATCAGGGGCACCTCCAACTGAACTGTGCCACAGTGCCTAATTGGAGGTATTGATGTTAAAGGCCTTTAGTTATATATTGGGATATATATAGATATATATTCACTGTTCTTCTCAGGCATATGTACTTTCTTCCTGTTATCGCTTTGGTTGTATGTAATGCAATCACGTTATCCTATATAAAGTTACAATAATCACCTGCTAGTATGTCTGCATATCTTTACTCTTAGAACACTATGCTGGGTGTATTAGTACTACTGCTGTCAGTTATTTGGGGTGAATTGCTAGTTATTGTCCTAGAAAGGGATCATCTCTACATACACTGGAGTCCTGTTCTAGGTGGAGGCACTGACAATTACATATTATTTTTGATTAAAATATGGGCCGCATGAGTGGAGGCGAGGCAGCTGACTCTTGAGTAGAGTTCAGAGGTTCCCTTACCACTACCATTTACCCCCTGGTTCTATACAAGGCTTAGTCAAGATTAAGAGATGTAAGCGTTCATTATTTACATATTGGTTACTCTACCTTCACAAGAGAGGTAGGATTCTCCTGTTTCCCATCCCCCTTTTTCTTTAATGCACTCCATTACACCCGCTATGATGTATACCTCCTTGGATATAACATACTAGCCACAGGAAATTTAGCGAACTGATATGTTGTATTTTTATATATCTGCAATGATTGTAACCCTTATATCCAACATCTGCCTGATTTATTTTTCTTTGTCCGTCTTGTAAAATCTAAATAAACTTTATGTTAAAAAAATTATATATTCATAGTCCACTCTTTTATTTTAGTGAAGGCTCTGGCTCAGTTGGTTACCTGCAGGTTAGTGCCATAGCCTGTGTGGAGAGGGCAAATTCATATGACCCCCCCCACCCATAACAGGGCTACATGTCTATTAAAGGTAAGCAGATATCCAGCATTCACAACAAACCAGCTGCCCCCTAATTTTTTCTCTCTGGGCCACCCCAAAGACCCCAGGTCTTGGGTTGAGCTTCTGCCCTGCCCAACAAATCAAGCGCTTTGAACTGGCAAAGGATGTCATTCTGTTTGCCAGAAATCTTACCTATCATGTAAACTATGACAAATCAGTAAAACCGGAAGTATCCAGGGCAAAGGATATGGAGACTTCTCAATCAATGACTCCAGGGCCCTGACAGACCTCATGCCCCTCTGGGAAGAGAGTAATCCAGAGGACCAGGGGGGCTCAGAGATCTCTGTTTATGATGTCTCTCAGGTTGATTTAATGCAGGCACCTAGCGATAGAAAGAAATCTCAAACCTTTGCC
This sequence comes from Lithobates pipiens, assembly GCF_037356315.1. Classification (NCBI taxonomy): domain Eukaryota; kingdom Metazoa; phylum Chordata; class Amphibia; order Anura; family Ranidae; genus Lithobates; species Lithobates pipiens. The sequence continues at coordinate 157,782,476 of NW_027507791.1, read as the reverse complement.
TTGTTACACGGAAATGTACATATCTGGGCCTTTAATATCATGAAGGAGTTTCTGAACAAACACTTACCTGATAAACCTTAAGCTACAACCAATCTCCCAACAGGCAGCTCTGATGAAATTGAAAAACAATTCCAATTTTGCCATCAAGCCATCAGAGAAATGGGGAAAAGTGGTCCTAATCCAGGCCAAATACATCCAGATGTGCATGACCATACCGAATAAATAAAGCTTGGTATAGAAGGATTCTTGAAACGAAGGTAAAAAACATTCCTGAAAAATATTTTATTACATTTTGTATTTGGTGTTTCTTATAGCAGAAAGTAAAAAATATAGTTTTTTAATTCTAAAATTATATCTAAATTGTCAGTCTATTTTTTTTTGTTTGTAGTGCAAAAAAAACCCCCAAAAACTGCAGAGCTGATCAAATACCACCCAAAAGAAAGCTCTATTTGTGGGGAAAAAGGACATACATTTTATTTAGGTACAGTATCGCATGACCATGCAATGGTCAGTTAAAATAACACAGTGCTGGGGGGGGGGGGGGCAGCCGAATCTCTCTTAATGTGCATGGCATTTAAAAGAAAGGTCATGTGGCAAGGGGAAAAAAAACTCAAAGGAGACATTCTTTGTATATAGGAGACCAATTTCCCCCGGGACAAACAGCCCAAATGCACAGATAAATCATTCCCTCATATTTTTCAAACTTTTACTCCAACGAGGAACGATGATTGCAATTAACAAATCAGTGGCATTCAAACTCCATCCAGCCGTTACCGATTCCAGAGGAAGGTACATCATTTTGGTCTGCAAACTGAACAATCTGATCTACACCTTAGTCAATCTGTATGCACCGAATACAGGCCAATCATCTTTCTTAAAGGCTCTTCACCAAAAAATAAATAAGCACAAAATAGGTTCTTTACTCATTGTGGAGACTTTAATTGTGTAGTGGACAAAGTTACAGACTGCTCATCCTCGCAAAGTGCGCACAGGTATGAGATGAAACTATTTCATACAGAGGCCAACCTGTATGATACATGGAGATGTACCAACTCCTCAGAACGGAATTATACATATTTTTCAGCTCCTCATAATTCCTACTCAAGGACTGACTTGATTCTATCTGAACTCACCCTTCTAGAAAGAGCTCTAGAAGTGAAGATGCATGCAATCACTTGGTCAGATCACGCCTCAGTGACTATTACAATACAGGAACAACACTCATGTAATCCTACCTATCCATGGAGGAACAATGCATCTATACTCTCTAACCCGCTCCATCAGAGACAAATATCGAAGCTACTTGAAGAATATTTTACATTTAATGATAATGTAGAAATGAAAGTGATGTCACTGTGGTATGCACATAAGGCTCACAGCAGAGGCTTGTTAATTCAAGCTGCAGCAAGGGAAAAATCTCAATACTTTCTTAACAAATTGAAATACCCTAGAGTCACAAAATAAACAAAATCTCTCTGCCACCACCCAAACAGCACTTTTAGAATGAAGACATTGGCTCCAACTAGAAAACACAAGCCCTAAGTCAAGTGCGCCAGCCGAAATGCACACAGACAAAACCGTCCTTCCTGGATCTCAGCTACGGACAAGAGGTGACGTCAGCGCGTCGCTCCACCCTACACATTTCGTAATAGAATTACGTCATCCAGGGGTGCTGACTTCACCTCTTGTCTGTAGCTGGAGATCCAGGAAGGACGGGTTTGTCTGTGTGCGTTTTGGCCGGCGCACTTGTCTTGGGGCTTGTGTTTTCTTCATCTGTTGTAAGTGCAATTGCTTTTAAATTTATTATTAAATTGTGGGTTTTACATTATCTGAGCCTCTCATCTCTTCTGTGTAATACACCAACGAGCTTGAGTGTATTGGAGGTGGATTGAAGAGTGTGGGGTAACCTATCTAGATCTTGATGACTGTGCATCGAAGGATATCTACAGGAGTGTCTGAGGGCTAAGGAGAGATATATATCCATTAAAGTGGTAGTATGGTCGATTTTTTAACTTTTACCTACAGGAAAGCCTATAATAAGGCTTACCTGTAGGTAAAAATAATATCTCCTAAACCTGTACGGTTTAGGAGATATTCCCCTCGGTATGCGCCGCTGACTGCAGCGGTGCATGCGCACAAGGGGGTTCTCTCCGTGAAAATCCGGCAGCGCTCGTGCGGCCGGACTGAAATCTCCCGCGCGCATGCGCGGGAGTGACGATATCGCGGCTCCGGCCACTCACAGCGCCGGAGCCGCGATACCCGGAAGAGACGCCGAGGGAGCATGTCGGCTCCCTCGGCGTGGATCGGGCCAGATGTCGGGGCCTCGTTCTAAGGTAAGTATTTCATAATGAGCTAGTATGCGGTGCATACTAGCTTATTATGCATTTTGCTTTGCAGGTTTAAAAAAAAATAAAAAATATTGCGGGTTTACTACCGCTTTAAAGCTTTCTGTGACATCCTGTAACGGGATGTCATAGACTTCTAGTAAGCAGTAAATTCTTCTCATCGTGGTGGCGGATCACAAATGGATAATTATATGAAGATTTCTTTGGTTATTGATGGACTTTTTCTGAACTATGGTGTTGAGTGTCTAATTTCTAATCTTTAGTTTTGCATGGGTGGAAAATAATTTTCTCTGATGATACACTTAGAGATGATCAATCATCTTTCACTTTATATCATTTCTGTATTCTTACATTTTTTTTCACTGCTATTTGTATGTGATCTGTTATGTGATTATTTTATGATTCATATAGCTCATATATATGTGGATTTATGTTAAATGGTTTCACATTGTTTTAGGCCACTACTTTCAACTATTTAGTGTTACTTTCATAGGGACTGTTGTCCTATGTTACGTGTTACATATACACATGGTTTTATTCCACAGTATTAACACATATTGTTTAGTCACACATATTATTAGGTTTAGCGCAACTCTTTTATTCTTAATTTACAGCATTTTTTTTTTTTTCTCCTGCCTACAACTTTTGCACAGGAATGTGTGTGTGTGTGTATATACATATATTATACACACACACACACACACACTCAATATTCTTACTGCAAACTCGTTAAGCTTAACATAAATACTGAAGAGTTAATTTATTCGCTATATAAATCAATTATAAATATAATAAGCAGGAGGCATGTCAAAGATGGTGGACTGAGTGAACATGCTTCCTGGTGCTCTGCTGGAGAATCATCCAAATTCTCTCCTAAAGGGGACTTCCCTGCCTCTTGGTGGCTGCGATCCAACCCTGTATGTCTAACAGATTCTGCGGACATCAGAAGGGGGATAAAAACAGGATTTTTAAAACAGCTTACCTGTAAAATCCTTTTCTTTGATGTACATCAGGGGACACAGAGCCATAGTAGTTACTATGTGGGTTATAGGGCCACTGATAGGCGATGGACACTGGCACGCCCTAAGGCAAGAAGTGTACTCACTATATAACCCCCCCACACTACTGGGAGTCCTCAGTTTTGTAGCCAAGCAATACAATGTATACCAAGAAGGGAGGGACCTCTGTGTCCCCTGATGTACATCAAAGAAAAGGATTTTACAGGTAAGCTGTTTTAAAAATCCTGTTTTCCTTTCATACATCAGGGGACACAGAGCCATAGTAGTTACTATGTGGGATATCCCATAGTAATGGCAACTGAAGGGAGGGAGACGCACCAAAAAAGTAGGGCAAAAAGAAGGCCAGAGGACTCATACTGCAGCCTGCAGTACACTGCGCCCAAAGGCAATATCCTCATGACCTTTAAGATCGATTTGATAAAATCTGGTAAATGTATGAACTGAAGACCAAGTTGCGGCCTTACAGATCTGAGCCATAGAGGCCTGATGATGCACCGCCCAAGAGGCACTAATCGCCCTGGTTGAGTGTTCTTTAACATGAAAAGGAGGAATTTTTTTCTTTAAGCCATAAGCTTTAACAATCACTTGACAAATCCATTTGGAAATAGTAGATTTTGATGCTGCCTGTCCCTTTTTGGACCTTCTGGCAGTACAAACAAAACATCTGCTTTGCGAACCTGAGCGGTCACCTTTAAATTGACTCTGATCGGTCTTACTACATCAAGGGAATGTAGTGCCTTCTCTTCCCTAGATTGAGGCTCTGGGGAAAAAAAAAGGAAGTATAATATCCTGGTTTAAATAAAAACCTGTCACCGCTTTTGGTAGGAATTCAGGATGAGGATGCGAAACTACCTTATCCTTATGCATGATCAATTATGGCTCTTTACAAGATAGAGCCGCTAGTTCCGATACTCTTCTAGCAGAAGAAATGGCAACCAAAAAGATTATCTTTCTTGTCAAAAGAACCAAGGGAATTTCCTGTAAGGCTCAAAAGGCTGATTCTGCGACGTCGATAAGACCAAATTTAGATCCCCTGTATATAGCTACGCATCAGAGAGTGGGAAGCAAGAGGCCATTGAAAAATCACTGACAAGACTGAGATCTGGCCCTTGACAGAACTCAAGGCCAGCTTCATATCTAATCCCATTTGCAGGAAATCAAGGATCCTACCTATGACATACTTCCTAGGGTGCCAACCCCTGAAACCACACCAAGAAACATATGCCTTCCAGACTCTATAGTAAATGATTCTGGAAGCTGGCTTCCTGGCATTAACCAAAGTACTGAAGGAGATAACACACAATCCTTTAGAATGTGGGTTTCAATAGCCAAACCGTTAAATTTAAGGTAGGATGCAATACCGGACCTTGTTCGAGAAGGTCTGGCCATAATGGCAGAGTCCAAGGGACTCCTACCTCCATCTTTATCATCTCAGTAAACCAAGATCTTCTGGGCCACGCTGGGACCACCAGAATCACCTCCTTTCGTTCCTGCTTGATCCTGCAGAGAAGAAGCGGAAGTAGAAGAACTGGAGGAAACGCATAGATCAGTGAAAGCTGATCCCATGGGAAGACTAATGCGCTATTCCGCATGCTAGCGGATCCCTCGTTCTCGACACAAAGTTGTTGAGTTTGTTGTTGAATCTGGACGCGAACAGGTCCACGTCAAGAATACCTAATTTCTGACACATCGCTAGGAAGATGTTGGGGTGAAGAGACCATTCCCCTGGAAATAATTGTTGGCGACTCAAGTAGTCTGCCTGCCAATTTTTTATTCCTGGAATGAAAATTGCCGATAGGCAAGGAATGTTGGGTTCTGTCCAAGTGTCAGGGCTGGCTTAGCCCTTCCTCCTCTGGGCTGGCCACTCAGCTGTCGGCTAATTGTCAGCTCTCTTCTCTCTCCACAGTTACCAGCTGTTCCCGATGATGCTCGTCTGGCCTGCCTATATAAAGTCTTCCAGCTCATTTCTCCTTTGCCTTCACGTTTGGTCACATCACTAGGAACCATCTCCTGCTGTTGTTTCAGGACTAGCTTGCTACATCCCTCCTGGCTTCCATCCTGCTTGCAGTTGCTCTCCCTGGATCCTTGACTTCTGGACTGGCTGATTACCCGATCTGGTTTATGAACTTTGGACTGACTGACTACCCGATCTGGCTATTGGACTCTGGCTTGCTTGACTACGCTTTTTCCTATTTACCTTTTTATTTTTATTAATAAACAAGTGTGATTCGATTGTACTTCTGTCTCTGTTTGTTTCATGGTTCCTGACAGTACGTGAAGGCCATGAATTCAGAAGATCCAGTCAATCCACTTGTTGGTAATATTTTTTCCAGACTGGATGAGCAAGATCACCGCATGGATCAGTTTGCCTTGGCGTTACAAACGCTCCTGAATCACACAGCTCACCTGGAATCCCCCACGGTGGCTGCTCCGGTACAACCTGAGTCGCAGGCCATCCCTGCTGCTGCGCCAGTCTCTGTGCAGGTACCCGCCTCGAGTATTACCTCTATAAGAGGTATGTCTGCTTCTGCTCCGCTTACCCAGCGATTTGGGGGCGATCCAGTTCAATGCAGAGGGTTTATCAATCAGGTTGAGATATACTTCGAAATGCTGCCCCAGGCGTTTCCCACGGACAGAAGTAGGTTTCGTGATATCTTTGCATTCTGAGAGAGCCTTGGCCTGGGCTAACCCTCTATGGGAGATGCAAAAACCTGTTGTCTTGAGTTACCCTCAGTTTGTGGCCTCCTTTAAAAGGGTTTTTGACATTCCCGCATGCTCCGCTTCTGCTGCCAAGTGCCTCATGTCCATCAGAGTACGAGAACTGTTGCCGACTATGCCATTGAAAACCGTACTCTGACAGCAGAGGTTGCTTGGAACAATGAGGCCCTCATGGCTGCTTTTTCTCATGGTCTCTCGGATTCCATCAAGGATGAAATAGCAGCCCGAGATATACCCACTGAGCTGGAGAGCTTAATCTCGTTTGCCATCCTCATTGACTCCAGACTCAGAGACTTTCTCTTAAGGAGCGCTTGCGGAGGCCTCCTGTACGTTTGCCTCTGAGCTTTGTAGTCCCACCCATGCCTCCCTCGCCTCCCATGCCTCCTGGTACCGAGTTGGTCAGTGAAGATGAACCCATGCACCTGGGCTTCACGCATCTCTCTGCGGATGAGAGAGCCTTTAGGAGGAGGGAGAGATTGTGCCTTTATTGTGGCCAGGCAGGTCACTTTTTGAAGTCTTGTCCTACCCGTCCAGGGAATGCCCGAACCTTGAGGTGGCGTTGTTTCTTCCTCAGTTATCCAGAAAGATAAGCCCCTGGTTTTGGTCACTCTTTCTTGGGCTGAGTCGTCCATTGAGATACAGGCTCTAATCGACTCTGGGGTTGCAGGCCTGTTCATTGATGCTGCATTTGTTTCGCAGCACTCGATTCTGCTGCAGCTGCGTGGCACTCCACTTGCCATTGAGGCTCTTGACGGGAGACCTTTACAGCCTGCCCATGTGACTCATGAGACGGTTCCATTGTCCATGGCTGTAGGGGCTCTTCACCATGAGATAATCCAATTCCAAGTGATTTCCTCACCCAGATTTCCGCTGGTTATTGGCTATCCTTGGTTACAGAGGCACAACCCCTCTTTTGATTGGCTTCGTGCTGAGGTTCTCTCCTGGTCACCACAATGCAGTGAGACATGCTTCATGCTTCAGGTCCTGTGCACCTCTTCACTCCCCTCCCTGCCAGAGGAGTACCGTGATTTTGGCGATGTATTTGATAAAGGTCCAGCCGGAAGTTTGCCTCCATACCGCCCTTATGATTGCGCAATTGACCATTAACCTGGTGCCATACCTCCTCGTGACCGGGTTTACCCTTTGTCAGTCTTGGAGGATAAGGCCATGGAGGAGTATGTTGCTGACGCACTTTCTCGAGGTTTCATCCGCAAATCCTCGTCTCCTGCTGGTGCTGGTTTCTTCTTTGTGAAAAAGAACAGCGGTGAACTGAGACCTTGTATAGATTATAGGGGTCTCAATCGTGTCACGATTAAGAATGCCTACCCGATTCCATTGATTGCTGAGTTATTCGACCGCCTCAAGGGAGCAGCGGTTTTCACGAAGCTTGACCTGAGGGGAGCATAAAATCTTGTGCGCATTAAGGAGGGCAGCGAGTGGAAGACTGCGTTTAATACTAGAACAGGCCATTATGAATACCTGATAATGCCTTTTGGCCTTTGTAACGCCCCGGCAGTTTTCCAGGAATTTATTAACGATGTCCTCTGAGATTTGTTGCAGTTGTGTGTGGTGGTTTATCTCGATGATATCCTCATATTTTCCAAGTCCCTGGAGAGCCACCACACAGATGTCTGTCGTGTACTTCAGAAACTAAGAGAGAACAATCTCTATTGTAAACTGGAGAAGTGTGAGTTCCATCGTGAACAGGTTACATTCCTGGGCTATGTCATTTCCACTGCTGGTTTTTCAATGGGCCCAGAGAAACTTTCGGCAATCCTACAGTGGCCTCGACCCGTGGGTCCTCTGCAGCGTTTCCTGGGCTTTGCCAATTACTATCGGAAGTTTATTCGTAACTTCTTGTCTCTGGTCAAGCCTCTGACCGATATGACCAGAAAGGACGGTAACCCACAAAGTTGGTCTCCGGAGGCCATTAAGGCCTTTGAGACTCTCAAGGCTGCCTTTGTTTCTGCTCCTGTGTTGGCACATCCTGATCCTACGTTGCCTTTTATCCTAGAAGTTGATGCTTCTGAGACTGGAGTTGGCGCCCTTCTGTCTCAACGTCCTAACTCTGAGAGCGCTAGGCATCCGTGTGGCTACTTTTCCAAGAAATTGTCACCTGCTGAGTGCAATTCTGAGATTGGTGACAGAGAGCTGTTGGCGATCATTTTAGCCCTGAAAGAATGGAGACATCTCCTTGAAGGTACCACTGTGCCCTTTCTTATTCTAATGCCCCGTACACGCGATCAAACAAGCGGGTGGAAAAGTCCGGCAAACTGAAGTCTGCCAGACAATCCCCCCGTGTGTAGCCTCCGGCATACTTTTTTGACCCGAAAGTACGGCGGACTTAGAAAGTAGTTTTGCACTCCAATCTTCCCGCCGGACTTGTACTTTTGAAATGAACGGAGAAAAGTCCGCTCATTTCGAGCGGGTCTCCAGGTAGGCAGGGCCCGCGAAGGAGACGCCGCTGGCCCCGCCACCTGGTATGAACTTAAAGGAGAACCCCAACGCCGAAAAAAAATCGGCGTGGGGGTCCCCCCAAGTACACAACAGACCCTTGTCCGAGCACGCTACCCGGCCGGCCAGGAAAGGAGGGGCAAGCGAGCGCCCCCCCCCTCCTGAACCGTACCAGGCCGCAACATGGGGGGTGCCTTGGGGAAGGGGGGGCCGCGTGGCCCCCCCACCCCAAAGCACCTTGTCCCCATGTTGATGAGGACAAGGGCCTCTTTCCGACAACCCTGGCCGTTGGTTGTCGGGGTCTGCGGGCGAGGGGCTTATCGGAATCCGGGAGCCCCCTTTTATAAGGGGGCCCCCGGATACCGGCCCCCCACCCTATGTGAATGAGTATGGGGTACAATGTACCCCTACCCATTCACCTGTAAAATAAAGTACAAAAAAAAACACAACACACAAGATAAAATAATTTATTGCAGAGCTCCGGGGGTCTTCCGTCTTCGGGGGTCTTCTCGCCGGACTCCCCCGCTATCTTCTTGTAGCTCTTTTGCTAGCGGAGGAGCCCGGCATTCTTCTTCGTTGCCGCGGCCTCTTCTTCCGACTTCGGGGTCTTGTCCCCCTCTTCGGTTCTTCTGCCGGGCCACCGTGCTTCTTATAGCTCTTTTGCAGGTGGTGGCCCGGTCTTCTGTCGCCGCCGCCTTCCATTCTTCTTCTTCTTCTCCTTCTTCTCCTGGAGATGTTGACTCGAAGCTCTCTCCGGCCGCAATGCCAGGGACGCGCTGTGCGGGGACTTATATAGGGACAAGGGGCGGTGTCATCGGTTGATGTCACATGGGTTGATGTCACATGGCGACAGTCCCAGCATCCTCCGGGACTGTGACATCGTAAGGGGGCGGGGGTCACCATGTGACATCAACCCATGTGACATCAACCGATGACAGCGCCCCTTGTCCCTATATAAGTCCCCGCGCAGCGCGTCCCTGGCATTGCGGCCGGAGAGAGCTTCGAGTCAACATCTCCAGGAGAAGAAGGAGAAGAAGAACAACGGAAGGCGGCGGCGACAGAAGACCGGGCCACCGCCTGTAAAAAAAACTATAAGAAGGCGCGGTGGCCCGGCAGAAGAACCGAAGAGGGGGACAAGACCCCCGAAGTCTGAAGAAGAGGCCGTGGCGATGAAGAAGAATGCCGGGCTCCTCCGCTAGCAAAAGAGCTACAAGATAGCGGAGGAGTCCGGCGAGAAGACCCCCGAAGACGGAAGACCCCCGGAGCTGTGCAATAAATTATTTTATCTTGTGTGTTGTTTTTTTTTGTACTTTATTTTACAGGTGAATGGGTAGGGGTACATTGTACCCCATACTCATTCACATAGGGTGGGGGGCCGGTATCCGGGGGCCCCCTTATAAAAGGGGGCTCCTGGATTCCGATAAGCCCCTCGCCCGCAGACCCCGACAACCAACGGCCAGGGTTGTCGGAAAGAGGCCCTTGTCCTCATCAACATGGGGACAAGGTGCTTTGGGGTGGGGGGGCCACGCGGCCCCCCCTTCCCCAAGGCACCCCCCATGTTGAGGGCACGCGGCCTGGTACGGCTCAGGAGGGGGGGCGCTCGCTCGCCCCTCCTTTCCTGGCCGGCCGGGTAGCGTGCTCGGACAAGGGTCTGTTGTGGACTTGGGGGGACCCCCACGCCGTTTTTTTTCTCAGCGTTGGGGTTCCCCTTTAAGTCCATACCAGGTGGCGGGGCCAGCGGCGTCTCCTTCGCGGGCCCCGCCTACCTGGAGACGCGCTTGAAATGAGCGGACTTTCCTCCGCATGTGTGGGCGAGTCCGCCGTACTATCCGCCCTACTTTTGAAATGAACGGAAATTAGTCCGCTGAAAAAGTGCCGTGTGTGGGCAAGTAGCCCGTTCGGAAAGTCTGACGGACAGTCTGGCGGGAAGTCTGCCAGTCTAAGTCCGTCGGATAGTCGACTACATGTGTACGCGGCATTACTGACCATAAGAATCTTACACTCTTGTCTGAGGCTAAGCGACTCTCTCCCAGAATGGCGGGATGGGCTCTTTTCTTGTCGAACTTTAATTACATGGTCTCATTCTTACCCGGTACTAAGAATGTAAGGGCTGATGTCTTGTCATGACAATTTTCCTCCACTTCCAATTTGGAGTCAGTTCTGGTTCCTATGATTCCTCCTGATCGTATCTTAGCTACGGTTCGCACCAGTCTTACTTCTCTTTTGGGTGACAAAATTCTTGCTGCTCAAGTCCATGCTCCTCCTGATAAACCTTGTGACCGCTGCTTTGTCCCAGAGAGTCTCCGTACTGCAGTGCTCCAGACTTATCATTCTCCCAAGGCAGCTGGCCATCCTGGGAAGAATCAACTCATTTGGGCCATCTCCCAACAATTCTGGTGGCCTAGTCTACGGGCTGATGTTACTACTTTCGTAGCTGCCTGTCCCGTGTGTGCTCAGAGTAAGACTGCACGACCCCTTCCAGTGGGCCTCCTACAACCCATACCCAATGGAGAGAGGCCCGGGACTCACCTGTCTATGGATTTCATTGTGGAATTGCTCAACTCCCAAGGCAACACTGTTATCCTGATGGTGGTTGACCGGTTCTCAAAGATGTGTCCTTGTATTCCACTTAAGAAGTTGCCAACCTCTAAGGAACTGGCTTCCATTTTTGCTTGGGAGATCTTTTGCTTACATGGGCTACCCAAGGTGATTGTCTCGGATAGGGGCAGTCAGTTTGTCTCCCGGTTCTGGCGAGCCTTTTGTGCACAGTTGGGAATCCAGCTTGCGTTCTCTTCTGCGTATCACCCGCAGTCTAATGGGGCCGCAGAAAGAGCCAATCAGTCCTTGGAGCAATTCCTACGTTGCTATATTTCTGACCATCATAACAACTGGTCTGACCTATTACCTTGGGCAGAGTTTGCTCACAACAGTGCCTTGAATTCTGCCTCCCGATTGTCTCCATTTATGGCGAATTATGGTTTCCAACCTTCCATGTTACCTGACTTGTTTGTTCCGCAGAGTATTCCTGCGTTAGAGGAGCATCTCCGTGGTCTTCGTTTCACTTGGGTACAAGTCCAGGAGGCTTTGCGTCATGCTAATGGGCCGTTCTGTATCCTTTGCAGGATTAACCCAGGAGCTTACGCGTTGGAACTTCCTCCTAGTATGTGCATCTCAAATGTGTTTCATGTCTCCTTATTGAAACCGTTGGTCTGTAACCGATTTACCACCTCGGTGCCACGTCCTCATCCTATTCAGGTTGAGAACCATGAGGAGTATGAGGTACAATCCATTGTTGACTCCTGTAGGTTCCGTGGGTGCATACAGTACCTGGTGCATTGGAAGAGGTACGGTCTGGAGGAACGCTCCTGGGTTTCATCCTCTGATGTACATGCCCCTGCCCTCCTCTGCGAGTTCCATAGATGGTTTCCCCTCAAGCCCGGTGGTCCTCCGAGGGAGAGGGGTCATTGAGGGGGGGTACTGTCAGGGCTGGCTTAGCCCTTCCTCCTCTGGGCTGGCCACTCAGCTGTCGGCTAATTGTCAGCTCTCTTCTCTCTCCACAGTTACCAGCTGTTCCCAATGATGCTCATCTGACCTGCCTATATTAAGTCTTCCAGCTCATTTCTCCTTTGCCTTCACGTTTGGTCACATCACTAGGAACCATCTCCTGCTGTTGTTTCAAGACTGGCTTGCTACATCCCTCCTGGCTTCCATCCTGCTTGCAGTTGCTCTCCCTGGATCCCTGACTTCTGGACTGGCTGATTACCCGATCTGGTTTATGAACTTTGGACTGGCTGACTACCTGATCTGGCTATTGGACTCTAGCTTGCTTGATTATGCTTTTTCCTATTTACCTTTTTATTTTTATTAATAAACAAGTGTGATTCGATTGTACTTCTGTCTCTGTCTGTTTCATGGTTCCTGACACCAAGCTAGAACATGATCCACCTCTTTTTGGGCTGCGTGACTTCTCGTGCCCCCCCTGGTGATTGATGTAAGCCACAGACGTGGCATTGTCGGATTGAATCCTGACAGGCAATCCCGTAGTCTGACCATCCAAGATTCTAGGGCCAGACCTACTGCCCGAATCTCCAAAATGTTTATAGGCAAGGTCCTCTTTAACTTGGACAATCTCCCCTGGACAGAATCTTCTTCCAGGACTGCTCCCCAGCCTAGAATGCTGCCATCTGTTGTCACCACTTTCCAGGATACTGGCAGAAACCATTTCCCCTTTTGGAGGTTGCTGGATATCAACCACCAATTTAGGCTCTGACGTACGTTGGGGTATAAGCGTATTGGAAAATCCAAAGCCTGAATCTTTTTGTTCCAGACCAACAGGATGGTGTTTTGCAGCAGTCTTGAGTGAAACTCTGTGTAAGGGATGGCCTCGAAGGAGGCCACCATTTTCCCCAACAATCTCATGCACAGCCGAATGGAAGGATTTTTCTTTGTTTTGATAAGTTGAATTAATCCTATAATGGAACTGATTCTTGTCTGGGGTAAGAATACCTTCTTCTGTACGGTATCTATGACCAGCCCCAAGTATTGTAATCTCCTTGGAGGATTTTTCTAGGTTGAGTATCCAACCCAGAGATTCCAGATAGTTTACAGCTGTTATCAGACTCAACCTGCGACTGAATGATCTATTAAAAGTAGATTGTCTAAATCTAGGACCGTTATGCCTTGAGCCCTTAATCTGGCTAAAGGAGGTGCCAGAGAACACCTGTGATGCTGTGGCTAGACTAAATGGCAGGGCCACAAACTGAAAATGATGATTTTCTATTTCGAAGAGGAGAAATTTCTGGTGAGCGGGAAATATTGGCACGTGGAGTAGGGATGAGCTTCGTGTTCGAGTCGAACATACGTTCGACTCGAACATCGGCTGTTCGTCTGTTCGGCGAAGTCCGAACATTTTGGTCCGTTCGCGCCAAATTCGTGTGGCGCTCACGGCCCACAATGCACTGCGATGGCGCAGTGCATTGCTGGCTCATGATTGGCCAAGCATGCACTGTGACCCCGCATGCTTGGCCAATCGCAGCGCCAGCAGCGAGGAGAGCCATGATTGGCCACAGGCAGGATGCCTGTGGCCAATCATAGCTCAGGCTGTGTAGTGCACGCCCCACACTATATAAGGCCGCCAGCGCGGCGGCCTTGTGTAGTGTGTTGGCGTCTGAAGCAGTGGGTGTTCTGTGTACCTTCAACACAGTACACACCGATCGTTTTTGGGAGATTTTCGATCTTGCTGTTGTGTAGTGGTTGTTGTCTGCGTGCCCTGACCGCAGTATACACCGCTATATTCACCTCACCTATATAGCTAGTGATCTATCTTTTATAATAGAGCTTGCAGCCAGTAGTGTTAGGAGCTTGTGCGTGCTGTCTGCGTGCTCTGTACCCAGTACATACTGCTATATCCACCTACATAGCTCTTCTCTATTTGAGACCACTTGCCATCTGCAGGAGTTATTGGAAGTTGTGTGTGCCTCCAGCACAGCACAGTATACATCTGTATATACCCCTTTATCTCTGGTGTTCTATAATAAAGGCATCTGCAGGAGTTAGTGGGTGTTGTGTGCCTCTAGCACAATATACACTACCCAACTGCTTTTTTACCCAACTCCCTTCAGGCCATTACCATGTCTGGAAGGCCAGCAAGGAGAGGCAGACAGGCGCGAGCCGATAAAAGAGGGCAAGCAGGCTCTGTGTCTAGAGACAACAGTGCTGGTCGTGGACGCGGTGCATTGTCATCAGCACGTGGCCATGGGACATGCTTGTCCTTCTTTTCGGCAGCTGGACATGTTGAACCGCAACATGCCAACGACTTGGTAGAGTGGATGACCAAGCCCTCTTCATCCTCCTCATCCTCTCTCACCCAGTCTCAGGGTACTAGCAAAGCAGCTGCCAGCGCATCGTCTTCCCTCCTCTCAATGTCATCATCAGTGACTCCTTCTCTAGACCCACCACGTCCTCCTGAGGAGTCTCCTGAACTCTTTGAGCACAGTGTTGGGTACATGCTCCAGGAGGATGCCCAGTGTTTTGTAGCCTCTGATGATGACACTCAGCTAGAGGAAGGCAGTAGCGTGAATGCAGAGAGAGGGGATGCTCAAGAAGGACAGCAATCTGGCAGTCATGTTCCACAAGCTGCAGCATACTGCCAGGTTTGCTACAGCGATGAAGAGGGAGGGGATGATGAGGGCACTGACTCCATGTGGGTGCCTGGTAGGAGAGAGGAGGAGGCACAAGTCCAACGAGGCAGGATGCCCTCCGGGGGCCAGCTTAGGGGCAGCACACCGACTGAATCACACCGCAGAGCTCTGCCTGTGCAGGGCGCTGCATCTGCACATTATTCTAAAAGTTCTTTGATGTGGGCCTTTTTTGAGACGAGTGCATCAGATCGCACCGCTGCTATTTGCAACATATGTCTCAAGCGTATCTCGCGTGGCCAAAACATCAGCCGCTTGGGCACCACATGCTTGACCAGACATATGTTGACCTGCCATGCAGCTCGTTGGCAAGCGTACCTCAAAGACCCACACCAAAGAACAAAGCGGCCCTCTCCTTGCTCCTCATCAGCTGGCATCTCCAACCCCACTAGACATTCAGTCCTCTCTGAAACCTGCTCTGAGAGGAATGAAGGTGTAGAATTAGGTGTGTCACAGCCAAGTGTTTCCGGGCACTCTGCTAGCAGTACACCCACGTCAGATTATAGCAGGCAAATGTCCCTGCCCCAGCTGCTGGACCGGCGAAAGAAGTTCACTCCCAGCCATCCACATGCCCAGCGGTTGAATGCTAGCTTGGCTATATTGCTAGCACTTCAACTGCTGCCTTTTCAGTTGGTAGACTCGGCCCCCTTCTGTGAGTTTGTACAATGTGCGGTTCCTCAGTGGCAGGTCCCCAAACGCCACTTTTTCTCACGGAAGGCGATTCCGGCTCTCTACCGGCATGTGGAAGGCAAAGTCCTTGCCTCGCTGGACAGGGCGGTCAGCGGTAAGGTGCATATTACCGCTGACTCATGGTCCAGCAGGCATGGACAGCGACGTTACCTGTCTTTCACGGCCCATTGGGTCACTCTTCTGGCAGCTGGGAAGGATGCAGGACAAGGTGCAGTAGTGTTGGAGGTTGTTCCACCACCACGCCTCCAAAATGCTACTATTGGTTGTGACACACCTCTCTCCTCCACCCCCTCCTCTTCTTCTTCCTCCATGGCCTCTTCCAGGGCTCTGTCCTCAGAACCAGCGGTGCTCCGTAGGCTTCCAGGGGCTACGCAAGTACGCAGGCAAAACGATGCCATGCCGTGCTTGCGCTGGTTTGTTTGGGGGACAGGAGCCACACTGGGCGGATGTTTTGTCAGCTCTGCAGGGGCAGGCCGAGAGGTGGTTGACGCCATGCCAGCTTAAGCCAGGAATGGTGGTTTGCGACAATGGCACCAACCTCCTCTCCGCCCTCCGACAGGAACAACTGACCTATGTGCCCTGTGTAGCTCACGTCCTTAACCTGGTGCTGCAGCGGTTCTTGGGCAGGTACCCCAGCTTACAGGATGTCCTGAAGCAGGCCAGGAAAGTCTGTGTGCATTTCCGCCGATCATTTAATGCCTGTGCTCGGCTGGCTGAGCTCCAAAAGGAGTTGAACCTGCCCAAGAAGCGCCTTATATGTGACATGCCCACCAGGTGGAACTCAACGTTGGCCATGCTGCAGCGGCTGCACACGCAGCAGAGGGCCATCAATGAGTACCTGTGCGACTACGGCACCAGAACAGGGTCAGGGGAGCTCGGATTTTTCTCACCACGCCAGTGGGGCATGATCAGGGATGCATGCACTGTCCTGTCACCGTTTGAGGAGGCCACAAGGATAGTGAGCAGTGACAGTGCATGCATCAGTGACACTGTACCTCTTGTCCACCTCTTGGAGCATACGCTGCGTGGAATAATGGACAGGGCACTTGAGGCAGAACAGAGGCAGGAAGAGGAGGACTTCCTTGCCTCTCAAGGCCCCCTTTATCCAGACAGTGTTCCTGCTGTGCCACCCATCACACAGGAAGAGGATGAGGAAGAGGAGGAGGAGGATGATTGTGTCAGCATGGAGGTGGAGGCTGGCACTCAGCATCAGCAGCAGCAGCAGCAGTCTTGTAGGGATGATTTACAGTCCCAAGAAACACGTGGACTTGTACGTGGCTGGGAGGAGGTAGCTGCGGATCATGTTGTCCTTAGTGACCCAGAGGACTCCGGACTGAATGCCTCAGCTAACCTACGCTGCATGGCCTCCCTGATCCTGCAAAGCCTGCAGAAGGATCCTCGTATTCTTCGGATCAAGGAGAGGGATCATTACTGGCTGGCCACTCTCCTTGATCCACGGTACAAGGGTAAGGTTGCCGACCTTATCTTGCCATCGCAGAGGGAGCAGAGGATGAGACATCTCCGGGAGGCCTTGCAGAAAGGTCTGTGCAACGCGTTCCCAGAGACTGGGAGGTTACAAACTCCTGGTCCTGGACAACGTGTTGCTGAGGCATCGGTCAGAAGGAGCGGTGGAGA
This sequence comes from Lithobates pipiens, assembly GCF_037356315.1. Classification (NCBI taxonomy): domain Eukaryota; kingdom Metazoa; phylum Chordata; class Amphibia; order Anura; family Ranidae; genus Lithobates; species Lithobates pipiens. Next base: position 157,765,418 of record NW_027507791.1, on the reverse strand, counting down.
AGGTGGCCATCTGACTGATGCTTTCAGACAATTTTTTAGTTCGCAGCCCCAAGGTATGATCGGTTCCAGCAACCATCGCCAGCGTCTGATTTACATGGTGCAGGAATACCTAGGGGCAAGGTCAGACTTGGACACCTTTCCCACCGAAAATCCTCTGGCTTACTGGGTCTTGAGGATGGATCACTGGCCAGAGCTTGCACAGTATGCAATTGAGCTACTGGCCTGTCCTGCATCCAGCGTTCTTTCGGAACGCACCTTCAGTGCTGCTGGTGGCTTTGTTACCGATCACAGGGTGCGGCTGTCTACCGAATCAGTTGATCGACTGACCTTCATCAAGATGAATCAGTCTTGGATCACCCACAGCTACCAAGCACCTGAAGCTGATGTAACCGAATATTTTTTTTTGAAATATCACATCCCTTCAAGACTGCCTATGCTGAGTGACTGTCCTGTTATGTTGATTGTCTATCCTCTACCTCCTCCGATGATATGTTGGAAGAACATTTCTGTTTCTGGGTGATGCCATCAGCCCAATTTTTCTTCCCCTGTTTAACAGGGGCGTTTAAGTACAATTTTTGATGCAATGCTTTGCAGCAGGGCTAATTCCTGCAATAAAACAAGAGTATATGGGAGAGGTTGCAGTGTCGTGGGACCAGCACCAGTGCCTAAGGCCCAATTTTTCTGCCCCTGTTTAACAGGGGCGTTTAAGTACAATTTTTGATGCAATGCTTTGCAGCAGGGCTAATTCCTGCAATAAAACTAGAGTATATGGGAGAGGTTGCAGTGTCGTGGGACCAGCACCAGTGCCTAAGGCCCAATTTTTCTGCCCCTGTTTAACAGGGGCGTTTAAGTACAATTTTTGATGCAATGCTTTGCAGCAGGGCTAATTCCTGCAATAAAACTAGAGTATATGGGAGAGGTTGCAGTGTCGTGGGACCAGCACCAGTGCCTAAGGCCCAATTTTTCTGCCCCTGTTTAACAGGGGCGTTTAAGTACAATTTTTGATGCAATGCTTTGCAGCAGGGCTAATTCCTGCAATAAAACTAGAGTATATGGGAGAGGTTGCAGTGTCGTGGGACCAGCACCAGTGCCTAAGGCCCAATTTTTCTGCCCCTGTTTAACAGGGGCGTTTAAGTACAATTTTTGATGCAATGCTTTGCCGCAGGGCTAATTCCTGCAATAAAACGAGGGTATATTGGAGAGGTTGCAGTGTCGTGGCACCAGCACCAGTGCCTAAGGCCCAATTTTTCTACCCCTCTTTAACAGGGGCGTTTAAGTACAATTTTTGATGCAATGCTTTGCAGCAGGGATAATTCCTGCAATAAAACTAGAGTATATGGTAGAGGTTGCAGTGTCGTGGCACCAGCACCAGTGCCTAAGGCCCAATTTTTCTGCCCCTCTTTAAAAGGGGCATTTAAGTACAATTTTTGACGCAATGCTTTGCAGCAGGGCTAATTCCTGCAATAAAACTAGAGTATATGGGAGAGGTTGCAGTGTCGTGGCACCAGTGCCTAAGGCCCAATTTTTCTGCCCCTGTTTAACAGGGGCGTTTAATTACAATTTTTGATGCAATGCTTTGCAGCAGGGCTAATTCCTGCAATAAAACTAGAGTATATGGTAGAGGTTGCAGTGTCGTGGCACCAGCACCAGTGCCTAAGGCCCAATTTTTCTGCCCCTGTTTAACAGGGGCATTTAATTACAATTTTTGATGCAATGCTTTGCAGCAGGGCTAATTCCTGCAATAAAACTAGAGTATATGGGAGAGGTTGCAGTGTGGTGGCACCAGCACCAGTGCCTAAGGCCCAATTTTTCTGCCCCTGTTTAACAGGGGCATTTAATTAAAAATTTTGATATAATATTTCACAGGAGGGCCCGTTCCTGTGCCCACCCAGAGTAACTGTGAGGACTTATAGTGTTGTGGCACCAGCACCACAACCACCAAAGGTCAATTTTTCTACCACTGTTCAACAATGGCATGTAATTACAATTCTTGATATAATTGTTCACAGCAGGGCGCTCCAGCGCCCACCAAGAGTCACTTTGAGGGCTTACAATGTTGTGGCAAAACCAACACCTTGTTCCGCCATTTCTACAGAGCATATAGGGCAGGCCCCTACTTTCAAACATCCAACTTACAAACATCTCCTACTTGCAAACGGAAGGAGACAACAGCAAGTGAGATGAAAAAAGATGGACGACAAAACAAATTATACAGGGGTGATAACCCTTCCCTATGTTTTCCAAAAAGCTTAAAAATAGTTTTTTTGACTGGAGCTACACTTTAAAAAGGTACCAGTTGAAAATTACAAACAGATTCAACTTAACACAACAAACCTACACAGTCCCTGTCTTGTTTGCACCGCCTGTATACTGCTGTTCTGAGTATATAGGGCCTGGGGGCCACACGCATTTCCTTTTTTTAATATGGGTACGGGGTTTCCCTTAATATGCGTACAAGACCCAAAGGGGCTGGTAATGGGCAGGGAGGGCTACCCATGCCATTTTTCTCAATGATTTTCAACCATATTGCAGGAACCAGATATAACATTAAAACCGCAAGCAGCTTTAAATGACGTTATTTCCGTTAAATGTCATTTTGTGCAGGGACTGTTCTAAACACGTGAAACACGTGGCACTTCACAGGCATACTACAGACACCCCCCAGGCACCATATTTAAAGGAATATTTCACTTTTTTTTCCACTTTAATCGTCATTAAAATCAGTGCTCCCGCCAAAACGGACGTTTTAAAAACTTTTTTTTGCATTGACCCATGTCCCCTGGGGCAGGAGCCAGGTCCCCAAACCCTTTTTAGGACAGTATCTTGCATATTAAAATTAGCACTTTTAATTTCGAACGTTCGAGTCCCATAGACTTCAATGGAGTTCTAACGTTCGTACGAACTTGGGGTCTGTTCGAAAGTTCTGGTGCGAACCGAACCGGGGGGTGTTCGGCTCATCCCTAACGTGGAGATATGCATCTTTGATATCGATTGAAGCCAAAAACTCCCCTCCTTGCAGGATGGAAACAACCAATCGAATTGACTCTATGCAAAAGGATCAGAAATTTAAGTGCCAATTCAGATCTTTGAGATCTAGAATGGGTCTTACCTCTTCGTTTGGTTTTGGAACCGTGAAAAGGTTTGAATAAAAACATGTGCCCTGTTTCCCTAAGGGAACCTCTGATATCACCAACTGGGATAATAGATGATCCAGAGCTAGAAAGAGAGACTTCTTTTTCTCTGGATCCCTGCGAACATTTGAACTTAGAAAGAAATTCTCGGAACTCTAGTTTGTAACCTAGAGAAACCGAAGAAGCCACCCATCTGTCTTGATATGTGTAGAATTTGCGTGAAATTCTACACATATCATCTTTATTTTGGTGTTATTGTGAACACTTTTATTTTGCAGCACTCGTGAACACATTCACATTTAAATACACGTATTTAGTTCCCTTTTTATTTACTCTCAGTAGCGCAAAGGCTTTTCACATAGCCACCCATCTGTCTTGACATTGTTCCTGCCAGATCTTTGAAAATTGCAGGAGCCTTCCCCCCAACCGAGCGAGCGGGGGTACCCCTTCATAAGGAGGCTTTAGCATTCTGCTGAGAAGCCTTTCTGCCCCAAGATTTCTTTTGATCTTGGTGCTGGCCTTGGGGTCTTCCCCTTGAACCTGATGGTTGAGGCCGTCGAGCCTGCCTAGAGGCTGATGCCCCTGACACAGGCGAGGAAGCATGCTTAAAGGAGAAATGTTTGAACTTTTTTACTGGTAAAAGAGAGCTTTTCCCATTATGCCGCGTGCACAGGATCAGACTATCCAGCGGAGGTCCGCCGGACTTTCCGAACGAGCGGACCTGCCCACACACGTCCGGACTTTTCCACCGGACTAGGTCCAGCGGACAATCCGCCGGACTATGGCAGGAGTCCGCCGGACTTTTGAAATGAATGTAGTAAAGTCCGTTCATTTTGAACGTGGCTCCAGGTAGCTGGGACTAGTGAAGGAAGTCAATGTCGCTGCCTCCATCGGCGAGATTGACACCTCGCGAGCCCTGTCACCTGGTATGGGTTTAAAGTGGAACCCCTACGCCGAAAAAATGGCGTGGGGGTCCCCCCAAAGTTTATAGTAGACCCTTATCCCAGCACGCAGCCTGGCCAGTCAGGAAAGGGGGTGGGGACGAGCAAGCGCCCCCCCTCCTGAGCTGTACCAGGCCGCGTGCCCTTAACATGGGGGGTGCAGGAGGGGGGCTTATCAGAATCCGGGAGCCCCCTTTAATAGATTCCGGCCCCCTACCCTATGTGAATGAGTATGGGGTACAATGTACCCCTACCCATTCACCTGGGGAAAAAAGTGTACATAAAAAAAAAACACAACACAGGTTTTTAAAGTAATTTATTAGACAGCTCCGGGGGTCTTCTTCCGTCTTCAGGGGTCTTCTCGCCGGACTCCACCACTATCTTCTGCTCTTTTGCTAGCTCTTTTACTGGCGGAGGAGCCCGGCTTTCTCCCTCGTCGCCGCCGCTGTCCAGGGGTCTTCTTCCGACTTCGGGGGTCTTGTCCAGCTCTTCGGTTCTTCTTGCCGGGCCTTCGCTTTCTTCTTCCAGCTCTTTAACTAGCGTTAGCCCGGTCTTGTCCTTGTCACAGCCTTCTTCTGCTTCTCTTCTTCCTTCCGATGTTAACACGACGCTCTCTCCAGCCTTAATGGCAGGGACACGTTGTGCAGCGATTTATATAGGGATACGGGGCGGGTCACCAGGTGATGTCACATGGCGACCCCCGCCACTTATGATGTCACAGTTCCAGCATCCTCTGGGACTGTGACATCATAAGGGGCAGGGTCCCCATGTGACATCACCGGTGACCCTGCCCCTTATCTCTACATAAGTCCACACACAACGAGTCCCAGCCATTACGGCCAGAGAGAGCATTGTGTCAACATCAGAAGGAAGAAGAAGAAGAAGCAGCAGAGGGCAGCGGTGGCAGTGACAGAAGACCTGGCCAAGGCTAGTAAAGAGAGCTGGAAAAAGAAAGTGGAGGCCCGGCAAGAAGAACCGAACAGTGTGACAAGACCCCGAAGTCGGAAGAAGACCCCGGGATGGCGGCGACGGTGAACGAGAAAGCCAGGCTCCTCCGCTAGTAAAAGAGCTAGCAAAAGAGCAGAAGATAGTGGAGGAGTCCGGCGAGAAGACCCCCAAAGACGGAAGAAGACCCCCGGAGCTGTCTAATAAAGTATTTTAAAAACCTGTGTTGTGTTTTTTTATTAACACTTTTTTCCCCCCAGATGAATGGGTTGGGGTACATCGTACCCCATACTCATTCGCATAGGGTGGGGGGCGGAATCTGGGGGCCCCTTTGGTGCTTTGGGGTGGGGAAGATTTGGAGTCAAGACTTCTTTCTAAGTCTGACGGACTTTTGGGAACAAAAAGTCAGCTGGAGCCCACACACGGGCGGATTGTCCGGCGGACTCTAGTCTGCCTGATAATCCGATCATGTGTACGTGCCATTAGAGATCCTTTGGATGTATTTATCCAGATCGTCTCCAAATAACCGTTCACCATGGAAGGGTAAACTGGCCAAGAGTTTTTTACAGAGTGCTTCGGCTGACCAATTTTTCAGCCACAGAACTCTGCAAGAGTGCACTAGTCCAAGCATAAGCCATGAGGCTTGAATGATAGAGTCTTTCATAGCATCTACTGTGAAACATAGTGCATCTGATACACCAGCCCATTGCTGGGCCTGCTGATCAGGCATAATCTTAAGTATCTCTACAAACTGTTCCTTAATGGACGGAGATACACCAATTGCCGCAAGAACTGGCTGCGCTACTGAACTTGCTAAAGACATATTGCTTTTGGAAAGAAGTTCCAACTTTTTATCTGTTGGATCCTTTAACATTAGCGCATTATCCACCAGACACGTGAGACTCTTGTTCACTGAGGCAATTGCAGCATCAATTGCTGGAACCCCCCATTTCTTATAGAAATCCTCTTCCATAGGCTAAAGTGTGTAGAATTTCTTAGGAGGATAATATTGTTTAGCCAGATGTTCCCATTCAGAATACATAAGCTTTTATAACCATGAATGAATAGGAAAAGCATCTCCAGATGGGGGAGGTTTTAATGATACCAAACCAGAGATGGGTTCATCAAGAGCCTGCCCTGCAGGCAGCAAAAAAGGTTGAATGAACCAATTTAGTAAGAGAGTGCACAAGCAACCTGTCTTGTGATGCTACTCCCTCTATATTAGTATCCTCAGAAGAGGATATATTAGTATCTTCCAAATCTCTTGGAAGATCTTCCTGATCACCTGCCCCTGAATAAGAGGCTCCTGAGCACCGGATGGGGATCTGCTACTCTTAGACCCACTATGGAGAGACATCATAGCATCAATCTTCTTTTCCAAGTGTCTAGTGCAGCTGCAACAACAGTCTCCCCAGACGGCTCAATCTGACTGGCCGAATCACTCTCAGAGGAGGATGACATTCTTTTGGAAATGGACTTGTTTGTTGTGAAACCATTGACCCTTTAGAACCTTTAGAGGAGTTCCTGGTCCCTCTTCCACTCAAAGCCTAAAGCACAAAAGCAGAGGCACTAACAAAAAGAATGTACACTGCTAGGTTATAGTCCAGTGCGATAAGCTGCTAATAATACCTAGCCTGGTAAAGTAATAATGTGTCAAAGGGAATGCCTGTGTCCCCAAACCTGAAGTAAGCCACCTCCTGCTCATGTGCCCCTCCAGAGCCAGCAGCAGCTACACACACAGTGCTTTAAAAACTTCCTCCATGTGCGGCCGGTGTCTGACACCGTTAGCCCCGCCCCCATGCTAATTACGCCCCCCATCTATCAAAAGAAAGTGTTTCCCACGCGAGCGGCGGACTTCAGGTGCCTTGCAAACAGCTGATATGGTGGCAGGGGGGTAAAAACTACCGCTGAGTGGCCACGCAGTTTGTTGTTGTTTTTTTTTTCAAGAAAGGAATGCTTTCGGCATATAGGTCCCCCGAAGGGGTTAATTTCAACATTAGGGGCGCAGAAGAAGAACAAGCCCCTGCCTGCAGGATAACATTTTGTTTCTCTTTAGAGAAACTTTGTTGGACTCTATGACTCTTCTCTGTTCACGGCTTGGGTACACATTCACCACTATTGTTTTTTTTTATGTATTCATTGACACTGGTCTCTTTACTTCACATGGAGCTACTCTTCGTGTATGTTGCAGGTGTCTGGAATGGGAAGAACATTGCCCCCCTGGGACTAGGTAGGTCATCCCTATTTCTTTTGTTCCCTATCCATTATTTTTTATCAATTGTATTTTTATTGAAAAAAAATTTCAGAGAGAATATACAAAGGGAAGTACAACAACAAATAATTGTCAGTGTCAACAATGTTACAGACCAAAGGCCAAAGAGCAAGAAAAAGAAAATAAACACAAAAAAAAAAAATGTAATGGTCAGGCAATATCAAGTCACAGGCACAGTTAAAGCAGTAATGCATCCAATAATGGGGGGGGGGGGGGGGGGTCGGGGGGAAGAGTCAGGAGGAGAGGGGGGGGGGTGTAGGAAGGAGTCCAATGGGTGGGTAGGCCAGATAGCTACGTGTCTGCAAGGAAAGCATAGCCAACCACTGGATCTGGGGTACGCTCATTTCTGGGAGGAGCCTATACCAGACTGAGGCATCCTCGGGGAGAGACATATACAGGCGGGAGGGTAAGGAAAAACATCAAGCAATCTTTTAGGGGGGGGGCTGTAGGGAGTCCCGGATTAAGCTGGGAATGGTCCCATAAGTCCCAAACTCGGAAGAACCTAGGTAGTGTGTCATGAATAACAGAGGTAAGGTGCTCCATCCTACGGATCTGTTCCAGAGTTTGTAATGTCTGTGGGAGCGTTGGCGGAGACTGCGACAGCCATCTGACTGGTATGGCCCGTCTCGCTGCCAGTAGAATATAGCCTAAAAGTTTCTGGACATTGGCAGGCAGGTCAGGAAAGGGTAAGCCTAACAGAAAGTGGATTGGGGTTAGAGGGAGGATGGTGTCGGAAAGTTCTTGCAAATATACATGGACAGAGGACCAAAAAGGTTGGATGACCGAACATTCCCAGAAAATGTGAAAAAGAGATCCAATAGCCTTCCGACATCTCCAGCAGAGTGGGGAAACCCGGGGATCGTATTTATGTAGGAGCTGTGGGGTCCTGTACCAAAACATTAGGATTTTATAGATTGTCTCTTTCTGCTCTACACATCGAGACGATTTAGAGGCAGTCTCCCAAATTTTCAGCCATTGGGGGGTGGTAATGGTCTGGCCAAGAAGCCGAGACCACTTGTGCATATAGAGGTGACCTGGGCCAGAAAGAGAGGGAGAGGCCTGTAAGTATTTGTAAATCTCAGAGATGAGTTTCGTTTGGTATGGACCTTGGGAGCAAAGAAGTTCAAAAGGGGTAGGGTTATTCAAGGTAAGGGTGGGGTTTTTGGAGCTAAAGTAGTGTCTGATTTGAAGATAGGAGTAAAATAAACCCTTGGGGACCTGAAATTTAAGTTGAATAGAAGGATAGAAGCGAATGTGTAAGTGGATGTACCAGATTACGAAGTTGGAAGACGCCCGCACGTGTCCAAGGGAGCATGCGTGAGTAAGTCAGGCTGTCCGGAATGTCAGGGTTGAACAATACGTTTAATAATGGCGAGCACGGAGAGGTCAGGGAGAAACGCTGGGCACATTTCTTCCATATAGAAAGAGTAAAGAGCATGGGGCGCAGGGAAAGGTTCCTAAGTTGATGTATGGAAGTTTCCAATTCTGCCCAAATCATCGAGCAGGGGTGGACCGGAGTAGTAATGCTCATTTCAATGTCAGACCACACACTGGACGACATTCTATGTGACCATACTATGACCGGTTTCAAGTGTGTAGCATAATAATATTTAAGGAGGTCCGAGGCCCCCAGTCCACCTCTAGCTCTGGGAGTGAGCACTACGGAACTAGCTATCCTGTGGGCCTTATGGCGCCAGATAAAGTTAAGGTTCTGATAAGTCTGCGGAACGATTTGGAGAGGGAGTCTACTTTGGAGGGGGTCTTAGGGGGAAACAAAACATGTTTGTCTTTACCTGGGGACATGACCATATTAAAATCTCCACCAATCACTGTAAAAGGGTGTGCATACTTATCTAACATGTCAAAAACAGCACTGAGGAAGCGAACTTGACCAGAATTGGGAGCATATACATTTAGGATCGTGACAGGTTGAGACTGAAACATGCAATCCAGAATAATAAATCTGCCCTGGGGGTCCAGGTAAGAAGCTTGGATTCGCAACGGGCAGGAGCGGACAATCAGGATCGCCACGCCTGCCTTGCCAGATGGATCCGAAGCCAGAAAGGAGGTCGGAAATGTTTTGCTGGCAAATTTAAGGGAACCCCCAGGACGGAAGTGTGTCTCCTGGATCAGTATCACGTCGGCCCTAGAAGCTTTAAACTCTTTCAGAGCCAACCACCTCTTCCGAACAGAGTTTAAACCTTTCACATTACAGGTAAAAAATTTCAACGACATAACAAAGGAGATTGGTGAAAGAGCATAGAAAGAAGCATAAAACAGTCAGTGGAGATTGAGTCCCAAGCGGTAGGGAGGAAGAAGCAAGAGGAGAAAAAGAAACAAAGGAAGAGAAAGAGAGAGAGCCTGACATAGTGGTGTGACAGTAATATTGACAATGACATACATCTAGAAAATTGTGGCTGTCGGTCACCAAGAAAAACAAAGGAGACCGAGGCCTGACTAAAAAGAACTTCCCAAGAGAAACTAGTGTAAAGGTGAGCGGTGTCACAAGGATATGTGAATCACCGAAAAAAAGCTGTAGACAAAAACCAAAAACACTAAAAAAAACAGCCTATGGGGAGACTGCATGGGCAGCAACCACAAAAAAGGACAAAAAAAAAGAAAAAACAAAAATAAAAGTGACATCCGAAGAGAAACCTGGAGAAAAACAACCTCCAGGAAGCCCAGGTCCGAGCCCGGGACCAAAACAGGGGTCGCGAGGACCACCTAGTGTGGAGGGGGGAGGAGCCCATAGGCCACCCCCCACCTTCCATAGCTGGAAAAACTAATTCAGCCAACTTTCAAAAAACCAACGCAGCAACTGTGTAAGAAAATGCAAGAAAAAACAGGATAAATAATAATATAACAGTCAAAAGGCAGTATACCAAAGTTGCAAACAGTAAAAAAAGAAGTATATTAGGAGAGAGAACAAGATTGGGACTTTAAATGAAGCACACATCAGTAAAAAAGTAAGTCCAGTGACTATAATATTTATTATATAAAGTCCATGATATGTTATACAAACATTTCGGGTATCAACCTCAAAAATGCTCAGGGCATACAGCCTCCATACGATAACTCATGGACTGGTATTACACAATAATTTACAATCGAATACAAATTCATATAAAACATAAAAAGCAATAAATACATGTATAAACATATCCTACTGTAGTTGAACCCAAAATGGCCAGGATAACCATGGTAAGTGAATAATAGATTTAAAAAAGTTTTTTGAATAACCATGCCTAAGTAATAAATTATAAGACGGAGAAGATCAAATAAGTCTTGATATTCCATGGTTGAGACAAAGGATAATGGCCAACGGCTCTACGCGTTTCGCGGTATTCCAACCGCTCATCAGGAGCATGCAACATGGAATAATTCTGAAAATTATATATAAAATAAAATGAAAATTTGAATTAATTGATAAAAAATTAGCGGAGTAATTTAATTATTATAATTAATTTCAAGGCTTGGCGTCAAACTCACATCTGCATCAGCGGGCCAATAAAACAGCATCTGGGTCCGCAAAAAGAGCCGCAGTGCATAGCCACCAGGCACCGAGGCAGCCCGCGGGAAAGGTAACCACCAACGCAGACACTTCCAGGGTGGGAGGATGCAATACCTGTGAAGTGAATGCAAATATCTATCTGAAAAATCTATGTGTGACAGACCAGATAAGGATCTGTCTTTGTGTGAAAATATATTTGTATAAGAAGATGGTGTGAAGAAATGAGGGAGAAAGAAAAAAGGGGGAGCACCAAAACATGAAGATAAAGAGAGTGTGAGCACGAAATTACCAGACTAAAATGATTAGGTAAGTGAGCTAAATATCGTGAGAGTAAGTGAAAGTTCAGGGAAGAAAAGAGAGATGAATGTATGTAGCCCAACCTGTGAAACGCCCACAATGGAGAACCATCCTGGTCCCAAACACCGGCGCCATGCTGGCAAACACACTACCGGAGAGTAGGACTGCCTTCACCTGGGCGGCTCAGCCGTCAGGCGATTAGCGCCAATCCATCTCCCCAGTGTGATTGCGGAAGAATGACTATCCGACGGCACCAGAGCGCCATGAGGACGCCTAATGCCCGGCACATATAACATGACGTCAGTGAAAAGGGACCAAGTATCCACCCCCTCAACATGGCCAGAAGGCGGGGAGAGGGGAGGAGCACCGCATAGCACACCGCGTGCGTGGAGGTCAGCAGTAACGGTCAAATCAGCGAAACCCAAGCCGCTGTCAAGGGCCCACGGATGCAGTACAAGCGGGACACATTAGCCAATATATCAATCAATAAATAATAACTATTGGGCCATTTTTGACAACAGCCTATACATGCTAGCAAGAGTATTCTACAGACTACTGATGTGTGCTTCCATCCCGGGTATTTGATAATAAAAAAGGGAAAAGGTTTTTGGGACTTTAAATGAGGCTGGCACTAAAGGAATGCCTGTCTCCATCCCTATCAAAAATATATTAGGAGAGAGAACAAGATTGGGACTTTAAATGAAGCACACATCAGTAAAAAAGTAAGTCAAGTGACTATAATATTTATTATATAAAGTCCATGATATGTTATACAAACATTTCGGGTATCAACCTCAAAAATGCTCAGGGCATACAGCCTCCACACGATAACTCATGGACTGGTATTACACAATAATTTACAATCGAATACAAATTCATATAAAACATAAAAAGCAATAAATACATGTATAAACATATCCTACTGTAGTTGAACCCAAAATGGCCAGGATAACCATGGTAAGTGAATAATAGATTAAAAAAAGTTTTTTGAATAACCATGCCTAAGTAATAAATTATAAGACGGAGAAGATCAAATAAGTCTTGATATTCCATGGTTGAGACAAAGGATAATGGCCAACGGCTCTACGCGTTTCGCGGTATTCCAACCGCTCATCAGGAACATGCAACATGGAATAATTCTGAAAATTATATATAAAATAAAATGAAAATTTGAATTAATTGATAAAAAATTAGCGGAGTAATTTAATTATTATAATTAATTTCAAGGCTGGGCGTCAAACTCACATCTGCATCAGCGGGCCAATAAAACAGCATCTGGGTCCGCAAAAAGAGCCGCAGTGCATAGCCACCAGGCACCGAGGCAGCCCGCGGGAAAGGTAACCACCAACGCAGACACTTCCAGGGTGGGAGGATGCAATACCTGTGAAGTGAATGCAAATATCTATCTGAAAAATCTATGTGTGACAGACCAGATAAGGATCTGTCTTTGTGTGGAAATATATTTGTATAAGAAGATAGGGTGAAGAAATGAGGGAGCAAGAAAAAAGGGGGAGCACCAAAACATGAAGATAAAGAGAGTGTGAGCAAGAAAATACCAGACTAAAATGATTAGATAAGTGAGCTAAATATCGTGAGAGTAAGTGAAAGTTCAGGGAAGAAAAGAGAGATGAATGTATGTAGCCCAACCTGTGAAGCGCCCACAATGGAGAACCATCCTGGTCCCAAACACCGGCGCCATGCTGGCAAACACACTACCGGAGAGTAGGACTGCCTTCACCTGGGCGGCTCAGCCGTCAGGCGATTAGCGCCAATCCATCTCCCCAGTGTGATTGCGGAAGAATGACTATCCGACGGCACCAGAGCGCCATGAGGACGCCTAATGCCCGGCACATATAACATGACGTCAGTGAAAAGGGACCAAGTATCCACCCCCTCAACATGGCCAGAAGGCGGGGAGAGGGGAGGAGCACCGCATAGCACACCGCGTGCGTGGAGGTCAGCAGTAACGGTCAAATCAGCGAAACCCAAGCCGCTGTCAAGGGCCCACGGATGCAGTACAAGCGGGACGCATTAGCCAATATATCAATCAATAAATAATAACTATTGGGCCATTTTTGACAACAGCCTATACATGCTAGCAAGAGTATTCTACAGACTACTGATGTGTGCTTCCATCCCGGGTATTTGATAATAAAAAAGGGAAAAGGTTTTTGGGACTTTAAATGAGGCTGGCACTAAAGGAATGCCTGTCTCCATCCCTATCAAAAATATATTAGGAGAGAGAACAAGATTGGGACTTTAAATGAAGCACACATCAGTAAAAAAGTAAGTCAAGTGACTATAATATTTATTATATAAAGTCCATGATATGTTATACAAACATTTCGGGTATCAACCTCAAAAATGCTCAGGGCATACAGCCTCCACACGATAACTCATGGACTGGTATTACACAATAATTTACAATCGAATACAAATTCATATAAAACATAAAAAGCAATAAATACATGTATAAACATATCCTACTGTAGTTGAACCCAAAATGGCCAGGATAACCATGGTAAGTGAATAATAGATTAAAAAAAGTTTTTTGAATAACCATGCCTAAGTAATAAATTATAAGACGGAGAAGATCAAATAAGTCTTGATATTCCATGGTTGAGACAAAGGATAATGGCCAACGGCTCTACGCGTTTCGCGGTATTCCAACCGCTCATCAGGAGCATGCAACATGGAATAATTCTGAAAATTATATATAAAATAAAATGAAAATTTGAATTAATTGATAAAAAATTAGCGGAGTAATTTAATTATTATAATTAATTTCAAGGCTGGGCGTCAAACTCACATCTGCATCAGCGGGCCAATAAAACAGCATCTGATGAGCCGTTGGAATATCGCGAAACGCGTAGAGCCGTTGGCCATTATCCTTTGTCTCAACCATGGAATATCAAGACTTATTTGATCTTCTCCGTCTTATAATTTATTACTTAGGCATGGTTATTCAATTTATTATTTATTGATTGATATATTGGCTAATGCGTCCCGCTTGTACTGCATCCGTGGGCCCTTGACAGCGGCTTGGGTTTCGCTGATTTGACCGTTACTGCTGACTTCCACGCACGCGGTGTGCTATGCGGTGCTCCTCCCCTCTCCCCGCCTTCTGGCCATGTTGAGGGGGTGGATACTTGGTCCCTTTTCACTGACGTCATGTTATATGTGCCGGGCATTAGGCGTCCTCATGGCGCTCTGGTGCCGTCGGATAGTCATTCTTCCGCAATCACACTGGGGAGATGGATTGGCGCTAATCGCCTGACGGCTGAGCCGCCCAGGTGAAGGCAGTCCTACTCTCCGGTAGTGTGTTTGCCAGCATGGTGCCGGTGTTTGGGACCAGGATGGTTCTCCATTGTGGGCGCTTCACAGGTTGGGCTACATACATTCATCTCTCTTTTCTTCCCTGAACTTTCACTTACTCTCACGATATTTAGCTCACTTACCTAATCATTTTAGTCTGGTATTTTCTTGCTCACACTCTCTTTATCTTCATGTTTTGGTGCTCCCCCTTTTTTCTTGCTCCCTCATTTCTTCACCCTATCTTCTTATACAAATATATTTTCACACAAAGACAGATCCTTATCTGGTCTGTCACACATAGATTTTTCAGATAGATATTTGCATTCACTTCACAGGTATTGCATCCTCCCACCCTGGAAGTGTCTGCGTTGGTGGTTACCTTTCCCGCGGGCTGCCTCGGTGCCTGGTGGCTATGCACTGCGGCTCTTTTTGCGGACCCAGATGCTGTTTTATTGGCCCGCTGATGCAGATGTGAGTTTGACGCCCAGCCTTGAAATTAATTATAATAATTAAATTACTCTGCTAATTTTTTATCAATTAATTCAAATTTTCATTTTATTTTATATATAATTTTCAGAATTATTCCATGTTGCATGCTCCTGATGAGCGGTTGGAATACCGCGAAACGCGTAGAGCCGTTGGCCATTATCCTTTGTCTCAACCATGGAATATCAAGACTTATTTGATCTTCTCCGTCTTATAATTTATTACTTAGGCATGGTTATTCAAAAAACTTTTTTTAATCTATTATTCACTTACCATGGTTATCCTGGCCATTTTGGGTTCAACTACAGTAGGATATGTTTATACATGTATTTATTGCTTTTTATGTTTTATATGAATTTGTATTCGATTGTAAATTATTGTGTAATACCAGTCCATGAGTTATCGTTTGGAGGCTGTATGCCCTGAGCATTTTTGAGGTTGATACCCGAAATGTTTGTATAACATATCATGGACTTTATATAATAAATATTATAGTCACTTGACTTACTTTTTTACTGATGTGTGCTTCATTTAAAGTCCCAATCTTGTTCTCTCTCCTAATATATTTTTGATAGGGATGGAGACAGGCATTCCTTTAGTGCCAGCCTCATTTAAAGTCCCAAAAACCTTTTCCCTTTTTTATTATCAAATCCCCGGGATGGAAGCACACATCAGTAGTCTGTAGAATACTCTTGCTAGCATGTATAGGCTGTTGTCAAAAATGGCCCAATAGTTATTATTTATTGATTGATATATTGGCTAATGCGTCCCGCTTGTACTGCATCCGTGGGCCCTTGACAGCGGCTTGGGTTTCGCTGATTTGACCGTTACTGCTGACCTCCACGCACGCGGTGTGCTATGCGGTGCTCCTCCCCTCTCCCCGCCTTCTGGCCATGTTGAGGGGGTGGATACTTGGTCCCTTTTCACTGACGTCACGTTATATGTGCCGGGCATTAGGCGTCCTCATGGCGCTCTGGTGCCGTCGGATAGTCATTCTTCTGCAATCACACTGGGGAGATGGATTGGCGCTAATCGCCTGACGGCTGAGCCGCCCAGGTGAAGGCAGTCCTACTCTCCGGTAGTGTGTTTGCCAGCATGGCGCCGGTGTTTGGGACCAGGATGGTTCTCCATTGTGGGCGCTTCACAGGTTGGGCTACATACATTCATCTCTCTTTTCTTCCCTGAACTTTCACTTACTCTCACGATATTTAGCTCACTTACCTAATCATTTTAGTCTGATATTTTCTTGCTCACACTCTCTTTATCTTCATGTTTTGGTGCTCCCCCTTTTTTCTTGCTCCCTCATTTCTTCACCCTATCTTCTTATACAAATATATTTTCACACAAAGACAGATCCTTATCTGGTCTGTCACACATAGATTTTTCAGATAGATATTTGCATTCACTTCACAGGTATTGCATCCTCCCACCCTGGAAGTGTCTGCGTTGGTGGTTACCTTTCCCGCGGGCTGCCTCGGTGCTTGGTGGCTATGCACTGCGGCTCTTTTTGCGGACCCAGATGCTGTTTTATTGGCCCGCTGATGCAGATGTGAGTTTGACGCCCAGCCTTGAAATTAATTATAATAATTAAATTACTCCGCTAATTTTTTATCAATTAATTCAAATTTTCATTTTATTTTATATATAATTTTCAGAATTATTCCATGTTGCATGCTCCTGATGAGCGGTTGGAATACCGCGAAACGCGTAGAGCCGTTGGCCATTATCCTTTGTCTCAACCATGGAATATCAAGACTTATTTGATCTTCTCCGTCTTATAATTTATTACTTAGGCATGGTTATTCAAAAAACTTTTTTTAATCTATTATTCACTTACCATGGTTATCCTGGCCATTTTGGGTTCAACTACAGTAGGATATGTTTATACATGTATTTATTGCTTTTTATGTTTTATATGAATTTGTATTCGATTGTAAATTATTGTGTAATACCAGTCCATGAGTTATCGTGTGGAGGCTGTATGCCCTGAGCATTTTTGAGGTTGATACCCGAAATGTTTGTATAACATATCATGGACTTTATATAATAAATATTATAGTCACTTGACTTACTTTTTTACTGATGTGTGCTTCATTTAAAGTCCCAATCTTGTTCTCTCTCCTAATATATTTTTGATAGGGATGGAGACAGGCATTCCTTTAGTGCCAGCCTCATTTAAAGTCCCAAAAACCTTTTCCCTTTTTTATTATCAAATACCCGGGATGGAAGCACACATCAGTAGTCTGTAGAATACTCTTGCTAGCATGTATAGGCTGTTGTCAAAAATGGCCCAATAGTTATTATTTATTGATTGATATATTGGCTAATGCGTCCCGCTTGTACTGCATCCGTGGGCCCTTGACAGCGGCTTGGGTTTCGCTGATTTGACCGTTACTGCTGACCTCCACGCACGCGGTGTGCTATGCGGTGCTCCTCCCCTTTCCCCGCCTTCTGGCCATGTTGAGGGGGTGGATACTTGGTCCCTTTTCACTGACGTCATGTTATATGTGCCGGGCATTAGGCGTCCTCATGGCGCTCTGGTGCCGTCGGATAGTCATTCTTCCGCAATCACACTGGGGAGATGGATTGGCGCTAATCGCCTGACGGCTGAGCCGCCCAGGTGAAGGCAGTCCTACTCTCCGGTAGTGTGTTTGCCAGCATGGCGCCGGTGTTTGGGACCAGGATGGTTCTCCATTGTGGGCGCTTCACAGGTTGGGCTACATACATTCATCTCTCTTTTCTTCCCTGAACTTTCACTTACTCTCACGATATTTAGCTCACTTACCTAATCATTTTAGTCTGGTATTTTCTTGCTCACACTCTCTTTATCTTCATGTTTTGGTGCTCCCCCTTTTTTCTTGCTCCCTCATTTCTTCACCCTATCTTCTTATACAAATATATTTTCACACAAAGACAGATCCTTATCTGGTCTGTCACACATAGATTTTTCAGATAGATATTTGCATTCACTTCACAGGTATTGCATCCTCCCACCCTGGAAGTGTCTGCGTTGGTGGTTACCTTTCCCGCGGGCTGCCTCGGTGCCTGGTGGCTATGCACTGCGGCTCTTTTTGCGGACCCAGATGCTGTTTTATTGGCCCACTGATGCAGATGTGAGTTTGACGCCCAGCCTTGAAATTAATTATAATAATTAAATTACTCTGCTAATTTTTTATCAATTAATTCAAATTTTCATTTTATTTTATATATAATTTTCAGAATTATTCCATGTTGCATGCTCCTGATGAGCGGTTGGAATACCGCGAAACGCGTAGAGCCGTTGGCCATTATCCTTTGTCTCAACCATGGAATATCAAGACTTATTTGATCTTCTCCGTCTTATAATTTATTACTTAGGCATGGTTATTCAAAAAACTTTTTTTAATCTATTATTCACTTACCATGGTTATCCTGGCCATTTTGGGTTCAACTACAGTAGGATATGTTTATACATGTATTTATTGCTTTTTATGTTTTATATGAATTTGTATTCGATTGTAAATTATTGTGTAATACCAGTCCATGAGTTATCGTTTGGAGGCTGTATGCCCTGAGCATTTTTGAGGTTGATACCCGAAATGTTTGTATAACATATCATGGACTTTATATAATAAATATTATAGTCACTTGACTTACTTTTTTACTGATGTGTGCTTCATTTAAAGTCCCAATCTTGTTCTCTCTCCTAATATATTTTTGATAGGGATGGAGACAGGCATTCCTTTAGTGCCAGCCTCATTTAAAGTCCCAAAAACCTTTTCCCTTTTTTATTATCAAATCCCCGGGATGGAAGCACACATCAGTAGTCTGTAGAATACTCTTGCTAGCATGTATAGGCTGTTGTCAAAAATGGCCCAATAGTTATTATTTATTGATTGATATATTGGCTAATGCGTCCCGCTTGTACTGCATCCGTGGGCCCTTGACAGCGGCTTGGGTTTCGCTGATTTGACCGTTACTGCTGACCTCCACGCACGCGGTGTGCTATGCGGTGCTCCTCCCCTCTCCCCGCCTTCTGGCCATGTTGAGGGGGTGGATACTTGGTCCCTTTTCACTGACGTCACGTTATATGTGCCGGGCATTAGGCGTCCTCATGGCGCTCTGGTGCCGTCGGATAGTCATTCTTCTGCAATCACACTGGGGAGATGGATTGGCGCTAATCGCCTGACGGCTGAGCCGCCCAGGTGAAGGCAGTCCTACTCTCCGGTAGTGTGTTTGCCAGCATGGCGCCGGTGTTTGGGACCAGGATGGTTCTCCATTGTGGGCGCTTCACAGGTTGGGCTACATACATTCATCTCTCTTTTCTTCCCTGAACTTTCACTTACTCTCACGATATTTAGCTCACTTACCTAATCATTTTAGTTTGGTATTTTCTTGCTCACACTCTCTTTATCTTCATGTTTTGGTGCTCCCCCTTTTTTCTTGCTCCCTCATTTCTTCACCCTATCTTCTTATACAAATATATTTTCACACAAAGACAGATCCTTATCTGGTCTGTCACACATAGATTTTTCAGATAGATATTTGCATTCACTTCACAGGTATTGCATCCTCCCACCCTGGAAGTGTCTGCGTTGGTGGTTACCTTTCCCGCGGGCTGCCTCGGTGCCTGGTGGCTATGCACTGCGGCTCTTTTTGCGGACCCAGATGCTGTTTTATTGGCCCGCTGATGCAGATGTGAGTTTGACGCCCAGCCTTGAAATTAATTATAATAATTAAATTACTCCGCTAATTTTTTATCAATTAATTCAAATTTTCATTTTATTTTATATATAATTTTCAGAATTATTCCATGTTGCATGCTCCTGTTGAGCGGTTGGAATACCGCGAAACGCGTAGAGCCGTTGGCCATTATCCTTTGTCTCAACCATGGAATATCAAGACTTATTTGATCTTCTCCGTCTTATAATTTATTACTTAGGCATGGTTATTCAAAAAACTTTTTTTAATCTATTATTCACTTACCATGGTTATCCTGGCCATTTTGGGTTCAACTACAGTAGGATATGTTTATACATGTATTTATTGCTTTTTATGTTTTATATGAATTTGTATTCGATTGTAAATTATTGTGTAATACCAGTCCATGAGTTATCGTGTGGAGGCTGTATGCCCTGAGCATTTTTGAGGTTGATACCCGAAATGTTTGTATAACATATCATGGACTTTATATAATAAATATTATAGTCACTTGACTTACTTTTTTACTGATGTGTGCTTCATTTAAAGTCCCAATCTTGTTCTCTCTCCTAATATATTTTTGATAGGGATGGAGACAGGCATTCCTTTAGTGCCAGCCTCATTTAAAGTCCCAAAAACCTTTTCCCTTTTTTATTATCAAATACCCGGGATGGAAGCACACATCAGTAGTCTGTAGAATACTCTTGCTAGCATGTATAGGCTGTTGTCAAAAATGGCCCAATAGTTATTATTTATTGATTGATATATTGGCTAATGCGTCCCGCTTGTACTGCATCCGTGGGCCCTTGACAGCGGATTGGGTTTCGCTGATTTGACCGTTACTGCTGACCTCAACGCACGCGGTGTGCTATGCAGTGCTCCTCCCCTCTCCCCGCCTTCTGGCCATGTTGAGGGGGTGGATACTTGGTCCCTTTTCACTGACGTCATGTTATATGTGCCGGGCATTAGGCGTCCTCATGGCACTCTGGTGCCGTCGGATAGTCATTCTTCCGCAATCACACTGGGGAGATGGATTGGCGCTAATCGCCTGACGGCTGAGCCGCCCAGGTGAAGGCAGTCCTACTCTCCGGTAGTGTGTTTGCCAGCATGGCGCCGGTGTTTGGGACCAGGATGGTTCTCCATTGTGGGCGCTTCACAGGTTGGGCTACATACATTCATCTCTCTTTTCTTCCCTGAACTTTCACTTACTCTCACGATATTTAGCTCACTTACCTAATCATTTTAGTCTGATATTTTCTTGCTCACACTCTCTTTATCTTCATGTTTTGGTGCTCCCCCTTTTTTCTTGCTCCCTCATTTCTTCACCCTATCTTCTTATACAAATATATTTTCACACAAAGACAGATCCTTATCTGGTCTGTCACACATAGATTTTTCAGATAGATATTTGCATTCACTTCACAGGTATTGCATCCTCCCACCCTGGAAGTGTCTGCGTTGGTGGTTACCTTTCCCGCGGGCTGCCTCGGTGCTTGGTGGCTATGCACTGCGGCTCTTTTTGCGGACCCAGATGCTGTTTTATTGGCCCGCTGATGCAGATGTGAGTTTGACGCCCAGCCTTGAAATTAATTATAATAATTAAATTACTCCGCTAATTTTTTATCAATTAATTCAAATTTTCATTTTATTTTATATATAATTTTCAGAATTATTCCATGTTGCATGCTCCTGATGAGCGGTTGGAATACCGCGAAACGCGTAGAGCCGTTGGCCATTATCCTTTGTCTCAACCATGGAATATCAAGACTTATTTGATCTTCTCCGTCTTATAATTTATTACTTAGGCATGGTTATTCAAAAAACTTTTTTTAATCTATTATTCACTTACCATGGTTATCCTGGCCATTTTGGGTTCAACTACAGTAGGATATGTTTATACATGTATTTATTGCTTTTTATGTTTTATATGAATTTGTATTCGATTGTAAATTATTGTGTAATACCAGTCCATGAGTTATCGTGTGGAGGCTGTATGCCCTGAGCATTTTTGAGGTTGATACCCGAAATGTTTGTATAACATATCATGGACTTTATATAATAAATATTATAGTCACTTGACTTACTTTTTTACTGATGTGTGCTTCATTTAAAGTCCCAATCTTGTTCTCTCTCCTAATATATTTTTGATAGGGATGGAGACAGGCATTCCTTTAGTGCCAGCCTCATTTAAAGTCCCAAAAACCTTTTCCCTTTTTTATTATCAAATACCCGGGATGGAAGCACACATCAGTAGTCTGTAGAATACTCTTGCTAGCATGTATAGGCTGTTGTCAAAAATGGCCCAATAGTTATTATTTATTGATTGATATATTGGCTAATGCGTCCCGCTTGTACTGCATCCGTGGGCCCTTGACAGCGGCTTGGGTTTCGCTGATTTGACCGTTACTGCTGACCTCCACGCACGCGGTGTGCTATGCGGTGCTCCTCCCCTTTCCCCGCCTTCTGGCCATGTTGAGGGGGTGGATACTTGGTCCCTTTTCACTGACGTCATGTTATATGTGCCGGGCATTAGGCGTCCTCATGGCGCTCTGGTGCCGTCGGATAGTCATTCTTCCGCAATCACACTGGGGAGATGGATTGGCGCTAATCGCCTGACGGCTGAGCCGCCCAGGTGAAGGCAGTCCTACTCTCCGGTAGTGTGTTTGCCAGCATGGCGCCGGTGTTTGGGACCAGGATGGTTCTCCATTGTGGGCGCTTCACAGGTTGGGCTACATACATTCATCTCTCTTTTCTTCCCTGAACTTTCACTTACTCTCACGATATTTAGCTCACTTACCTAATCATTTTAGTCTGGTATTTTCTTGCTCACACTCTCTTTATCTTCATGTTTTGGTGCTCCCCCTTTTTTCTTGCTCCCTCATTTCTTCACCCTATCTTCTTATACAAATATATTTTCACACAAAGACAGATCCTTATCTGGTCTGTCACACATAGATTTTTCAGATAGATATTTGCATTCACTTCACAGGTATTGCATCCTCCCACCCTGGAAGTGTCTGCGTTGGTGGTTACCTTTCCCGCGGGCTGCCTCGGTGCTTGGTGGCTATGCACTGCGGCTCTTTTTGCGGACCCAGATGCTGTTTTATTGGCCCGCTGATGCAGATGTGAGTTTGACGCCCAGCCTTGAAATTAATTATAATAATTAAATTACTCCGCTAATTTTTTATCAATTAATTCAAATTTTCATTTTATTTTATATATAATTTTCAGAATTATTCCATGTTGCATGCTCCTGATGAGCGGTTGGAATACCGCGAAACGCATAGAGCCGTTGGCCATTATCCTTTGTCTCAACCATGGAATATCAAGACTTATTTGATCTTCTCCGTCTTATAATTTATTACTTAGGCATGGTTATTCAAAAAACTTTTTTTAATCTATTATTCACTTACCATGGTTATCCTGGCCATTTTGGGTTCAACTACAGTAGGATATGTTTATACATGTATTTATTGCTTTTTATGTTTTATATGAATTTGTATTCGATTGTAAATTATTGTGTAATACCAGTCCATGAGTTATCGTGTGGAGGCTGTATGCCCTGAGCATTTTTGAGGTTGATACCCGAAATGTTTGTATAACATATCATGGACTTTATATAATAAATATTATAGTCACTTGACTTACTTTTTTACTGATGTGTGCTTCATTTAAAGTCCCAATCTTGTTCTCTCTCCTAATATATTTTTGATAGGGATAGAGACAGGCATTCCTTTAGTGCCAGCCTCATTTAAAGTCCCAAAAACCTTTTCCCTTTTTTATTATCAAATACCCGGGATGGAAGCACACATCAGTAGTCTGTAGAATACTCTTGCTAGCATGTATAGGCTGTTGTCAAAAATGGCCCAATAGTTATTATTTATTGATTGATATATTGGCTAATGCGTCCCGCTTGTACTGCATCCGTGGGCCCTTGACAGCGGGTTGGGTTTCGCTGATTTGACCGTTACTGCTGACCTCCACGCACGCGGTGTGCTATGCGGTGCTCCTCCCCTCTCCCCGCCTTCTGGCCATGTTGAGGGGGTGGATACTTGGTCCCTTTTCACTGACGTCATGTTATATGTGCCGGGCATTAGGCGTCCTCATGGCGCTCTGGTGCCGTCGGATAGTCATTCTTCCGCAATCACACTGGGGAGATGGATTGGCACTAATCGCCTGACGGCTGAGCCGCCCAGGTGAAGGCAGTCCTACTCTCCGGTAGTGTGTTTGCCAGCATGGCGCCGGTGTTTGGGACCAGGATGGTTCTCCATTGTGGGCGCTTCACAGGTTGGGCTACATACATTCATCTCTCTTTTCTTCCCTGAACTTTCACTTACTCTCACGATATTTAGCTCACTTACCTAATCATTTTAGTCTGGTATTTTCTTGCTCACACTCTCTTTATCTTCATGTTTTGGTGCTCCCCCTTTTTTCTTGCTCCCTCATTTCTTCACCCTATCTTCTTATACAAATATATTTTCACACAAAGACAGATCCTTATCTGGTCTGTCACACATAGATTTTTCAGATAGATATTTGCATTCACTTCACAGGTATTGCATCCTCCCACCCTGGAAGTGTCTGCGTTGGTGGTTACCTTTCCCGCGGGCTGCCTCGGTGCCTGGTGGCTATGCACTGCGGCTCTTTTTGCGGACCCAGATGCTGTTTTATTGGCCCGCTGATGCAGATGTGAGTTTGACGCCCAGCCTTGAAATTAATTATAATAATTAAATTACTCCGCTAATTTTTTATCAATTAATTCAAATTTTCATTTTATTTTATATATAATTTTCAGAATTATTCCATGTTGCATGCTCCTGATGAGCGGTTGGAATACCGCGAAACGCGTAGAGCCGTTGGCCATTATCCTTTGTCTCAACCATGGAATATCAAGACTTATTTGATCTTCTCCGTCTTATAATTTATTACTTAGGCATGGTTATTCAAAAAACTTTTTTTAATCTATTATTCACTTACCATGGTTATCCTGGCCATTTTGGGTTCAACTACAGTAGGATATGTTTATACATGTATTTATTGCTTTTTATGTTTTATATGAATTTGTATTCGATTGTAAATTATTGTGTAATACCAGTCCATGAGTTATCGTGTGGAGGCTGTATGCCCTGAGCATTTTTGAGGTTGATACCCGAAATGTTTGTATAACATATCATGGACTTTATATAATAAATATTATAGTCACTTGACTTACTTTTTTACTGATGTGTGCTTCATTTAAAGTCCCAATCTTGTTCTCTCTCCTAATATATTTTTGATAGGGATAGAGACAGGCATTCCTTTAGTGCCAGCCTCATTTAAAGTCCCAAAAACCTTTTCCCTTTTTTATTATCAAATACCCGGGATGGAAGCACACATCAGTAGTCTGTAGAATACTCTTGCTAGCATGTATAGGCTGTTGTCAAAAATGGCCCAATAGTTATTATTTATTGATTGATATATTGGCTAATGCGTCCCGCTTGTACTGCATCCGTGGGCCCTTGACAGCGGCTTGGGTTTCGCTGATTTGACCGTTACTGCTGACCTCCACGCACGCGGTGTGCTATGCGGTGCTCCTCCCCTCTCCCCGCCTTCTGGCCATGTTGAGGGGGTGGATACTTGGTCCCTTTTCACTGACGTCATGTTATATGTGCCGGGCATTAGGCGTCCTCATGGCGCTCTGGTGCCGTCGGATAGTCATTCTTCCGCAATCACACTGGGGAGATGGATTGGCACTAATCGCCTGACGGCTGAGCCGCCCAGGTGAAGGCAGTCCTACTCTCTGGTAGTGTGTTTGCCAGCATGGCGCCGGTGTTTGGGACCAGGATGGTTCTCCATTGTGGGCGCTTCACAGGTTGGGCTACATACATTCATCTCTCTTTTCTTCCCTGAACTTTCACTTACTCTCACGATATTTAGCTCACTTACCTAATCATTTTAGTCTGGTATTTTCTTGCTCACACTCTCTTTATCTTCATGTTTTGGTGCTCCCCCTTTTTTCTTGCTCCCTCATTTCTTCACCCTATCTTCTTATACAAATATATTTTCACACAAAGACAGATCCTTATCTGGTCTGTCACACATAGATTTTTCAGATAGATATTTGCATTCACTTCACAGGTATTGCATCCTCCCACCCTGGAAGTGTCTGCGTTGGTGGTTACCTTTCCCGCGGGCTGCCTCGGTGCCTGGTGGCTATGCACTGCGGCTCTTTTTGCGGACCCAGATGCTGTTTTATTGGCCCGCTGATGCAGATGTGAGTTTGACGCCCAGCCTTGAAATTAATTATAATAATTAAATTACTCCGCTAATTTTTTATCAATTAATTCAAATTTTCATTTTATTTTATATATAATTTTCAGAATTATTCCATGTTGCATGCTCCTGATGAGCGGTTGGAATACCGCGAAACGCGTAGAGCCGTTGGCCATTATCCTTTGTCTCAACCATGGAATATCAAGACTTATTTGATCTTCTCCGTCTTATAATTTATTACTTAGGCATGGTTATTCAAAAAACTTTTTTTAATCTATTATTCACTTACCATGGTTATCCTGGCCATTTTGGGTTCAACTACAGTAGGATATGTTTATACATGTATTTATTGCTTTTTATGTTTTATATGAATTTGTATTCGATTGTAAATTATTGTGTAATACCAGTCCATGAGTTATCGTGTGGAGGCTGTATGCCCTGAGCATTTTTGAGGTTGATACCCGAAATGTTTGTATAACATATCATGGACTTTATATAATAAATATTATAGTCACTTGACTTACTTTTTTACTGATGTGTGCTTCATTTAAAGTCCCAATCTTGTTCTCTCTCCTAATATATTTTTGATAGGGATAGAGACAGGCATTCCTTTAGTGCCAGCCTCATTTAAAGTCCCAAAAACCTTTTCCCTTTTTTATTAGTAAAAAAAGAAGGAAAAAGAAAGCAATGAACAATGAACAGTGCACCCCTTGGGCATCAGGGAATAAGTATGGGGGATCCACCATGGTATAATGGCATAAAACTGCACCATGGAAAATCCAACAAGGCCCCATCCAGGGGGGTAGATAAGCTCAATCGTGTTCCGATGCAGTGTTCCTCAAGTCGGGGGTCTGAAGGAAGGTCTCCGTTGAGGGGTGAGGTTGGATCTAGAAGGCTTTGGTCGAACTGGGGTCCAAATCTGGGCAGGAAGTGCGGACAGCCGAGGTGTAGAGGGAAGCGGGGTAGGTTCTTCATCTGGGAGAGGAGGGAGGCCAAGACTGCGCAGGAAGGCGCCGCTTTCATGTAGATCACGAAGAGAGAATTGAGTGCCTTCTCGGGTCACCGAGAGGCGGAAGGGAAAACCCCATCTTTATGGAACCTTGTGGGTTTGGAGATGAAGCGTCAAGGGACGTAGGTTCCTTCGTCTTGCCAAGGTAATGGGCGAGAGATCATTGAATATTTGAATTTTGGCACCTTTAAAGTCCAGCTTGGATTGATTATGAGTGGCGAGTGTAAGTGCTTCCTTACTGTCAAAGTAGTGGAACCGAACCAACACGTCCCTTGGGTTTGCACCTGCAGGGGGTTTAGGCGCCAGTGATCTATGGGCCCTGTCTAATCGCCAATCAATATCTGGAACTCGGGGGGGGGGGGGGGGGCACCACGTTAAACAAGCTTAGAAGGTAGGAGCGGAGATCCCTGTCCTCCACCACTTCAGGAATGCCTCTGATCCGCAGGTTCTGCCTGCGTTCACGATTCTCGAGGTCTTCTTGTTGTGTTTGGAGTTGAGAAACAGAGTGTTTAACAGCGGCGTTATTTTCCTCTAACACTTGAACATATTGGACCAGTTCATCAAATTTAGTCTCTAGGGTGTCCGTTCGGCTGCCCAACTGGTCAGTCTCACCCCTCAGCTCCTTGGCCAGCTTCCCAATTTCCTGAGTTATGGAGTGAGTGATAGCTTTGAGCAGGGATTGGAGCTTAGCGTCCAGGACATCTGCCGTCAGCAAAGTGGGGGACCCCTGGTCTAGGGTGGGCGAAGGAGCGTCCGGGCAGTTCAAATCTGGTTCATAGCGAATTGGAGGGTCTGATGCAGGGTCTCCCTCTAGTTGGGAAGAGGGGATGGATTTGTGTAGATAACGGTCCATGGTGGATGAAGTTTGGGGGAGAAGAACAGAAGCGTAGGACTTTCTTTGGTCTCCTATCTTCCCCATGGGGTGCACGGCTGGGCTGAGTGGGTGAGGATGCGACTCCCGGAGGTAGTAAAGCTGGAAAATGCTGAGAAGGAGCCTCAGGAAGGCGGGGGTGGGGACCCAAAATCACATGGTTGTCATAGTATAGGGGTTCTCACATGTTCTGGCAGTCAATAGGCCTGGGCAAGTAGGCACAGGAGTGGAAGGGAGTGCAGGGGAGATACAGGGAGATTCGGGGGGGCAAAACAGTCAGCCCAGGTGGACGTGGGGGGAAGCAGGGGCACAGGGGGGGATGAAGGGGGGGTAGTTGCAGAAAGGTACCTGTTGAGATGGCAGAACACTGCGCTGTGTATCTGTGAGTCAAGGTGGAGGTCAGTCACAGTGGGGGAGAGCAGTTCGGAATCCTCCAGGGACCTCTGGCAGGTTGCACCGCAGACGGAGGGTGAGGATGGATGCAAACCTCCTCAACAGCAGCTACCAGCACCTCCGCTGGGCAAGTGGGTCGTATAGGCCCGGGGCCTAAAGATGGCGGCCGGCCTCGTGTGAAAGGGGCTCCGCAGTAGGCCTCAGCGCGGCCGGATCTTCCGGAGGCGTTTCAGGACACCTCCGCTGGTCGTCTCTACCCCCGATGGCCGTTAGGGGACGTCAGCCGTGCTGCAGGGCACCTGTGATGGCGCAGAGGTCCAGGGGTAAAGTAGGCCCCAAGATGGCGGCGGCGGTCTGGCAGACAGAAGTAGGCCGCGAGCCTGGATGGGGCTCGAGCGGCCGGCAAAACTTGCAAAAAAAACCCCCGGGATGACGCAGGAGGGTTCCGGCACCCAGCGGGGGGAGTCCAGGGCTCTCTCCCCGCTCGGATCGTCCCGATGGTGGTGGATGAAGCGGCGGCTGTGTCGGAGCTCTGGCACAGCACGTCCGCTCCCGTCGACTTCCGGTCACGCCCCTTGTTCCCTATCCATTATATTCCCAACTTGTTCCATGGCTAAGTTCTTCATACTCCTTATATGGAATGTTCGCACCCTTAAAGTGATTGTAAAAGTGTGTTTTTTTTTTGTAAATAATAAACATAGTTACATAGTAGGCGAGGTTAAAAAAAAACACAAGTCCAACCTATGCGTGTGATTATATGTCATTACATTATATATTATTATATGTATTACATTGTATATCCCTGTATGTTGCGGTCGTTTGGGTGCTTATCGAATAGTTTTATGAAACTATCGCTGCCCCCCGCTGAATTCACTGCCTGTGGAAGGGAATTCCACATCCTTACCATTCTTAAGCCCCATGCACACTATCAGTTTTTCTGCTGGGTTTTTCTTTCAGGTTTACCAAAACCATGTAGTGCAAGTGCCTGGCTGTTTGCATACAAATTGAAACTCCTAAGGTTTGACCTCATATTATATGGTTTTGGTAAATCCGAAGGAAAAATTCAGCCGAAAAACTGACAGTGCGTATGGGGCTTTACAGTAAAGAACCCTCTATGCAGTTTAAGGCCAAACCTCTTTTCTTCTAATTTTAGTGAGTGACCATGTGTCTTATTAAACTCCCTTGCAAGAAAAAGTTTTATCCCTATTGTGGGGTCACCAGTATGGTATTTGTATATTGGAATCATATCCCCTCTCAAGTGTCCCTTCTCCAGAGAGAATAGGTTCAGTGCTTGCAACCTTTCTTCAGAACTAATATCCTCCAGACCCTGCTTAGCTGCCCTTCTTTGTACTCGCTCCATTTCCAGTACATCCTTCCTGAGACTGGTGCCCAGAACTTGACAGCATACTCCAGATGAGGCTCGACCAAAGTCTTGTAGAGTGGGAGAATTCTCATTTTATCCCTGGAGTTAATGCCCTTTTTAATGCATGCCAATATTCTGTTTTCTTTGTTTGCATGCCATTGCTGAGCCTGTCATCTACTAGGACCCCCAGGTCCTTTTCCATCCTAGATTCCTCCAGAGGTTCTCCCCCAGTGTATAGATTGCACTCATATTTTTGCCACCCAAATGCATTATTTTACATTTTTCTACATTAAACCCCATTTGCCACGTAGTTACCCACCCCATTAATTTGTTCAGTTCTTCTTGCAAGGTTTCCACATCCTGCTAAGAAGTTATTGCCCTGCTTAGCTTAGTTTCATCCACAAAAACAGAGATTGAGCTGTTTACCCCATTCTCAAGGTCGTTTATGAACAAATTAAACAGGACTGGTCCCAACACAGACCCCTGGGGGACCCCACTTCCCACCCATGACCATTCCGAGTATTCCCCATTTATCACCACCCCCTGAACTTGCCCTTGTAGCCAGTTTTTAATCCATATACTCACCCCATGTGGCATCCATGCCAACTGACCTTACTTTGTACAGTAAATGTTTATGGGGAACTGTCAAATGCTTTTGCAAAAACCAGATACACCACGTCTACAGACCTTCCTTTATCTAGATGGCAGCTCACCTCCTCATATAAGGTTAATAGATTGGTTTGGCAAGAATGATTCTTCATGAATCCCTGCTGATTACTAGTTTGGCAGATAAACAGGTTTAGGAGATATCCCTTTTACCTACAGGTAAGCCTTATTATAGGCTTACCTGTAGGTAAAAGTTACAAAAATGACTATACAACCGCTTTAAGTTTCCCAAGTCTATTTCTAATTCTGTCCTCTGTTAGCCACAAGGGTGAGGACAAACGCTGCAGTTTTGGTTATTGAAGCCCACCCCGATTCCCACGTGAAGACTGAGGAGAAGAATAAATATAATACCTTCGCCATCTCCCCATCCTTTGTAACCAGATGTCTTTCCTCATTCTTTATTGGGCCAATATGGTCTGTCCTCCCTTTTTTACTGTTTATATACTTAAAGAATTCTTTGGATTTTTTTGCTCTCCTCCGCTATACGTCTTTCATGTTCTATCTTAGCAACCCTAATTGCATCCTTATGCCACGTACACGCGACCGGACTTTCCATCAGAATACACTCTGGCTGTCTTTCCGATGGAGTTCCGATCCAATGGACTTGCCTACACATGATCACAAAAAAGCCTGTTTGTTTCTAACACGATGACGTATGATGGGACTAGAAAAGGAAGTTCAATAGCCAGTAGCCAACAGCTGCCCTTGCGTCGTATTTGGTCCATCGGACTAGCATACAGACAAACGTTTTTTCCGATGGAAATTGATTCCGTCGGAAAGATTTAAAACATGTTCTGTTTCTAGGTTCGTCAGACTTTTTTAAAAAAAAAAGTCAGCTGGAATATCCAATGAAATTATTCCGTCGGATCTTATCTGCCGGAAAGTCCGGTTGTGTGTACGTGGCTTTGCATATCTTGTTACATTCTTTGTAAAGTCTGAATGCAGATGATCCCTCAGCCAGGGTATTTTTGAAGGCCTTCTCCTTTGCTTTTATATGCATTTTTACATTAGAGTTAAGCCATCCATCTTTTGTTTACTCTTTTAAATTTATTTCCCAATGAGATGCACTGGATAATGCCCTTATTTAATATGCTCTTAAAGCAAACCTCTCTCTCCGCCGTGTTGTTTGTTTCTAATATTTTATCCTAATTTATATCTTCTAGCAAGGTTCCTAGTTTAGGGAAGCTGGTTCTTTTGAAATTCAGTGTCTTTGTGTTCCCCTTGTATCCTATTTGTCTGTCTGATTTATACTGACCTGTGATAGCCGTTTCCTAAATTGCCCCGCATTTCCACATCCGTTATCAGGTCTGTATTGTTGGTAATCAGTAGATCTAGTAACACTTTATTTCTAGTTGGCGCGTCTACCATCTGTCCCATGAAACTGTTCTTTAACCCTTTCCCGCCGAGCGTACGCACATCTGCGTACTCGGCTTCCGGGGGTTATACCGGGATGATGCCCGCACCTGCAGGCATCATCCCGGTACCGATTTTTACAGCAGGCGATTGGCTATCCAGGCATAACAACCGATGCGGCTAAAAGCCGCTCGGCTGTTATGCCGGAGGAGCGGGAGGGGACGCCCCCCCCTCTCGCCGCTGTTACCGGTGCTCCCGCTCGATCGGGAGCACCGATTAAAGATCCGTCGGCTCTGGCTGCTGGGGAGGAACTGGAACGAAGCCGTAATCGGCTTCGTTCCAGTCTCCTCATCGTAAACACGGAAGCGACGTCATGACGTCACTTCCCGTTTACTCGGCTGCCAATGGCGCCGGTTTTAAAAAAATATCCGGTATTCAGAATCGCCGTTTTCGGCGATCTGAATACACTGAAGTGTAAAGGAGGGGTGGGGGGTCTTTTAGACCCCCGATCCCTCCATAAAGAGTACCTGTCACCGCCTATTACTGTCACAAGGGATGTTTACATTCCTTGTGACAGCAATAAAAGTGATCAAATTTTTTTTTTTTTTTTTTTTAAACAATTTAGTCATTAAAAAATAAATAAAATAAATAAAAAAATAAAAAAAAAATTTTCAAAGCGCCCGCCGTCCCCGCGAGCTCGCGAAGCAAAGAAAACGCATGCGGAAGTCGCGCCCGCGTACGTAAACGGTGTTCAAGTCACACATGTGAGGTATCGCCGCGATCGTCAGAGCGAGAGCAATAATTCTATCAGTAGACCTCCTCTGTAACGCTAACCTGGTAACCGTAAAAAATGTTTAAAGCGTCGCCTATTGAGATTTTTAGGTACCGTACTTTGTCGTCAATCTACAAGTGCGCGCAATTATAAAGTGTGACATGTTTGGTATCTATTTACTCGGCGTAACATTATCTTTCACATTTCGCAAAAAAATTGGGCTAATTTTACTGTTTTTTTTTTTTTTTATTCATGAAAGTGTCCCTTTTCCCAAAAAGTTGCGTTTAAAACACCACTGCGCAAATACCGTGTGACATAAAATATTGCAACAATCGCCGTTTTATTCTCTAGAGCCTCTGCTAAAAAAATATATATAATGTTTGGGGGTTCCAAGTAATTTTCTAGCAAAAAATATGGATTTTAACTTGTAAACACCAAATTCCAAAAATAGGCTTAGTCATGAAAGGGTTAAGACATTTAGGAACTGGCGAGCCTTCGAAAAATGTGTGGTTCCCTCCACACAGTCTTGTCTGGATAATTAAAATCCCTTATTATCATAACACTTGCCATCCTTGCTGCTAATCCACAACTCGCTAAGGCTATAGCTAAGGCTATAGCATATGCCCAGTATTATTTTCCTCTTAGCGTCATCCCTTTGGAGCTCTACCCATAAGGATTCCACCTCCTCCCTAGCTCCCTTATTGATGTCATCTCTCACGTTCACCTGTACATTATTCTTGATATATAGGCATATCACTCCCCGTTTTTACCCTCTCTATCATTGCGATAAAGGGAATACCCATGAATGATTGCCAGCCAATCATTAGAGCTGTTGAACCAGGTCTGAAATTCCCACAAAATGGAAATCCTCCTTGTTCAACAGTATCTCTAGTTCACCCATCTTGTCCGCCAGGCTCCTGGCATTGGTGAACACGCCACATAGTTTAGACTGGTTGCATACTGTCCTCTTATTAAGTGTTACACTTATCTGCTCTGTGCAAGGGTTTTGCACAGAGTTGCCCTGATCCTCCTTTTCTGGGGTCCGGCGGAGGTGCTTCTGGCTCCTCCTCTTCCGAGTGCCCCCACGGAGAGCTGCTTTTCATGGGGGCACCGATGAGGGTATGCTCCCGAGTCCTGCTGCATCTATTGAAACAGACAGCAGACCTTGGCCTCGCCCCTGGCTCCCGTGTCACTGATAGCAGCAGGAGCCATTCGCTCCCACTGCTGACAATCAAATCCAATGAGGACCAGAGACAGCGGCTGGAGCTGCTGGGCTCATTTTCGTCACTGGAACGACCAGGTTTAGGTAATAAAAAGGGGGCCTCTAGGGGACAGCTGTAGCACAGGTTTTTTCCCCCTAAGGCCGCGTACACACGGGCGGACTGTTCGCCCAACTTTGTCCGCTGAACAGTGTTTGGGCGGACAGTCCGCTCGTGTGTGGGCTTTCAGCGGACAGTTTGACGGACAAGGTTTTTCGGTTTTTCCGAAAAACTGTCCGCTGAAACCTTGTTTCAGCGAACAGTCCGCTCGTGTGTAGGCTTGTTCGTCAAACAAAGTTGCGCGCATGCTCAGAAAGGATTTTCACGCCGAAAGTTATAATGCAGTGTATAGGACGTCGTATTTTTCGTCCCGTCGTACGTGCCGTTCACGTCATCGCGCACGGTTTCAGCAAACTGTTCGTCCGTCGTGTGTGGCCATGTCCGTCCATGCTAATTTTGAGCGGACTGTTTGCCGAAACTGTTTGACGGACAAAGTTGGGCGAACAGTCCCCGCGTGTGTACGCGGCCTAATGCATAGAATACATTAAAGTGAAAACTGAGGGTTTACAACTCCTCTAACTTGGCTGTGAAGAAGTCTCTAGTTTTCACCTATGTCCGTAGATTTAAGCTACACCTGTGTAGCCAAGAAACCCATTTGATGGACTCCCAAATTCTTAGACTTAAAAAGGCTTGGGTGGTCATTATCACAGTACCTATTCAAATTATGCCGGGTTTCAGTATTCTCATCCATAGATCTCTGTAGTTTCATAGTTAGTAAGGTTGAATAAAGACACCAGTCCATCCAGTTCAACCTGAGTGAGTGTCTACAATTGTCCCTTCACTTTGCACACTCACATCGGTCCCTACCCTCAAGGAGCCCACAATACAAAGTCCCCACTCATATACTAGGGCCAATTTTGGACAGAAGCCAATTAACCTACCTGCATGTCTTTGGATTGTGGGAGGAAACCGGAGTACCCGGAGGAAACCCACGCAGGCACAGGGAGAACATGCAAACTCCAGGCAGGTAGTGTCGTGGTTGGGATTCGAACCACTGTGCTGCCCTACTAGAACAGTGATGGCGAACCTTGGCACACCAGATGTTTTGGAACTACATTTCCCATGATGCTCTGGCACTCTGCAGTGTAGTGGAGCATCATGGGAAATGTAGTTCCAAAACATCTGGGGTGCAAAGGTTCGCCATCACTGTACTAGAAGTTAAAACAGCCCAGGGGGTCGCTATGTGATACTACATGCATTCATTGCTGGTACTGCTTTTGGGATTGTGGGTCTTTATTTCCACCCCCCTGCTGATGTTACTTTTCTTTATTATGCAACAAGTCACTCTTTACAGGGTTGTGAATGTTTTACTTTTGAGGGATTTTAGTTTAACTCCTGCTCCTTACCTGGACAGACTCCACCCCCTCCACTGATTGGTCTCCTAGTTTATCCCAATGGGCTTCCTCTTTTGCACTGATGGATGTGTGCTGCCATTTTCATCCCTCTGAGAATATACTTGCCATCCTGACACTCACTGATCTGTTTCCTGTCTAGACCTTATTTTTGCTTCCTCAGCAGTCTTGTGGCAGGTGTCTGTTGATATCCTGTTTAGGGGTATCTCGCATCATGACCCACTTTTGATCTCAACGCAATTTGCTGCGCCAGTAGGCGGAGGGTTGTGGAAGCTGTCCAGGTACTGGATTATGGACTCCAAGATCCAGGAAACTATCCTGGAGGCACTTTTTCGGTTTTGGATTACCAATGAGGACTCTGCTAACCCCTTGGCTTAGAGGGATATAGGACTTGCAATTTAGAAGTTAAAAGGGATTCTGTGCACTCTCTGGAGCAACTAGAAGATACCCTCAGACAACAGGAGGTTGCTTAGATTGCAAACGCTGATTGAGCTGGTTATGTTGCTTGGCAGCAAGCCCTGTAAGAAGTCTCTGTTCTCTAGGCTGGCATGACTCAGCAATCCCCAATTTCCACTGCCCAACACATATTCAAATATGGAGATAAAAATGGGAGACCGTTGGCATGGCTGGCTAAGGGACATTTTTTTTATCATCCATAAAGGAAGAGTTAGGGGAGTGAATTGGGACTTGCTGGCGACCTCCGAACATATTAATGACCGATTTCTAAAATTTACTGCCAAATTATCTGCTATACTATTAAGCAGCTATAAGAGTCTGCTGGTTGGTTTCAAGATCTAGGGCAAATGTGGCGGCTTGGAGGCTGCCCTACTGGGATCCCTCATGGAGCTGAGTAATCTTGTGTACAAGGGCTCTCAGGCTTATTCTTCCCTCCCCATTCCTACTAGGGTTACGCTTTGGGTTTGAAATCAGTTTTGGACAGTCCAATCAATGGCTGCCGTAACCTCCTCTTTGGGGCAACCACACTTCTTCCAGATCCTACTTCTAGGCTTCTTCCAGATCCACGAGTGTGGGCCCGTTTTGGGATAAGTACACTGATATCAAGACGGCATATCCCTATATTATGCCCTCGGGTGTGCTCCTGACCTTTTTTGAAAACTCTCCATTTACGCGTTTTGAAACCCACAACAGTAAAATCGGTCTGTATCTGCAGTAAAGCATGCTTGTTATACTCACTGCGGAACCTGAGGGGTCAATCATCATCATCATTGTGTGTTTAAAAAAAAAAAAAAAAGGCTGTTTGATCCTGTCTTCTCTGATCCTCCCCTCTCCACCTGCTCAGTTTGGTGTGTATTGCTAGTTTTTTTTTTTTTTTGTGCCTTGGCAGGGTGAATGTGATTTTTAATCAGCAGGCTAGTCAGCACTCACACGCAGCCTCATAGGACAGTGAGAGTACAGTGAAAACTCCTACTACAAGTGACATAGTCTTAGCAGTACTAACGATTAGAGTAATTATTAGACTAAAGATTAGATGCAGGCTACCTGGTCCGATACCACAGTTATCGTTAATTTAAAACATTTATTTTAGTAGGGTGTACTATAGTGTATGTCCATGCAGGGATAGGTTTACCTGCAAAAGGTGTTAAATGCATGTCTGTGCAGGCAGTCCTATTGATGCCAATTGGGACGCAGCTGCAGCAGGGATTCAGATGCTGCTCCCAATCTAACATCCATGTACGTGCATGGCCATGAACGCAGGCATTATGCTTTCAGGGCCATGCATCCATTGGGAGCAGCGTCTGTCCAATTGATTTCAATAGAACTGCCTGCATAGTGATGCATGGAACATCTGTACATCCCTTTGTGGGTAAACAGGGACATGCATGGGTGTATTCTATAGAACACCCGTGTGAATGAGGCCTTACGGGTGTTTGTAACCAGAGCAGTGTCAGTAGTACATTGTACTACTGTGGCTAGTTATTACACTGGTGGGCTGCTCTGATGACACTGTATCTGACTGCAGCCAGCTTGTGTCTAATCACTAGATACAGCAATACATCATATCACCATACTAGTGCAACCAGCCACAATGTTCCCGATAGCCACCAGAGCAGTCCCAGTGTAAGGCTTCATATACATACTGCCTACCTTGACGGCAGGAACCCGCAAAAAAAACATGACAAAAATCACACCACATTTTTGAATTTTGCCACGCTTTTTGTTTTCCCACAGCTGGTGGTCAAAGCGTCCTATCATGAACGTAATTCCTCCATGTTCAGGAGTGGGAGGATGAAACTCCCCTAACTGCACCAGTTCCTATACGCTGGTAAAAGCTGTGTACATTGACATTTTATAGAGTTGAGTTTAGGCGCTTTTTTTTTTTCTTTTCTGCCAAAGGCTTCTAAACTCAAGTTTAAGAGCCATTAGTGTACATGAAGCCTCAGCCAAAAACAATGTCCCTGTTCACTGCCACACTGGTCCCAGTGTCCTTAATCTAGTGTAAGCCAGCAAGTGATACCAATTACTGCCACACAAGCCCCAGTGTACGCCAATAACAGCGTCCCTGATTGCCACCGCATCAGTCAGCCAACCACCAATAGTATTGCTGATCAGCACTACACCAGTGCAGTGTTGCCTCTGCCTGCTACCTATACTGAGTCTGGCCAGTTTATTGGCCACATTTCTGGTTGCTGCCTGGACTGATCCTTTGCCTGTTTGTTGACCTGTCTCTGCCTGATGTCTGAACTGAAGCATCTGCACATTCTGCTGACTTTGTTTTTGCCAGACACCAATCCCAGCCATCCCCTGAGAACATCTCCTGCAATCACAGCTCCCACCATCGCTGCAAGGACATCTGTCCACCATGCAATCTCCAGCACCCAAATACTGTTGATGATATCTTAACTCAGAATCATGCAATGAAGAAGATACCTGGGAATGTAGGGCAGTAAATGTTTGATGCCATTCCATTAAATGTTGAGGGAAAGGGGGCTGTTGGTAAAGTTGGGCTTAATGATATTCAAAAAAAAAAAAAAAAAAAAAAAAAAAAACGCATTTCTCCGAAAACCCGAAATAATTAAGGTTGAATCCGTTATGGAAGGCTTATGGTGTCTGTTGAATGTTCTAAGAAGATTCAACAGAGAAGCTAAACTGTACAACACCGAAATCACACATTTCTTATCGAATGTTCCGCCTACAAGCTATAGTAGAATTTTAATGTTGTATGCCACTAGTAGTAATGATTAATATAATTATTACTAGTCAACCAACATTAGAATTCTTCTATAGCCTATGGGCGGAGTATTTGACCATAAATGTCCACTCGCGGCAACTGCTTACTCGAATCTTCATGTCGAATAATCTTGGACTAATAGAGCTAAGGTTAGGCACATTTGACCACAGGTTCGATAGACACAGATCGCTATTGTCAGCAGCCTGTCAAATCTCCTATCTATATCAAACTGTTGTTGCAACGAAAATAAAGCATTTGTTTATATCGGATCTTTCGGCTTTCAGATCCTGCATGTTCATTATCGTTTGTTAAAAGTAAAAACGATAACGAAAATAACCCAAAATTCTGACGAAAACAAATGCATGTGTCTATTAACCAGTGCTTATAATGCATAATAAGAAAGTTATAGTTTGATGCCAGTTAAATTAAAAACACTCTACAGAAGCAGAGGTTAGAATGCTTTAGCTACAGCTCCCCTATTGTAATGCCTATAAATTTGGCTTCAGCCTGGGTTGGAGCCACCAGTTGGCAGAAACCAAAAAATATGTATTTTATTGCACACTGTAGTCATTGATCAGAAGTGTGTTGTGTAATAGCTTCCCCATTGGAATGCGCATAATTTGGGTGGAGCCAACAGCCTGCAGAAAAAAAAAAAAAAAAAAGTCCTTCTACTGTGCAATATGGGCACTAATTAAAACAGATCCAAGTGCTCCATGCACTTGGTCCACTGTGGGATTTCACGAGAATTTAAAGATGATGGAGATAAATATTAATACGCAATTCCTCAAACTTATAAATACATTTAAAATCCACTTAGTTTTAAAAAAAAAAAAAAAAAAATCAAAAAATACTAAACAAGTATAATATGCTATGCAAAAAAGCTAGGTGGAATTAAGAAATCAGGAAATATGAGCATGTTCGTGCATATTTATAGCAAAACATACATTCTACTGTATGCTGAAAACAGATGGAGAATATATACAAAAACAGGTTTTATACTTTTAAAATGTGTTTCAAAACAATATGTAATCAGAAGCAGATAATCAAAAAATGGTTGATGAAAACAGAAAAAGAAAGACCATTACCAAATAAACCTTTGCTACTTATAAATATTTCGAAAGTTGTCTTCAAAATCAATATATGTATGAATTGCATTAGCTAACATTTTTCATGTACACACACACATGCTAGAGAATGAGAGAAATTGAGAGAACAGAGGAACTGAAGAAAGATTAAAAATCAATGATGATGATTAACATTAATAATTGGGAAAGGTTTATCACAACATATGAGGGGAATTTATTAAGACCAAAGCAACCAAAATCTGAACCAGCTGTGCATGGCAAACCAGCCAGCTGCTAAATAAAATCAACCCAACCAGTTGCCGACCGCCGCACGCCGATGTACGTCGGTAGAATGGCACGGGCAGGCATAAGGACATACATGTACGTCCCTTGCCTCCCGCGGGTCGGGGGCCCGATCGGGCCCCCGCCCGGTGCCTGCGGCGGTCGGTATTCGTTCGGGAGCGATCCCGGACGAGGGGACGGCCATTCATTCATGGCCACCCCCTCGCGATCGCTCCCGACGAATAGAAATCCCCGGTGACATCACTTCCTCTCCTGTAATGTAAACACAGGAGAGGAAGTGATGTATTCTCTCCTCCGTGTCGGTATTTTTCGTTGCGACACGGAGGAGAGCGGATCAGTGAGTTGCACCAACACTCTACACACACAGTAGAACATGCCAGGCACACTCACACCCCCCCTTTACCCCCCCAATTACCCCTGCCCCCCAGTCAGTGACACCAATGTCATTTTTTTTTTTTTTTTTTTGCATTGGTGTCATTTGTGACTGTAATAACTGTTAGGGCAGTTAGAGTTAGCCCCCTTTAGTTCTAATGTACCCCCCTAACCCCCCCCAATAAAGGTTTAACCCCGTGATCACCCCCCGTCGCCAGTGTCACTAAGGCTGGGTTCACATTGCAGCGGTTTATGAGAACGAATGTGATTCGCACCGCACTGCAGTGCAAATCACATCCGATCTCTGTGCGATTTGAGTTCAGCCATTCGCCGCACCCGCCGCAAATTCGCACGGGACCCTTTTTTTGGCCCGCAGCAGAATCGGATCGCATGGGTGTTCACACCATGCGATCCGAGTTTGCAGATCGCACTGCGATATGCGAACTGATCTGGGGGTGTCAGTAACATTTCACTGACACTCCCAGCAGTTCGCATAGGGCAGTGTGAACTGCCGCCGGGAGGTATGCGATGCGGGAACCCGCCGCGGATTCGCGGCGTTTCCGCATCGCTCCAGTGTGAACCCAGCCTAATAAGCGATCATTTTTCTGATCGCCGTATTAGTGTCACAGGTGACGCTAGTTAGGCAGGTAGGTATTTAGGTTCGCCGCAGCTTTTTATAGCGCCAGGGACCCCCATATACTACCGCATAAAGCCCCCTGATTGCCCCCTAGTTAACCCTTTCACCAGTGATCACCATATAACTGTTACAGGTGACGCTGGTTGGTTAGTTATTTTTTTATAGTTTCAGGGCACGCGCCATTTATTACCTAATAAAGGTTTAACCCCCTGATCACCCGGCGGGTGTCATTTGTGACTAATAACTGTTAGGGCAGTTAGGGTTAGCCCCCTTTAGTTCTAAGGTACCCCCCTAACCCCCCCAATAAAGGTTTAACCCCGTGATCACCCCCCGTCGCCAGTGTCACTAAGGCTGGGTTCACATTGCAGCGGTTTATGAGAACGGATGTGATTCGCACCGCACTGCAGTGCAAATCACATCCGATCTCTGTGCGATTCGAGTTCAGCCATTCGCCGCACCCGCCGCAAATTCGCACGGGACCCTTTTTTGGCCCGCAGCAGAATCGGATCGCATGGGTGTTCACCCGCCGCGCATTCGTGGCGTTCCCGCATTGCTCCAGTGTGAACCCAGCCTAATAAGCGATCGTTTTTCTGATCGCTGTATTAGTGTCACAGGTGACGCTAGTTAGGCAGGTAGGTATTTAGGTTCGCTGCAGCTTTTTATAGCGCCAGGGACCCCCATATACTACCGCATAAAGCCCCCTAATTGCCCCCTAGTTAACCCTTTCACCAGTGATCACCATATAACTGTTACAGGTGACGCTGGTTGGTTAGTTATTTCTTTATAGTTTCAGGGCACCCGCCATTTATTACCTAGTCTCACTAGTGTACCCCTAAATTTAGGGATGTCTACTTTCCAAAATGGGGTCATTTGGGGGGGGTTTGTGCCATCTTGGCATTTTATGGCCTTCAAAACTGTAACGCCCTTAGAAAGCCTGAAGGCGGTGCTTGGTTTTCGGGGCCCCGTACGCGGCTAGGCTCCCAAAAAGTCCCACATATGTGGTATCCCCATACTCAGGAGAAGCAGCAGAATTTATTTTGGGGTGTCATTTCACATACGCCCATAGCATGTGTGAGCAATATATCATTTAGTGACAACTTTGTGTAAAAAAAAAAAAAAAAAATTTTTTTTTTGTCATTCAATCGCTTGAGGCAAAAAAAATAAAATATTCAATGGGCTCAACATGCCTCTTATCAATTTCCTTAGGGGGTCTACTTTCCAAAATGGGGTCATTTGGGGGGGTTTTGTACTGCCCTGCCATTTTAGCACCTCAAGAAATGAGATAGGCAGTCGTAAACTAAAAGCTGCGTAAATTCCAGAAAACGTACCTTAGTTTGTAGATGTGACAACTTTTGCGCAAACCAATAAATATACAATTATTGACTTTTTTTTTACCAAAGACATGTGGCTGAATACATTTTGGCCTAAATGTATGACTAAAATTGAGTTTATTGGATTTTTCTAATAACAAAAAGTAGAAAATATCATTTTTTTTCAAAATTTGCGGTCTTTTTACGTTTATATCGCAAAAAATAAAAATCGCAGAGGCAATCAAATACCATCAAAAGAAAGCTCTATTTGTGGGAAGAAAAGGACGCAAATTTTGTTTGGGTACAACATTGCATGACCGCGCAATTACCAGTTAAAGCAGCGCAGTGCCAAAGTGTAAAAAGACCTCTGGTCATTTACCAGCAAAATGGTCCGGTCTGAAAGTGGTTAAAATAAACAAGCTGAAATTAGAGGCTGCCTGGAAGGATCGTGGCATTACACCTATGATCTACTAATAGTCGGTGCAATGCTTTACAGGCTCCTAACCTGCAAAAAAATATGTGCATTTATTTTAATTTTTTTGTAAATGTGAACAGTCTCATTATTTAACCACTTAAGGACCGCCGTATTGCCATTGTACGTCAGCACAATGGCACAGGCAGGCACAATCACGTACATCTACGCGATTGCCTTCCAGCGGGTGGGGGGGTCCGATCGGACCCCCTCCCGCTGTTTACGGCGGTCCGATTCGGTCCAGGAGCGCTCCGTGATGAGGGGATGGCCGTTGGTTTTCGGCCACCCCCTCTGGATCGCTCCTGGCCAATGAGAAGCTTCCTCCCCTGTGTATTGTTTACACAGGAAGGAGGAAGTGATGTCATTCTCCTCGGGGCGGTCTTTTTGACCGGACTACGAGGAGAAGAGTAAAAGTAAGTGTGCACCAACACTACACTGACATGTAGGTACACACAGGCACACAAACCCCCCCCCCCCGATCGCCCCCCCGCCCCCCCCTCCCCCCCCCAGTCACAGTGTCACTGATTGCATTGATCATTTCTTTACTGATCAATGCATTCAGTGTCAGTTGTGACAGTAAAAACTGTCAGGACAGTTAGTGTTAGGTCCAGGGTAGCCCCCTATCACCCCCCAATAAAGATTTAACCCCCTGATTGCCCCTAGAGTTAACCCTTTCACCCCCTTTTGCCAGTGTCACTAAGCGATCATTTTTCTGATCGCTGCATGTGTCGCTAGGTAGCTAGTTATTTTTTTAGGTTCACCGCCAGGTTTTTATATCGCTAGGTACCCCGATATACTACCCAATAATGGTTTTAACCCCCTGATTGCCGCTAGTTAACCCTTTCACCCCCTTTTGCCAGTGTCACTAAGCGATCGTTTTTCTGATCGCTGCATTAGTGTCGCTAGGTAGCTAGTTATTTTTTTAGGTTCACCGCCAGGTTTTTATAGCGCTAGGTACCCCGATATACTACCCAATAATGGTTTTAACCCCCTGATTGCTGCTAGTTAACCCTTTCACCCCCTTTCACCAGCGATCACAGTATAAGTGTCACTGGTGACGCTGGTTAGCCAGTTAGTTATTTAGGTTCCCCGTCAGGTTTTTATATAGCGCCAGGGACCCCCATATACTACCTAATAAAAATTTGAACCCCCTGATTGCCCCTAGTTAACCCTTTCACCACTGATCACCGTATAAGTGTTACGGGTGACTCTGGTTAGTTTGTTTTTTATAGCATTTTATATTCAAATCCGGAAGGCAGTGCTTGGTTTTCGGGGTCCCGTACGTGGCTAGGCTCCCAAAAAGTCCCCCACATGTGGTATCCCCGTACTCGGGAGAAGCAGAATTTATTTTGGGGTGTAATTTGACTTCTGCCCATAGCATGTGTGAGCAATATATCATTTAGTGACAACTTTGTGCAAAAAAAAAAAAAGTTTGTAATATTCCCGCAACTTTTGGCAAAATATAAAATATTCCATGGACTCAACATGCCTCTCAGTAAATAGCTTGGGGTGTTTACTTTCCAAAATGGGGTCATTTGGGGGGGTTTTGTGCTATTTTGGCATTTTATGGCCTTCGAAACTGTGATAGGTAGTGAGGAGTTAAATCAAAAATTTGCACCCTTAGAAATCCTGAAGGTGGTGATTGGTTTTCGGGGTGCCGTGCACGACTAGACTCCCAAAAAGTCCCACACACGTGGTATCCCCATACTCGGGAGAAGTAGCGGAATATATTTTGGGGTGCAATTCCACATATAACCATGGCATGTGTGAGCAATATATCATTTAGTGACAACTTTTTGTAAAAAAATTTTTTTTTTTTTTTTTTGTCATTATTCAATCCCTTAGGACAAAAAAAAATAAATATTCAATGGGCTCAACATACCCATCAGCAATTTCCTTGGGGTGTCTACTTTCCAAAATGGGGTCATTTGGGGGGGGATTTGTACTGCCCTGCCATTTTAGCACCTCAAGAAATGAGATCGGCAGTCATAAATTAAAAGCTGTGTAAATTCCAGAAAATGTACTCTAGTTTGTAGACGCTATAACTTTTGCGCAAACCAAAAAATATACGCTTATTGACATTTTTTTTACTAAAGACATGTGGCTGAATAAATTTTGCCCTCAATGTATGACTAAAATTTAGTTTATTCGATTTTTCTTATAACAAAAAGAAGAAAATATCTTTTTTTTTCAAAATTTTCGCTCTTTTTCCATTTATATCGCAAAAAAAATAAAAAATAAAAAAAATAAATAAAAAAAAAA
This sequence comes from Lithobates pipiens, assembly GCF_037356315.1. Lineage (NCBI taxonomy): Eukaryota > Metazoa > Chordata > Amphibia > Anura > Ranidae > Lithobates > Lithobates pipiens. The sequence continues at coordinate 157,720,880 of NW_027507791.1, read as the reverse complement.
AAATCGCAGAGGCAATCAAATACCATCAAAAGAAAGCTCTATTTGTGGGAAGAAAAGGACGCAAATTTCGTTTGGGTGCAATATTGCATGACCGCGCAATTACCAGTTAAAGCAGCGCAGTGCGAAATTGTAAAAAGACCTCTGGTCCTTAAGGTGTTTATTGGTCCGGAGCTGAAGTGGTTAAAGGATAACATTGATAATCTCCCATCACAGTAAAATCCATGTAAACTAGGCTTAGAGTATTCTTGTTTTCCTTCTACATGAAAAAGTGATTGAGAACCATAAAATAAGTAGCATGATTTAATAAACTTTTATGACTATGCTGTTGGTTCAAGTTTATTTGAAACATAACTGGAGATAAACCTATACATTTTTTAAATGAATGCAGGTGTCTGAGTTTTTCTTGTTTTGTCTTGAAGAACAGTGATCTTATCTTGAAAAATAACGACTACTTTTTTAAGCAATGGAAAAGGTGCTCATAAAGAAAATGACAACTTGGTATGAACTCCAACAGATCCCTGTAAAGGATTGATCCAGCAAATCACTACCTCCTCTTGCCAACCCCACTCTTGCCAACTTTTCCCCCGATGCTGGATTTGCTCGAGGACTTCGAAGTAAAAAGTCTTGTCATAAATTCAGACACATCAGGCAGCTCTGGGTTGGAGTTCAGCATGTTCATGGACTGTTCCATTTCCTTAGGAAGAGAAATGCATTTACAAAATGATTAATGCTGCTATAGGATTTCACACCTTAAACTGCACAGACCAAATCATACAAACCACCACTCCACACTGAATAGTGAAAAAAAAGCCCAAAGGCAAATATTATATACAACATAAAAACTGCCATAACAATCCCTCAATTGATGACATATAAGGCTATCCGATAAGATACTACAAGAATAGCCTTAGTTACCGCGGGCAAAATAAGTATTGAACAAGTCACTTTTTTTCCACTGTAAAATGTATTTCTAAAAGGTGCTATTGACATGAAATTTTCACCACGTTGGTAACAAACCATACATACAAAGAAACCAATACAAATAAATTCAGAAATTAGGCTATGTGTAATAAAATGGAATGACACAGGGAAAAAGTTTTGAACACACAAAGGGAGGTGCAAAAGGGCATGAAAAGCCAATACACCAGCTGAAATCTGTCAGCAATTAGAAAGCAATCCTGCCCCTTGTCAGTACAAATTAATATCAGCTGGTTCAGTCTCAACTGATTGCCTATAAAAAATAAAAATGTGCATCATTAACCAAGGCGTCACACAAGAAACATCTCATGATGGGTAAAAGCAAAGAGCTCTCTCAAGACCTTTGCAACATTATTGTTGCAAAACATACTGAAGGCAATGGTTACAGAAGGATTTCTAAACTTACGAATGTTACAGTGAGCACAGTTGGGGCCATAATTTGGAGGTGCAAAGAACATAATTTCACCATAAAAAAAAAAAAAAAAAAAAAAAAAAAAATCGGCCACGATCAGGTGCTCCTCCCAAGATTTCTGACAGAGGAGTGAAAAGAATCAGAAGAGTTGTCCAAGAGGCAAGGACCACTTGTGGAGCGTTTTAGAAAGACCTGGCATTAGCAGGTACAATTGTTTCAAAGAAAACAATAGGTAATGCACTGAACTGACTGACACCAATTGCATTTTTATTTTTTTTTATTATTGCATTGGTGTCATTTGTGACTGCAATAACTGTTAGGGCAGTTAGGGTTAGCCCCTTTAGCTCTAGGGTACCCCCTAACCCCCCCCAATAAAGGTTTAACCCCGTGATCACCCCCGTCGCCAGTGTCACTAAGGCTGGGTTCACATTGCAGCGGTTTATGAGAACGGATGTGATTCGCACCGCACTGCAAATCACATCCAATCTCTGTGCAATGCGAGTTCAGCCATACAGATAGTATGGCTGAATTCGCATCGCACCCGCCGCAAACTCGCACGGGGCCTTTTTTGGTCCGCAGCAGAATTGGATCGCATGGGTGTTCACACCATGCGATCCGATTCCTGTCCGAGTTTGCAGATCGCACTGCGATATGCGAACTAATCTGGGGGTGTCATTAACATTTTACTGACACTCCCTGCAGTTCGCATAGGGCAGTGTGAACTGCCGCCGGGAGGCATGCGATGCGGGAACCCGCCGCGGATTCGCGGCATTCCCGCAACGCTCCAGTATGAACCAAGCCTAATAAGCGATCGTTTTTCTGATCGCTGTATTAGTGTCACAGGTGACGCTAGTTAGGCAGGTATTTGGGTTCGCCGCAGCTTTTTATAGCGCCAGGGACCCCCATATACTACCGCATAAAGCCCCCCCGATTGCCCCTAGTTAACCCTTTCACCAGTGATCACCATATAACTGTTACAGGTGACGCTGGTCGATTTGTTATTTTTTTTATAGTTTCAGGGCACCCACCATTTATTACCTAATAAAGGTTTAACCCCCTGATCATCCGGCGGGTGATATAAGTTTGAGGGTCAGATAAGGTCTGCGTCGCCCCAGGCAGCGTCAGGTTAGTGCCAGTACCGCTAACACCCACGCGCAAAGCATACACCTCCCTTAGTAATATAGTATCTGATCAGATCTATATTAGCGTCGCCAGCAGTTTAGGTTTCCCAAAACGCATTGTTAGCGGGATCAGCCCAGATACCTGCTAGCACCTGCGTTTAGCCCTTCCGCCAAGCCCAGCCCAGCCCACCCAAGGGCAGTATCGATCACTGTCACTTACAAAACACAACACACATAACTGCAGCGTTCGCAGAGTCAGGCCTGATCCCTGCAATCGCTAACGTTTTTTTTTGTAGCGTTTTTATACAGTCGCTGACAGCCTAGGTGCTTTTTTACCTGCGAGTCTCACTAGTGTACCCCTAAATTTAGGGGTGTCTACTTTCTAAAATGGGGTCATTTGGGGGGGGGGGGGGGGGGGTTTGTGTTATTTTGGCATTTTATGGCCTTCAAAACTGCGATAGGTAGTGAGGAGTGAAATCAAAAATTTACACCCTTAGAAATCCTGAAGGCGGTGCTTGGATTTCGGGGCCCCGTACGCGGCTAGGCTCCCAAAGTCCCACACGTGGTATCCCCGTACTCAGGAGAAGCAGCAGAATTTATTTTGGGGTGTCATTTCACATATGCCCATGGCATGTGTGAGCAATATATCATTTAGTGACAACTTTGTGAAAAAAAAAAATAAAGTTTGTAATTTTCCCGCAACTTGTGGCAAAATATAAAAATATTCCATGGACTCAACATGCCTCTCAGCAAATAGCTTGGGGTGTCTACTTTCTAAAATGGGGTCATTTGTGGGTGTTTTGTGCCATCTTGGCATTTTATGGCCTTCAAAACTGTGATAGGTAGTGAGGAGTGAAATTACAAAATGTATGCCCTTAGAAATCCTGAAGGCGGTGCTTGGCTTTCGGGGCCCCGTACGCGGCTAGGCTTCCAAAAAGTCGACCACATGTGGTATCCCCGTACTCAGGAGAAGCAGCAGAATGTATTTTGGGGTACAATTCCACATATAACCATGGCATGTGTGAGCAATATATCATTTAGCGACAACTTTGTGTAAAAAAAAAAAATAAAAAAAATAAAAAAAATAAAAAAAAAATTGTCAATCGCTTGAGGCAAAAAAAAAAAAAAAAAATATTCAATGGGCTCAACATGCCTCTTATCAATTTCCTTAGGGTGTCTACTTTCCAAAATGGGGTCATTTGGGGGGGGGGTTTTGTACTGCCCTGCCATTTTAGCACCTCAAGAAATGAGATAGGCAGTCAAACTAAAAGCTGCGTAAATTCCAGAAAATGTACCTTAGTTTGTAGATGTGACAACTTTTGCGCAAACCAATAAACATAGTTATTGACTTTTTTTTACCAAAGACATGTGGCTGAATACATTTTGGCCTAAATGTATGACTAAAATTGAGTTTATTGGATTTTTCTAATAACAAAAAGTAGAAAATATTTTTTTTCAAAATTTGCGGTCTTTTTACGTTTATATCGCAAAAAAAAAAAAATAAAAAAAAAAAAAAAAAAAAAAAAAATAAATCGCAGAGTCAGTCAAATACCTTTAAAAGAAAGCTCTATTTGTGGGAAAAAAAAGACGCAAATTTTGTTTGGGTACAACATTGCATGACCGCGCAATTACCAGTTAAAGCAGCACAGTGCCAAATTGTAAAAAGACCTCTGGTCATTGACCAGCAAAATGGTCCGGTCTGAAAGTGGTTAAAGTTTGCTGCACATTTAGACAAGCCTGTTCAATACTGGGAGACTATAGTCTGATCAGATGAGACCAAAATTGAACTCTTTGGATGCCATAATACAAACTAGGTATGGAGGTGGGAACATCATGGGAAGGGAGGCATTCTTGATAAAATTCTGCTGCCATCTACCAGGGTGATGAAGGTGAAACAAGGGTGGACATTTCAGCAAGACAATGATCCCAAACACAAAGCCAAGGAAACTCTCAATTGGTTTCAAAGAAAGAAAAAGCTGCTAGAATGGCCCAGCCAATCACCTAACTTGAATCCAATAGCAAATCTATTGAAAGAACTGAAGATCAAAGTTCATAGAAGATGCCCACTGAACCCTCAAGATTTGAAGATTGTGTGGAAGAATGGGCCAAAAATCACATCTGAGCAATGCATGAGACTAATTTCTCCATACAGGAGGTGTCTTGAAGCTGTAATTGCCAACAAAGGATTTTGTATGAAGTATTAAATACATTTCAGTTAGCAGGTTCAATACTTTTTCCCTGTGTCATTCCCTTTTATTACACAACTTAATTTTTCAATTTATTTTATTTGTTTTAGTTTCTTTGTATAAATGGATTGCATGGGTTGTTCAACGTGGTGAAAAATTTCATGTCAATAGCACGTTTAGAAATATATTTACCTAGAAAAATGGTGACGTGTTCAATACTTATTTTACCTGCTGCATGTCATCTACACAGACCAAAATGTTTAGTATTTTTTCCTTAGCTTCTTATATTTCTTAGAGTTGCCAATAGAAAGGTAATTGCTCCTATCATTCCCACTTTGTTCACCTTTTAAAACCAGCTAAGGTGCAGTCATAATTCGCTGCACAGCCAGGATACCAGTTTGGTTTCCAGATACCTGAATAGAATGTTCATGTGTTAAGGTAGGAAACTTTTCATGTAATCAGTTACAGCGCTATTTGGTTTTTCACCTTCGACTGTTGTACCTACTCTGGAGGGTTGGATTCTTGGGGCATGACAGCGCTTTACTGCTGGGCAATGTCTCAAATCTGTAATATCCTTCCATTTATGACAAGTCTAAATTTAATATATATTTTATGAATTCATTCATAGATTCTTGGATTTTATTTTTCACTATGAGGCTCAGTCTTATTCCATTATCTTTGGCAGGCAATCATTCTCGGCCCGCTTTGACATTCCCTTTATGCCCCGTTTTGCTGCTGCTCTTTTTGGGAGAATTTCTGCTTAAGCCAGGGCTTGACAAATTTGCTTGGAATCTAGGAGCCAGCTAAAAAAGTTAGGAGCCAGGTTGGTAACGGCGATCCGGATCTGTCCCTGGCCTGACATGCAGACAAGTGAGGGGAAGATAGCGCAGCCCCCTCACCTGTCTCCAAGTCATTGCCCATAGCTCTTAGAGGGACATTTTTTTTTTTCCAAATAACAAAATTTTTTTTTATTGCATTTTAGTGTAAATATGAGATCTGAGGTCTCTCTGACCCCAGATCTCATATTTAAGAGGACCTGTCATGCTTTTTTCTATTACAAGGGATTTTTACATTCCTTGTAATAGGAATAAAAGTGTCATTTATTTTTTTATTTTTTTAAAAGAACAGTGAAAAAAATAAAAATAAAAGTTAAAGTAAGAAAATAAAAATAATTTTAAACGCGCCCTGTCTCGCCCGCATATGAAAGCGGTGTTCAAACCACACATTTGAGGCATCGCCATGATCGGTAGAGCGAGAACAATAATTTTAGCCCTAGACCTCCTCTGTAAAGGGTAAAAGTTTGTCGCCATTCCATGAGCAGGCGCAATTTTGAAACGTGACATGTTGGGTATCAATTTACTCGACTTTACATTATCTTTCGCAATATATAAAAAAAAATTGGGCTCACTTTACTGTTGTCTTATTTTTTTTATTAAATAAATTATTTTCCCCCAAAAAGTGCGCTTGTAAGTCTGCTGCGTAAATATGGTGTGACAGACAGTTTTGCAACGACCACCATTTTATTCTCTAGGGTGTTAGCATAAAAAATATATATAATGTTTAGGGGTTCTAAATAAAGGGAAGGAGATAGGCAGGCAATAAAACCAGGCAGGGGAAGCTCCATTAGCATTGCTGGTTGTCATACCAACGGCCACCACAAGAGGACGCCAGATTCCAGAAGGAATCATAGGACCGCAGAAGGCCTCAAAGCCGTGGCCTCAATTACCGGCCGCCGGCGGAACGGCCTGACGAGATCACGCTGGGGGGGTCCATGGAGACAGGATACCCCCAGCTGTGCTGCCCCAGGTCGCTAATTCTAGTCGCAAATGCGACCTGGCGCCCGGGTTTTGTCGAGCCCTGGCTTAAGCATTGCACATTTTACCGTATATATCTGGCCCATTGATTTTAGACAGCACAGCAGGCTTTTGTCTGTTTTTGGCTGCCTTTAGTGTGCGCTATATGATTCAGCAAACACCTGTGTGAGGGCCCGTCTATTCCATCTGTGCTAGAAAATATTTAATCTTAAATCTTTTCCAGTTATTTCATGTACAGTAACCTGTCAGTTTAGGAGATATTTACACTACCTATTGGTAAAAGCCTTATTATTATCGGCTTACCTATACGTACAATTCAAAGATGGAAGTTTAAAATAAAATTTGTTGTTTGTCACCGTTGCACAGGCGTGCACAATTTGAAAGCGTGACATAGTTGGTATACATTTAAATCTATGTAACATTTTTTTTATATTTTTACAAAAAATAAAGGATTTTTACATGTAAGCAAAAGTGTACAAAAAAAAAAAAAAAAAAAAAAAAAAAAAAGGCCTTAAGCTGAAGTGGCTATAGTTTAAAGAGCAAGATAAGAACTAGTACCAGCGAACACACAACTGTGCATTTTAATGACACAGTTAAGGATTCAACACGCCAGTACCTAACTTCAAAATTAACTACATCACAAAATGGTAATTACCCGTCTCATTTCTGGGTCACTAGTGTTTACAACTTTAGGAAGCAGCACAAAGATCAGTAGTGGCAGAACCATCATCATTACCTGTAAAATTAAAACAGAAACATTTAAATAGGTTAGAAAAGGAATACAAGTTACATTAGAAGATACTGCTTACCAACTATGGATTCAATAAACCATTAGCACTCTGAGTTAAGGTAAAAAATAAATAAATAAAAAAAGCCCAACTACCCCCCCCCCCCCCCACCCCCCGCCCATCCTTAAACACGCACCTGGCTATTCCAGCTGCAGCCCTTCTCCATTTCCTGGTCTCATAGAAGACGCAGGCAGCATGGGGAGCCATAGGCTCGTGCTGCTGTCACGCAAACTCCTGTGAGGAGTGACAGGGGGTGGTTGCTTAAATGTGCTATGATGCACACAACCTGGCTTAGGAGCACGCCTGCACAAGTGCCCCCACAACACAAGCCTGGCTGAGGACGCCGAGAGGAGAGGAGCTTACAACGCCAGCGAGGGGCTTCATAAGTGGAGGGGACGATCAATATCAATCCACAGAGCAGGCAAGTATGACATCTTTTTTTATTTAAAAAAAAAAGATTGCCTTTACAATAAACGTTAAACTAGGGAAGAACTAAAAACAACCTTTATATTTAAAGCAGTATTTCTGAGGGAGGGATAAGATGTTACATATATCTCTATATATATCCCTTACTTTTTTGCTATAATGAATAGCCCCATTTTTTTTTTAAAACACATTTCTTCATCAGTTTTAGGCCAATATGTATTTTTACATTTTCGTAAAAAAAAAAAAAAAACTAAATTATGTGTGCGCGCGCGCACACACACACACATAAAATTTTTGTGCGAAGTGTATATTGCTATAAAAATGCACCGTTTAATGTGTAGATGTCACTGGCAGGGAAAAGGTTAACACTAGGAGGCGATCAAGGGGTTAAGTGTATTCCCTCAGTGTGTTCTAACTGTATGGGGATGGGACAGAGTAAGAGGAGAAATATCACTGTTTCAACTTACTAGGAAAAAACGACATGTCTCCTCTCCGCTGACAGCACAGGGATGTGTGTTTTTATAATTTTCTTCACACAAAGTTTACTTTTGGGGGTATTTAATCACTGCTGGGTTTTTTTGTAAAAAGACCAAAAATGTTGAAAAAAAAAAAATAATAATTATGTTTCAGTTTTTTTTCCTGTCAGTAAATTTGGTAACCAAGTAATTTTTCACCTTCACTGATAGGCTGAAGTGGTGGGCATTGATGAGGCAGCATTTATGGGCACCAATTAGGTGGCACTAATATGCCACACTTATGGGCACTGAGTCGTTATTGATGGGTGGCACTGAGTGTCATTGCTAATGGGCACTGACTGGTGGCACTTGTGGGCAGTGGTGTGCACTGATTGCTGCCACTGGTGGGCACTGATGACACTTTATTGTAATCAGGGCACTGATGATCACATTTCTACATATTCCCCCGTGAGGAGATGCCGCTGATCGGCTCTACTCAAAATCTGTCTCCACCGTTATTGGACAGTGAGCGGGCAGCAAGCAGTTAACCTCTTAAGGACCGCCTCTCGCCGATATACAAATCGGGAGAATGGCACGGCTGGGCTCTTAAAGGGCAACATACGTGCTTGTGCCCAGCCGTGCCATTCTGCCGATTTGTGGGTCACGTGCCGCACTTGCGACCCGGTCCTGAGCTCTGTGACGGTGGGACCCAGGAGAGCTTCTGAAGAACGGGAAGAGATAGGAAGCACGGGGAGAGGTTTGTTTACCTAGTGAGTTTGTCACTGATCGTCTGTTCCCTGTCATAGGGAACGATGATATGTGACGTCACACACCAAGCCACGCCCCCTACAGAGGGAAAAAAAAAAAACACACACACACACACACACACTTAACCCCTACACTGCCCCCTAGTGTTAACCCCTTCACTGCCATTTTTACAGTAGTCAATGCATTTTTAGTCGCACTGATCGCTGTAGTCAATGGTCCCAAAAATGTCAAAATTATCTGACGCGTCCGCCATGTCATCGCAAAAAAAAAAAAAAAAAAGCCATAAAACTATCCCTTAATTTGTAGACGCTATAACTTTTGCACAAACCAATCAATAAAACGCTTATGTAGAAGAATACGCATCAGCCTAAACTGAGGAAAAAATATAAATAAAAAATTTTAATATATTTTTTGGGGATATTATAGCAAAAATATAAAAAAAAAAATAAGTTTCAAAATTGTTGCTTTTTTGTTTATAGTGCAAAAAACAAAAAAAAACAAACACACACACCACACAACGCAGAGGTGATCAAATACCACCAAAAGAAAGCTCCATTCGTGAAAAAAAAAAAAAAAAAAAAAAAAAAAGCCAATTTTGTTTGGGAGCCACGTCGCCAGACCGCGCAATTGTCAGTTAAAGCGACGCAGTGCCGAATCGCAAAAAGGGTCTGGTCCTTTAGCTGCAAAATGGTCTGGGGCTTAAAGTGGTTGTAAACCCTTACAAACCACTTTGACCTACAGGTAAGCCTAGATTAAGGCTTACCTGTAGGTCCAAGCAATAGCTCCTAAACCTATATGGTTTAGGAGATATTTACCCGAAAACAGGCACTGCTGTCTACGGCGCATGCGCCGTAGACAGCGGCGTGCAGGGGCACTGAGCGCGGCATTCTCAGAGACGGAGCTGCCGCGCGCGTCGGCTCCCGTGGGCATGCGAGACCCCCACCAAGAAGATGGATGCGGCGGACTACAGGGGACAGCGGCGACTTCGCTGGCTCCTGTGTCAGGTAAGTGACACATAATGGGCTACTATGCGATGCATAGTAGTCCATTATGCTTTGCCTTTGCAGGGAATGAAAGAGGAAGTAAAATCATCAGGGTTACTTCCTCTTTAACCACTTCAGCCCCGGACCAATTAACAGCCTAAGGACCAAAGGTCTTTACAATTTCGCACTGCACTGCTTTAACTGGTAATTGCGCGGTCATGCAATGTTGTACCCAAACGAAATTTGCGTCCTTTTCTTCCCATAGAGCTTTCTTTTGATGGTATTTGATTGCCTCTGCGATTTTTATTTTTTGCGATATACATGGAAAAAGACCGAAAATTGAGGAAAAAAAAAAAAAAAAAAGATATTTTCTACTTTTTGTTATAAGAAAAAAAAATCGAACAAACTCAATTTTAGTCATACATTTAGGGCAAAATTTATTCAGCCACATGTCTTTAGTAAAAAAAAATGTCAATAAGCGTATATTTATTGGTTTACGCAAAAGTTATAGCATCTACAAACTAGAGTACATTTTCTGGAATTTACACAGCTTTTAATTTACGACTGCCTATCTAATTTCTTGAGGTGCTAAAATGGCAGGGCAGTACAAACCCCCCCCCCCCCCAAAATGACCCAATTTTGGAAAGTAGACACCCCAAGGAAGTTGTGGAGAGGCATGTTGAGCCCATTGAATATATTTTTTTGTCCCAAGTGATTGAATAATGAAAAAAAAAAAAAAAAAAAAGTTTACTAAAAGTTGTCACTAAATGATATATTGCTCACACGTGCCATAGTTATATGTGGAATTGCACCCCAAAATATATTCTGCTGCTTCTCCTGAGTACAAAGATACCACATATGTGGGACTTTTTGGGAGTCTAGCTGCGTACGGCACCCCGAAAACCAATCACTGCCTTCAGGGTTTCTAAGGGTGCAAATTTTTGATTTCACTCCTCACTACCTATCACAGTTTCGAAGGCCATAAAATGCCAAAATAGCACAAACCCCCCCCCCCCAAATGACCCCATTTTGGAAAGTAGACACCCCAAGCTATTTACTGAGAGGCATGTTGAGTCCATGGAATATTTTATATTTTGCCACAAGTTGCAGGAATTTTACAATTTTTTATTTTTTTTTGCACAAAGTTGTCACTAAATGATATATTGCTCACACATGCTATGGGCACAAGTCAAATTACACCCCAAAATAAATTCTGCTGCTTCTCCCGAGTACCGGGATACCACATGTGGGGGACTTTTTGGGAGCCTAGCCACGTACGGGACCCCGAAAACCAAGCACTGTCTTCCGGATTTAAATATAAAATGCTACCAAAAAAAAAAAAACTGTTAGCGATCGCAGGGATCAGGCCTGACTCTGCGATCGCTGCAGTTATGTGTTTAGTAAGCGACAGTGATCGATCGATACTGCACTTGGGTGGGCTGGGCAGAGGGGCAAAACGCAGGTATCTGGGCTGATCCCGCTAACAATGCGTTTTTTTGGAACCCTAAACTGCTGGGGATGCTAGTATAGATCTGATCAGATCAGATATTGATCTGTTCAGATTCTATACCACTACGGGAGGTTTATGCTTTGCGTGTGGGTGTTAGCGGTACTGGCACTAACCTAGCGCTGCCGGGGGCGACGCAGACCCTGACCCTAAAACCTAATTGATATCAACCGCCGGGTGATCAGGGGGTTAAACCTTTATTGGGTAATAAATGGTGGGTGCCCTGATGCTATAAAAAGCAAACTAACCAGAGTCACCCGTAACACTTATACGGTGATCACTGGTGAAAGGGTTAACTAGGGGCAATCAGGGGGTTCAAATTTTTTATTAGGTAGTATATGGGGGTCCCTGGCGCTATATAAAAACCTGACGGGGAACCTAAATAACTAACTGGCTAACCAGCGTCACCAGTGACACTTATACTGTGATCGCTGGTGAAAGGGTCAACTAGGGGCAATCAGGGGGTTAAAACCATTATTGGGTAGTATATGGGGGTACCTAGCGCTATAAAAACCTGGCAGTGAACCTAAAAAAATAACTAGCTACCTAGCGACACTAATGCAGCGATCAGAAAAATAATCGCTTAGTGACACTGGCAAAAGAGGGTGAAAGGGTTAACTCTAGAGGCAATCAGGGGGTTAAACCTTTATTGGGGGGTGGTAGGGGGCTACCCTGGACCTAACACTAACTGCTCTGACAGTTTTTACTTTTACAACTGACACTGAATGCAGTGATCAGTAAATAAATGATCACTGCAATCAGTGACACTGTGACGGGGGGGGGGGGAAGTTTGTGTGCCTGTGTGTTCCTACATGTCTGTGTAGTGTTGGTGCACACTTACTTCCTGTCTTCTCCTCGTAGTCCGGTCAAAAAGACCGCCCCGAGGAGAATGACATCACTTCCTCCCTGCCTGTGTATACAATACACAGTGGGAGGAAGCTTCTCATTCGCCAGGAGCGATCGAGAGGGGGTGGCCAGAAACCAACAGCCATCCCCTCATCCCGGATCGCTCCTGCAGCGAAATGGACCGCCGTATCCAGCGGGAGGGGGTCCGATCGGACCCCCCCACCCGCTGGAAGGCAGGCACGTACATGTACGTGCTTGTGCCTGCCGGTGCCATTGTAATGACGTACATTGGCAATACGGCGATCCTTAAGTGGTTAAGGTAGAAAACTTCACTTAAAATGTTATAAAAGGGAACAAAAAAATAAAAAAAAATAAACTGCTTCATGTGGTGGCTAAAGTAGAAAAATATAGGATTGCTATATCAAATAAGATCAATATATCAATTAATGACAAGCCGATTCAACACAAAACCTACCATTGGGTTCATAAGAAAGTCTGTCCACCCCCAGGTCTCTCGCTTGATGAAATAGGATGGAGGACCTGAAGATTTCATCTGGAGAGGATATGGTAACCGGAGTACTTCTGTGGTTTTGATGTGATTTACATATCTGGCCCTTGAGAGAGTTACAGATTCAGTAATACATAGATTATAGTAATGAATGCATTCTAAAATATTGCATGCAGAAAATTCAGATACATTTCACAGTGTGATGCAGTCAGATTTGAAATCAGTTTGCCAGGTTAAAGTAAACCCAAAATAATATATATCTTCTGGGCCCAAACCTAGCTTCCCGATGTCCTGGCAAACCCATTATGTCTGCCTTCAAGGTCAGGGTCAGTTACAATCCAACCTTTCACTTCATATCCAGGTATGCAGCTCAACACTGAAAGTTTTTCGAAAATTGTTTTTTCCCCCTCAAGATTTGCCTCAGTACATTGTGGACCAAACAAATCTTTTTGCCACCAACCCCAATTCTTCCTATGCCTGTATGTTTCATTGGAGACTTCTCACAGTAGACTAGTTAAAATAGTTTTTGGTCCTTACATCTAATATGGGGCTTACAAAGCCCCATATTAGAGCTTTTGATCACCTCTGCAGTTTATTTTTTGCGCAAAAAAAACCCAACAATTTAAAATAAAAAATGTTTAACTTTTTGCTATAATAAATATCCCAATTTAAAAAATAAAATACATTTTCCTCCGTTTAGGCCAATACGTATTCTACATTGTTTTGGTAAAAATAAAAAAAAAAAAAATAAAAAAAAATTATATATATATATATATATATACACACGCAATAAGTGTATATGGATTGCACAAAAGTTATAGTGCCTACAAAATAGGTTATCGAATTATGGAATTTCTTCTTATTTTTACTAGTAATCCGGGCGATCTGCGATTTTTAATTGGGACTGCAACATTACGGCGGACACATTGGACACTATTTTGAAACCATTGACAATTGTACAGCGACCAGTTCTATAAATATGCACTAATTACTGTGTAAATGTCACTGGTAGGGAAGGAGTTAACACTAGGGAGCGATCCAGGGGTTAAAATGTGTTACCTAGGGAGTGATTTTAACTGGGGGGGGAGGAAATAGGACTGACTAGTAGTGATGCACCGAAATTTCGGCGTGCGGCCGGGAACACACAGCTATTGAAATGAAAGCTGTGATGTTCCCGGCGCTGTTATCAAACAGGCGGCGGCGGAGGCAGCTCTCTTCCCTGCACACAGTGCACAGGCTGGCTGCAAAATGGCACACTGGCTGCAATGGGGGATGCCTCCTCTACTGTGCCCCCAGTCTCTGACCACCTCCTCTACCGTGTCCCCAGTCTCTGACCACCTCCTCTACCGTGTCCCCAGTCTCTGACCACCTCCTCTACCGTGTCCCCAGTCTCTGACCACCTCCTCTACCGTGTCCCCAGTCTCTGACCACCTCCTCTACCGTGTCCCCAGTCTCTGACCACCTCCTCTACCGTGTCCCCAGTCTCTGACCACCTCCTCTACCGTGTCCCCAGTCTCTGACCACCTCCTCTACCGTGTCCCCAGTCTCTGACCACCTCCTCTACCGTGTCCCCAGTCTCTGACCACCTCCTCTACCGTGTCCCCAGTCTCTGACCACCTCCTCTACCGTGTCCCCAGTCTCTGACCACCTCCTGTACAAAAATATTTTTTAAAAACAGTCATTTTCGGTATCGGTGCTGTATCGGTTTCGGTTTTCGGCCTAGTGTATTTTTCATTTTCGGTATCGGCACCAAAAAACCCATTCGGTGCATCCCTACTGACTAGGGAGACAGATTGTGTGTTCCTTGTATATACCAACACCAATCTGTCTCCCCTCCCCTGACAGGACGTGGATCTGTGTGTTTATACACACACACACACACACACACACACACACACACACAGACAGACAGACAGATAGATAGACAGATAGATAGATAGATCCACGATCCTGCTCTGTGTCGAGCAATCATGGGAATTGCGGCCGCTGTGCATGCATGCCCGAGTAACGTGGCGGAAGCGCCCCCTACAACGCCGGGAAGCGGAGGACATATGTTGTCCTCCCCAAGATGACAGAGCCACTCTGCGGACGTCATATTACAATGGCTACGAAATGGTTAAGGATGATTATATCGGCACCAAATCCCCATCTTAGTGTATATATACACACACTCACCGGCCACTTTATTAGGTACACCTTGCTAGTACCGGGCTGACTCCTTTTGCCTTCAGAAATGCTTTAATTCTTCGTTGCATAAATTCAACAAGGTAGTGATGCAAATCTGCTGCTGTAGCCCATCTGTTTCAAGGTTCGATGTGTTGTGCGTTCAGAGATGGTATTCTACATACCTTGGTTATAACACGTGGTTGCGTTATTGTTGCCCTTCTATCATCAACCAGCCTGCCCACTCTCCGACATCAACAAGGCATTTTCATCCACACAACTGCCTGGATATTGTCTCCTTTTGGGGCCATTCTCTGTACACCCTAGAGATGGTTGTGCGTGAAAATTCCAGTAGAACAGCAGTTTTGGAAATACTCAAACCAGCAACAATGCCACGTTTAACGTCACAAAAATCCCTTTCTTCTCCATTCTGATGCTGGGTTCGAACTTCAGCAAGTCGTCCTCACCACAGCTAGATGCCTAAATGCACTGTGTTGCTGCCATGTGATTGTCCAATTAGCCACTTGTGTTACAAAGCAATTGAACACATGTACCTAATAAAGTGGCAAGTGAAACACACACACACAGCTTTTAACCTACATTGTTAATCTGAATTATATGTGATGGATCAGAACACAATAGTTGGTGAAGTAAAATTAGAAAAATATATACATAAAACTTTTTCAGAAATAAAAAACACTGACAATTGGCATGTGCGTATGTATTCACCCCCTTTGTTAGGAAGCCCATAAAAATCTCTGGTGCAACCAATTACCTTCAGAAGTCACCTGTGTGCAATCTAAGTGTCACATGATCTGCCATTACACACATACATACACATACATACACATATATATATATACATATACACACACACACATACACACACACACACACACACACACCTTTTTGAAAGGCCCCAGAGGCTGCAACACCTAAGCAAGAGGCAACACTAACCAAACACTGCCATGAAGACCAAGGAATTCTCTAAACAAGTATGGGACAATGTTGTTGAGAAGTACAAGTCAGGGTTAGGTTATTATAATAAAGAAAAAAAAAAAAAAAAAAAAAAAAAAAAAAAGGAAGAAGATCCAAATCTTTGGTGATCCCTAAGAGCACTATCAAAACCAAATGGAAAGAACATGGCACAACCGCAAACCTGCCAAGAGACGGCCACCAAAACTGACAGACCGAGCAAGGGGGGCATCAGAGAGGCAGCACAGAGACCTAAGGTAACCCTGGAGGAGCTGCAGAGTGCCACAGCAGAGACTGGAGTATATCTGTACATAGGACAACAACAAGCCGTACACTCCATAGAGTTGGGCTTTATGGCAGAGTGGCCAAAAGAAAACTATTAGCCATTTCAATGAAAAACAAAAAATGGCACGTTTTGAGTTTGCAAAAAGGCATGTGGGAGACAGTAGGAAGGTGCTCTGGTCCGATGAGACTAAAATTGAACTTTTTGGCCAAAGAAAATGCTATGTCTGGCACAAACCCTACACATCATCCAAAGAACACCACCCCACTGTGAAACATGGTGGTGGCAGCATCATGCCGTGGGGATGTTTTTTCAGAAGTCGGGACGGGGAAACTGGTCAGCGTTGAGGGAAAGATGGATGGTGCTAAAAACCATGGATAGCAAAACCTGTACCACTCTGTGTGTGAATTGAGACTAGGACGGAGGTTCACCTTCCAGCAGGACAATGACCCCAAACACATTGCTAAAGCCACACTTGAGTGGTTTAAGGGGAAACATGTAAATGTGTTGGAATGGCCTAGTCAAAGCCCAGACCTCAATTTAATAGAAAATCTGTGGTCAGACTTAGATTGCTGTTCACAAGCGAAAACCATCCAACTTGAAGGAGCTGGAGCAGTTTTGCAAGGAGAAATGGGCAAAAATCCCAGTGGTAAGATGTGGCAAGCTCATAGAGACTTATTCAAAGTGACTTTGAACTGTGATAGTTGCAAAAGGTGGCTCTACAAAGTATTGACTTTAGAGGGTGGGGGTGAACAATTATGCACATTGACTTTGTTATTATGTCCTATGCGTTTTTTTTTTTTTTTTATATTGTGAAGCAAAACAAAAAATCAAAAACACACACACACACACACACACACACACACACCTACCTTCAAAGCTGTGGGCATGTTCTGCAAGACCCCTTTCACACTGCCAGAGTTTTTCAGGCGCTATTTTTAGCGGTGGCTTTCACACTCTAGTGGTGCGCTGGCAGGGCGTCATGAAAAAGTCCTGCCAGCAGCTTCTTTGGAGCGGTGAACTCGTTTCTGCCGACGCCACCCGCAGCTCGGTGTGAAAGGGATCTTAATAAATTAAATGATGCAAATCCTCAAACAATCCATGTTAATTCCTGATTGTGAGGCAACAAAACACGAAAAATGCCAAGGGGGTGGGGGGTGAATACTTTTGCAAGACACACACATATACACACTAATGCCTCAGATTGCGAGTAACGCGGTTAACAAGCATTTCGCAATACGAGCTGACTCAGTTTGCGAGTGTTGTCTCACAAAACAAGCAGGATTCAAGCCTCTGCATTGTGCAGTACTGCATTTGGCCAGAGGTGCGGGAGCACCGGTGACACTAGTAAACACTCCATTTCCGAGCCTCTGAGCGTTTCTGGCGCAAAGTCACTGTAAAAACTAATTATCTGAGTTTCCATTGACTTCTATGGGGAACCACACACACACACTTTTAAACAGTACTTTAGTGAGAGTGTACAGCTTGCATAACAGTGTAAATTTGCTGTCCCCTCAAAATAACTCACACAACCATTAATGTTTAAACCACTGGCAACAAAAATTAGCACACCCCTAAGTGAAAAATGTCCAAATTGGGCCCAACGCATTAATATTTTGTATGGCCATCATTTTCCAGCACTGCCTTAACCCTCTTGGGCATGGAATTCACCAGAACTTCACAGGTTGCCACTGGAGTCCGCTTCCACTCCTCCATGACATCAGAGCTGGTGGATGTTAGAGACCTTGCGCTCCTCCACCTTACGTTTGAGGATGCCCCCACAGATGCGCACTAGGGTTTAGACCTGGAGACATGCTTGGCCAGTCTATCACCTTTACCCTCAGCTTCTTTAGCAAGACAGTGGTCTTCTCGGAGGTGTGCATTTGGGGTCGTTATGTTAGAATACTGCCCTGCGGCCCAGTGTCGGAAGGGAGGAGATTGTGCTCTGCTTCAGTATGTCACAGTACATGTTGCCATTCATGGTTCCCTCAATCAACTGCATCTCCCCAGTGCCAGCAGCACTCATGCAGCCCCAGACCATGACACTCCCACCACCATGCTTGACTGTAGGCAAGACACACTTGTCTTTGTACTCCTCACCTGGTTGCCATCACACATGCTTAACACCATCTGAACCAAATAAGTTTATCTTGGTCTCATCAAACCACAGGACATGGTTCCAGTAAACCAGGTCCTTAGTCTGCTTGTCTTCTGCAAACTGTTTGCGGGCTTTCTTGTGCATCATCTTTAGAAGAAGCTTCCTTCTGGGACGACAGTCATGCAGACCAGTTTGATGCAGTGTATGGTCTGAGCACTGACAGGCTGACCCCCCCTCCTCAACCTCTGTAGACAATGCTGGCAGCACTCATACGTCTTTATCCCCAAAGATAACCTCTGGATATGACGCTAAGCACGTGCACTCGACTTCTTTGGTTGACCATGGCGAAGCCTGTTCCGAGTAGAACTTGAGTAGTCCTGTTAAACCGCTTTATGGTCTTGGCCACCGTGCTGGAGCTCAGTTTCAGGGTCTTGGCAATCTTCTTATAGCCTATGCCATCTTTATGTAGAGCAACAATTCTTTTTTTTCAGATCCTCAGAGAGTTCTTTGCCATAACGTGTCATGTTGAACTTCCAGTGACCAGTATGGGAGAGAGAGCAATAACACCAAATTTAAACACACCTGCGACCTTGTAACACTAACGAGTCACATGACACACATATACACACACACACACACACACACACACACACACACATATATATATATATTTTTCCACCACTTGCATACCTAAGCCTGATCCAGTGCTGTGCACGAGAACAAAGGCTCTCTCCCTCCTCGTTGGCTCCCGCTGCTGTCAATCACAGTCAGTGATGAGGGAGCTAGGGGCTGGGCCGAGTTGCTCTCTGTGCATTTATGGACACACAGAAATGTCTTGAGTGAGCCTGCACGAGTGCCCCCATAGCAAGAGCCAGGAGCACCGGTAGGGGACCGGGGAAGGGGAGGATCAGGATGCTCTGTGCAAAACCATTGCACAGAGCAGGTAAGATGGTTGGCATTTAAAAAAAAAAAAAAATAAGATCTTTGCAAAAAAAATAAAAATAATAAAAAAGAATTTTGAGCTAGCTCGTGCTTAAGATTTTAATCACAAATACTCATAATTACCTCATTTTTCCCTTTGATGTGATATCCACTCGGACTGGCTCAAATCGATAAGCTGGAGACACAACTTCTACTACATAGGAACCTGGAGGAACATCATGGACCATAAAGCTTCCATCCATCCTAAAAGCAACAAGCAATCTTGTAAATATTAAAGTTAAAAAATTGTTTATTTTGGACAAAGTGGGTTAGAACCTCATTTTAATTTTTTTTGTGCGGAAAAAATGCAGTAAACGGTGCTGGATACCAAATGGAAAATGGTTAGGAATCCTGTGGTTTCATATAAGATTAAATGAAGGTAAATGCTTTAAAAGGGATTGTAAACCCTTTGCGGTTTTTCACCTTAATGCATTCTATGCATTAAGGTGAAAAATCTTTTGTGCTGTAGCAGCCCCCCCGACCCCTCCCCCCTTTTTCTTACCTGAACCCGATCGTTCCAGCGATGGAGACGAGCCCAGCAGCTCCAGCCACTGTCTTGGATCCTCATTGGACAGATCGATAGCAACAGGTGACACTGGCTCCCGCTGCTGTCTATCAAAGCCAGTGACAAGGGACTCAGCAGCAGGACTGGGGAGTGTGCCCGCATGAGTGCCACCATGGACACCGGCTCTCTGTGGGGACACTTGAGAGGAGGAGCACCGCTGGGGGACCCCAGAAAAGCAGGATCGGGGCCACTCTGTGCAAAACAGAGCAGGCAAGTATAACAAGCTTTACAACCACTTTTAGTATGCAGGGAACTTACGTACGCTGAAGGAACCAAAGAAATAAGAACAGAGCACAAAACCATCCACCTAATATTTTAAGTATGTCCCCCTTTTGCTACCAAAACAGCCCCAGACCTCTGAAGATTTGCTGCGTTATCTGGCACCAATCTGTCAGTAGCAGATCCTTCACAATTAGTGTAAACCTCTTACAGATACCCAATGAAGTGACTGGCCTCAGGTAATACACAGTTGAAACAAATTCTACACAAGTTGTACCTGTAAAACCTGTAGCCTCTCTTCTCTACATCCATGCAGAGTATTGAATTTTAAAGCTTGCCTGAGGGTTCAGAAAAAAAGGGGGCGGAGAAATGAAATTACACTCTGCAGATCTCAGCTCTGACAGCCGATTGAAGGAAAGGGATACACCCCCCCCCACTCCTCCGACGCCCCCCCAGGAACAGAGCTGAGTAGGGCAGCAACTAACAATTATTTTCATAATCAATTAGGTGGTCGATTATTGTTTCAATTAATCAACAACCTTAAAATAAAGTGTGCTGTATAATTTAGTTAATATGAAAAAGAAAAAAAAAAAAAAGGCAAGTTTAATGCCTTAATATCATTACCCAGCTCTATGGTTAGGGAGCAAAATCTCTAATCCTCTCCGAGAAAAACAGACAGAAGAGATATAGTGTATATACTATTAGAGGTTGAATCTGGTATATATTTAACCACTTCAGCCCCGGAAGATTTGGCTGCTCAATGACTGGGTCATGTTTTGCGATTTGGCACTACGTTGCTTTAACTGAATTGCACGGTAGTGCAATGCTGTGCCCACAAATAGAGCTTTATTTTGGTGGTATTTGATCATCTCTGCAGGTTTTATGTTTTGCGCAAAAAAAAAAAAAACAAACGCAATAAGCATATATCGATTGGTTTGCACAAAAGTTTTGGCGTCTTCAAAATAGGGGAAAGATTTAGGGCATTTTTTCTTTTTACTAGTAATGTAAATATATCGGGACAGCAACATTATGGCAGACAGATCGGACACTTGACACATTTTTGGCACCATTGACAATTACAAAGTGATCAGTGCTATAAAAATGCACAGATCACTGTGTAAATGTCACTGGCAGGGAAGGGGTTAACACTAGAGGGCGATCAAGGGAGTTAACAGTTGTGTTCCCTTGTGTGTGTTCTAACTGTAGGGGGATGGGACTGACGGCCACCTGCAATGGCTTCCATGCAGACAGCACGTGTCTGCTTAACCACTTGCTTACTGGGCACTTAAACCCCCCTCAGTCCCAGACCAATTTTCAGCTTTCAGCGCTGATGCACTTTGAGTGACAATTGCGCGGTCATACAACACTGTACCCAAATGAAATTTTTATCATTTTTTTCCCACAAATAGAGCTTTCTTTTGGTGGTATTTAGTTACAGCTCGGAGTTTTATTTTTTGCTAAACAAACAAAAAAAGATGCAAAAAAAAAAAAAAAAAATCATGTTTTAATAGTTTGTTATAAAATTTTGCAAACGGGTCATTTTTCTCCTTCATTGAAGTGCGCTGATTAGGCGGCACTGATGGGCTGCATTGGTGGGCACTGATGGGCTGCACTGGTGGGCACTGATAGGCATAGTTAAGGCGGCACTAATAGGCACAGATAAGGCGGCACCGATGGGCACAGATAAGGCGGCACTGATGGGCACAGATAAGGCGGCACTGATGGGCACAGATAAGGCGGCACTGATGGGCACAGATAAGGCGGCACTGATGGGCAAAGATGGGCACAGATAAGATGGCACGGATGGGTGGCACGGATGGGCACTGATAGGTACCACAGATAGATGGGACTGATGGGCACTGATAGGTGGCTCTGATAGGTGGCACTGCTGGGCACTGGGGTGCAGCACCTGAGGCAGATTTTGGGTGGCACTGTTGGTGGCACTGCTGGGTGGCACTGTGGGTGGCACTGTGGGCACTGCTGGGTGGCACTGTGGGCACTGCTGGGTGGCACTGACAGGGGGGCACTTACTTTATTTCAGGATGGCACTGCGGGTGGCAGGTGGGCACTGGCAGGGGGCAGGTGTCCTTTTAAATTGCTGGCCGTGACCGGGACTGATGTCCCGAACACGGCCGCCGGCGATCGGCTTTTTTTTTTTCTCCTCGCGCTGTCAGCGCGAGGAGGAATACTAGCCGATTACCGGCTCCGTTTTATCACATGATCAGCTGTCATTGGCTGACAGCTGATCACGTGATAAGGGGTCGGGATCGACCCCTTACACGGATCGGTGATCAGGCGAGTCTCACGGACTCGCCGATCACAGAGCGCGCCGCGCGCGCCCCTCAGGGGGCGCGCAGGCCGCTCGTAACCGGGACTACGTCAATAGACGTAGTCCCGAAAATGTGGGTCCGCGCTATTGCCGTCATTTTGCAATAGCGCGGATCCCAAGTGGTTAAAGGGCTGATGTACAGCAAGTGGTTAAAGAAAAAAAAAAAAAAAAAAGAGGAATACTGACCATACAAAACAAGGTTGGTTCATTTTAAGAACATTCATTCGAGTCTCTAATCGATAGTGGGGTCAAATCGATGTTAGTTTCCCACCACAGCGATGGGAAAATTTGAAGGAGCAGAATAGAAAACTTATTGGTCACAGCAATTTTCAGACAGTGTATGTGGCTTTCTTTCAGAAATTACATTAATTTTAAGGCTGGGTTCCCGCATCGCATGCCTCCCGGCGGCAGTTCACACTGCCCTATGCGAACTGCGTCAGTGAAACGTTAATGACAACCCCCCAGGTCAGTTTGCATATCGCAGTGCGATCTGCAAACTCGGACAGGAATCGGATCGCATGGTGTGAACACCCATGCGATCCGATTCTGCTGCGAACCAAAAAAAGGGTCCTGTGTGATGCGAATTCAGCCATACTATCTGTATGGCTGAACTCGCATCGCACAGAGATCAGATGTGATTTGCACTGCAGTGCGAATCACATGCGATCTCAAACCGCAGCAGTGTGAACCCAGTCTCAAACTGAATATTAAAAGTGAAAATTTTCAAAACTACAGTCTTTCATTCAGCGAACGTACAAAGATTTTTCTTATGAATATTCTTGTCTGGAAATCGATAAGCAGCCTGGGGCTTGGTTCATACCTTTTGCTGTGCATATTTACTGCAAACAAAAAAAAAAAAAAAACAAAAAAAAAAAAAAAAAAAGCAAACCGATTTGCTTTGTCATCGACCGGTTATTATACAAATTAGGCCAATTAACACAGTGTCGCACCTGCTACATTAAAACCCAGCCCGTGATCGTTCTGGTCCGTGGAGATAAGTGCAGATAAGTGTCCTGAGACTGGGATCAAGAGGAGCACAGGAGAAAATGCACAGAGACTGTTTCCTGAACTACAAACTTTTAAGTAATGAATGCGGGCGAAGCGGAAGAGATTTAGGGATTGGAACTGAAGATAAAAGCCTAAAAACCTAAAAGATAATGTGCACTTGTGTGGTTTACAAAAACTCACTTCAGTAATGGTCATTCTCTATTGCTGTTGATAATGTTTATTTCTTTCAAAAGTTATTATTACCTTACCTTATTTTATTTTTACAGCGCACCAATTGGAGGCTTTGTTTAATTCTGTTTATCAAATGCTTAATTTAAGCAATTTTCTGTATCCTCTCTTTATTATTTAAACTGTTAGATTTTAGGAGATGAAGGGAAAAAATAAAATAAAAAAACCGCCCTAAAATATCGGCTGCAAAAATCAGCATCATATATCGGCCACCCCGATTTCTAAATATCAGGTCTTCCATGCACACACAGTCTTTAAAGTGATATTTATTTTTAAACAAACATGTTATACTTACCTGCTCTGTGTAAAGATTTTGCACAGAGTGCAATGATTCTCCTCTTCTGGGGTCCCCCACTGGTGCTTCTGGCCCCTCCTGCCTTCAGAGTGCCTCAATAACAAGCTGCAAAGTATATTATATTATAGAGTGCCGCTATAGCAAGCTGCCTTTAGAACCACTCATTTCCTGCCCAGGACTACATGTCGCATTGCTCCTCACACATTCACAAGTTCCCAGGCAATGTATGACATGTATGGGTGCTGCACTGTGTTTCCTGATATGTAAACAAATAGTGCAGTCTGTATACAGGCTAACTAATTGGCTGACCGATTAATCAATTATGAAAATAGTTGAAAACCATTTTCATAAACGATTAGTTTGTTCTGCCCTTGAGCTGAGGCTGTTAATCAGCTGGAGATCCCTCCCCTGTCACCTCTTGGTGTCAGGGTGTCAGTAAAACTTGTCAGAAGTGATTAAGAAAAAAAAAAAAAAAAAAAAAAAAAAAAAAGAGCAGACCAGTGTTCTTAACCACTTGATCTCCAGAAGATTTATCCCCCTTCATGACCAGGCAATTTTTTTGCAATGCGTTACTTTGACAGACAATTACGCGGTCATGCAACAGTACCAAAATAACATTTTTGTTCTTTTTCCCCCCACAAATAGAGCTCTTTTGGTGATATTTGATCACCTATAAAACATACTCAAAATAAAATATCGAATTTCTTCATAAATTTAGGCCAATATGTACTCTACTACATATTTTTGCAAAAAAATAAATAAATATAAAAAAAAAAAAAAAAAATCCCAATAAGCGTATATTGATTGGTTTGTACTAAAAGTTATAACATCTACTACATCCATTTTTATTTTTTTACTAGTAATGGCAGCAATCAGCGATTTATAGCAGCGGATATTCTGACGCTGACACATTTTGGAGACCAGTGACACTAATGCAG
This sequence comes from Lithobates pipiens, assembly GCF_037356315.1. Classification (NCBI taxonomy): domain Eukaryota; kingdom Metazoa; phylum Chordata; class Amphibia; order Anura; family Ranidae; genus Lithobates; species Lithobates pipiens. The sequence goes on along the minus strand of NW_027507791.1, from coordinate 157,696,006 downwards.
TGATCAGTCCTAAAAACTACGCACTGTCACTGTACTAATGACACTGGCTGGGAATGGGTTAACATCAGGGGCGATCAATGGGTTAACTGTGTGCCTAGCCAGTGTTTTACTATACTGTGTGAGGTGCTTTTACTATGGGGAAGATATTTCCCTCCTGTCAAAACAGTGATCTGTCTTGTTTACATAGGCAGATAGCCGTTCTGTTTCTCTGCCTAACGAACAGCGGGTACTAGCAGACATCAGGTAACGTACACCTGCCACCGTGCATCCTACCCGGAATAGTCCTATCATGTTTATATACACGTGATACGGCAAAAGAGGTACCCCCTTGTAGCAGTAAAAATGCTATAGGGCGGACTTTAAGTGGTTAATTGAGGCAAGTAAACCCTAGAGTAATATGCTTTGCTCATATTTCATGTCTGCGGTTTACAACTACTTTAAAAGTGGAGCTCTACCCAAAAGTAGGTACCTAGTTTGCACAGGTACACAGCTCCCACTTCCGCTTGAGTCACCTAGGCGGCCAAGTGGAAGTTCTTCTCTCCCCCTCCATCCCAGAAATCTTCTGGGACACATCCCAGAAGATTGTCCAGCCATTGAGAGGTCGCAGCACGAATCACGAATGCCCACTCGGCTGTGAAACCGCAAGCTGTCATGGCTGGGTGCCCACACTTGGGATGCTGGTGAGGAGAGAACCAAGGGGTCAGACGGCTGGATTGTGGGACAGGCGAGTGTGTTTATTAAAAGTCAGCAGATTCACTTTTTGCAGCTGCTGACTTAATAAAAAACACAAAACCAAACGGAACTCCGCTTTAAGGCCTGTAAGTTGCGAGGTGGGGCCTCCATGGATCAAACTTGTTTTTCCAGCACATCCCATAGAATAGATGCTTCATTGGCCTGAGAACTGGAGAATTTGGGAACCCAGTCATCACCTTGAACCGGTTATATTCCTCAAACCACTCTTGAACCATTTTTGCAGTGTGGCAGGACACACGATTCTGCTGAAAGAGGCCACTGTCAGCAGTGAAAACAGTTTCCACAAAGGGGTGTACTTGGTCAGCAACAATGTTTAGGTAGGTGGTGCATGTCAAGTAATATGCATGAATGGCAGGACTAAAGCACGCTCCATGTGTGAATGGACATACTGAGCGTGGCTTGGGAGCTATTTGGGGGCACTCAGTAAGGGCCAGGACCATCAGCAGGGGCAAAAATAATAAAAAAAAAAAAAAAAAAGTGTATCGGGGCTAAGTGGATATAGACCCGATTCATGAACTTTGACCCAAGCACATCTATCTGTAGTGTTCCCTCTCCCCCCCCCCCCCCCCCCCTCCCTTCTGCCATTTAGTTTCTCTGTTTTTAGCATGATAACTTCTGACAAGCTCTCCATCAACCAAGATAAGAGATTAGATTAGCAGAGAGTGCACACTGCGTCCCTGAGGCAACATCTCCTGAAGAGAAGAAGAACAGAAGACGGCGCCAGAAGACTGGGCCACCGCTTGTAAAAGAGCTAGAAGAAGGTGCGGTGGCCCGGCAAGAAGAACCAAAGAGGGGGACAAGACCCCCGAAGTCGGAAGAGGAGGGCGGCGGCGAAGAAGAAAGCCGGGCTCCTCCGCTAGTGAAAGAGCAGAAGATAGCGGAGGAGTCCGGCGAGAAGACCCACCCCGAAGACGGAAGACCACTGGAGCTGTGCAATAAACTATTTTAGCCCTTGTGTGTTTTTTTTTTTTGAACATTTTTTTTCACAGGTGAATGGGTAGAGGTACATTGTACCTAGGGGTGCAACGGATCAAAAAACTCACGGATCGGATCGTTCCTCGGATCAGAGTCACAGATCGGATCAGCAAATAATTTAATTAGCAAAAACCTGTGAAAATTCTACCACTAATATCCACAATCTCCCCCACTGTACCCCATACTCATTCACATAGGGTGGGGGGTGGGATCTGGGGGCCTCCCTATTAAAGGGGGCTCCCGAATTCCGATAAGCCCCCCTCCCGCAGACCCCGACAACCAACAGCCAGGGTTGTCAGGAAGAGGCCCTTGTCCTCATCAACACGGGGACATGGTGCTTTGGGGTGGTATGGCTCAGGAGGGGGGGGGGGCGCTCGTTCGTCCCCACCCCCTTTCCTGGCCGGCCGGGTAGCGTGCCTCGGATAAGGGTCTGGTATGGATCTAGGGGGACCCCCATGCCGTTTTTTCATATGCAGGTGCGACTTCCGTATGCGTTTTCTTTGCTGCTTGTGGCGACGGGAGCGGTTTGAATTTTTTTTATATTATTAAAATAGTGTTAAAAAAATTGGATCACTTTTATTGCTGTTACAAGGAATGTAAACATCCCTTGTGACAGTAATAGGTGGTGACAGATACTCTTTATGGAGGGATCGGGGGTCTAAAAGATACTTCAAAGTATTCAGATCACCAAAAATGGTGTATCTGAATAATGTATGTTTTTTAAAATCCAGTGCCATTGGCAGTCGAGTAAACAGGGAGCGACGTTGCTTCCGTGTTTACATCAAGGAGACTGGAACAAAGCAATTTCCGGCTTCATTCCAGTCTGTCACTAGCTGCCACTGGGAGGCCCGGGAAGAGCGCCGGGATAACAACCGAATGGCTTTTAGCCGCATCAGTGGTTATCCTAGGAAAGCCAATCTCCTACTCTAAACAACGGTACCAGGATGATGCCTGCAGCCACGGGCATCATCCCAGTATAACCCCCGAAGGTCGAGTACGCGCATCTGTGTACGCTTGGCAGGAATGGGTTAACTACTTGTCAGATGTACTGTGGCAAGGTGGCTTGGCTGCTCAAATCGCCATACCAGTACAGCAATTTGTACACTAGCATTTGTGGGCTCCCATTGACCGCGGGGGGGGGGGGGGGCGTGCCAACCAGCAGGTCCGGCGGACTCAATGTCTGCCGGCCGCCCACGATCGTTCCCTGCTGAGACAGAACAGGGATCTAACGAAGTAAACAACGCAGATCTCCATTCTGTCAGGGGATGACACGGAGCAGGAAGATGTGCGTTTCCCCAGTCACACAGTCCTCCATACAGTTAGTAATCACAAAACAGGGAACACATTTAACTCCTTGATCTCCCCTGATGTTAACCCCTTCTCTGCCAGTGCCATTTATACAACGTCAGTTAGGGTTGAAACAACGAATCGATTATGAAATTAAATCGATTAATCGCCCAGTAACATATTGGAGGTTAAAAAAACACAAAGCAAATAATCGCTACTGTAAATATTACTTTCACTGTTCTACAGTAAAAAAAATGATTATCTGCTTTTTTTCTACTATAAAGGGCTAATTTTTGTTTTTTTAACCCCATTATGTTACTAAATGTCTTAGACCTGGTTCACATCTATGTGTTTATTGGTGCTTTTTGCAGAAATGCACTACAGTTCATTTACATGGTTTCCTATGGGACACATTCACATCTGAAAGGGTCAGGGACTTTTAAAAAATGCAAACTGGTGCTTTATTGGCTCAATATACTTCAATGGAGAAGCTGCAGAAAAGCATGTAATGCGTTTTTTAGGGATGCACCGAATGGGTTTTTTGGTGCCGAAACAGATACCGAAAATGAAAAATACACTAGGCCGAAAACCAAAACCAATACAGCACCGATACCGAAAATGACTGTTTTTAAAAAATATTTTTATACGGGAGATGGTCAGAGACTGGAGGCATGGTACCGAGGGGTGGTCAGAGACTGGCGGCATGATAAAAAAAAGATAAGTGTGTTGTGCCCTGTGCAGCCAGTGATGCAGCGAAGAGAGAGGAGAGCCGCCTCCGCCGTCTGGTTCAATAAAGCGCCGGGAACATCACAGCTTTAATTTCAATAGCTGCGTGGTCCCCCGTCATGCGCCATCGCATACAGCCCCTTGGAACTGTGATAGACAGATCACCCGTCTAATCTGGACAGGTAATCTGTCTATCACAGTTCCCCGGACAAGAGGGAGGGGCTGTATGCGACGGCGTGTGACGGGGGAACACACAGCTATTGAAATTAAAGCTGTGATGTTCCCGGCGCTCTACTGAACCAGACGGCGGAGGCGGCTCTCCTGCGTTATAGATCTCCCATGATGGGCGGCACCAGGGGTGGTGCTCCGCCCCCGTCCCATTTTCGGCTGAATTATCGGACTTTTTCGGTCAATATGTTTCGGTGGCCGAAATTTCGGTGCATCCCTAGGGTTTTTGCAGAAATTTGTGTTTTTTTTTAATCTGCAAAAAAAAAAAAAAATATATATAATAATAATAATAATAATATTATATGCAAATTGCAGTAAAATCACGTGCGCAAAAAAAAAAAAACATACAGCAAAAAGTACCACAGAAACAGATCAGAAGCAAACTGCACAGGTGTGTACCGAGCCTTATGCTGGTCACACAGATCAATTTTCAGATGAGAATATTCAGACGAAAAGTCGTTGTACATTTGCTGAATGAAAGAATTTTGCTTGAAATTTTCACTTGTTTTTAACATTGTTTTTAAAATTAATGTAATTTCTGAACGAAAACCACATCCACTTTTTTTTAAAGGTTATTAACCGATTAATCGAAACAATAAAATCGGCCAACTAATCGGTTATGAAAATAATCGTTAATTGAAGCGCTAATGTCAGTGCATATTTTAAGCACTGATCACTGTATTAAAGCGGGAGTCCACCGGGACTCCGCGTTTTTTTTTTTTTTTTAAAAGCCAGCAGCTACAAATACTGCAGCTGCTGACTTTTAAATAGTGACACTTACCTGTCCAGCGCGCCCGCGATGTCGGCACCCGAAGCCGATCGCTCGCTCGGCTGCCGGGTCCCGCCGCCATCTTGGGTATGGGAATCAGGAAATGGAGCCTTTCGGCTTCATTTCCCGGTTCCCTACTGCGCATGCGCGAGCCGCGCGGCGCAATCCGGACGGTCCCCGCTGCCTCTGGGAGCTGTGTGTTTCCCAGCAGGCAGCGGGGCACTTGCTGAAGGGGGCGGGCGCTTGCGGAACGGGGGCGTAACCTACGCTCGTTCCGCAGAGAGCTAGCCCGGAAGTGGGTGCAGTTACCTGGATTATCCAGGTAACTGCACCCCCCTCCCCCCTGAAAGGTGCCGATTGTGGCGCCGGAGGGGGGGGGGGGGATTCCGATGAGCGGAGGTCCATTTTAGGGTGGACCTCCGCTTTAATGTCACTGGTTCCCAAATAAAAGTTTTGAAAATGTCAGGTGTCCAATCCGTCCACCGCCCTACTAAAAAGCACTGATTGCCGCAATTACTAGGAAAAAAAAAAAAATAAGTAAATATATATTATACATTTTTTAAATTTTTATTTTTTTATAATAATGTCATAAATCTATCCCCTATTTTGTAGACACTAACTTTTGTGCAAACCAATCAATATACGCTTATTGGATTTTTAATTTTTTTTTTAAAGCAAAAATATGGTTAGAAGAATACATATTGGCCTAAACTGATGAACACTTTTTTTTTGGGGGAAAATGTATTATATCAAAAATATTGTTTTCAAAATTTATGGTTTTTTGTTTATAGCGCAAAAATTAAAAACGGCGGGTGATCAAATATCACCAAAAGAAAGCTCTATTTGTTGGAAAAAAAATAAAATAAAAAAATAGAATGTCAATTTTGTTTGGAGACAACGTCGCACGACCACGCAATTGTCTGTTAAAATAACGCAGTGCTGTATCGCAAAAAAAATAAAAAATGGCCTGGTCATTAAGCGGTAAATCCTTTGGGGGCTGAAGTGATTAATTCATTCACTGCATTAATGTCAAAAACTTCCCACTACTTGTGCTCTCTCCTCTCAGAACACAGACAGCGGCGGGAGCCCATGTTGGTCAACTTCTGTGACATACGATGGGGGGGGGCGGCGCGAGAGAGCGCGCGCGCGCACACACACACACTGATTTCAATGACCTGCAATTAGCGCCTAAAGTTTTTTGTTGCATTCATTCTTGCTTTGTGGTTATTAGGAGTGAATGGCACTGCTAACGTTACGCATTTTTACAGCTTTTCATAAACACGCAATTTTGTGCACGTTTACGTAGCACAAAAAGGTATGAACGCAGCCCGAGCATTGAAAAAGCAAGTCTACACCATCCATCAAAATGAAAGTCATGGGGCCCTTTAAACTTACCGCAGGAAGCCAATATAGTCTTCTCCGTCTACTAACACACGGGCCCGGCTCACCCACTCCTGAGGCCTCACTCCAGGCACGACAGCTCGTCCTTCAACCTTAAACTTATCTCCCCCAAATCCCGAGCTTAACGTCTCCAAATCAGCTGTGCACAGCGACGAGAAAGCACAGAGTAATAATAATCCTCCCCAGCTGAGATCCATCGCAAACGAACACTACTACGCCGGTTCTGCACTTGCTTCTTCTTCCGGACCTGGACTGGAGATCTTATCACAAGAGGACACAAGGTTAAGGCGGAAATGACTTAATTTCCTTAATAAAAATACTGTGGTCTTCGGGAAAATGGCCGCCGTCAATGTACACATCATTGTTGTTGCCTGTTGGTTGTTTTTACAATACACTCACAGGAAAAAAACAAAAAACCTTTAAGTAAAACACAGCATTTGATAGTGGTCAGTTGTCATTTCTGATTAAACCGGGAGTGCCGCTGTTTCTTTTTTTTAAGTCAGCAGCTACAGATACAGCAGCTGCTGGCTTTTTAAATGTGGACGATCGGCTCTCGGGTGCTGCCGCCGCCGCCATCTTCAGTGTGGGAATCAGGAAGTGAAGCGTTGCGACTTCACTTCCCAGTTCCTATTGCGCATTCTCGAGTCGCGCTGTGCAATAAGGACGGTCCCTGCTGTCTCTGGGATCCGTGTGTTTCCTAGCAGACAGCGGGGGCAAATACACACAGATTCTGTGGCTATCTATGCCAGGAAGTGGGTGCAGATACCTGTATTATACAGGTATCTGTACCCCCCTCCCCCCTGAAAGGTGCCAATTGTGGTGCCAATTGATGAGTGGAAGTTCCACTTTAGGGTGATTTGACTTCAGCAGCTTTAACCTTTTCCCTGCCAAAACATTTTTTTTTTAAAGTTTTTTGGCATGCAAAATAAGTACAAAATTTCAGTAAAATAACACACTAAAATGGAAAATGTAATACTTACCTTTCTGTAAGTTTCCTTTCCTGGTGCCTATCCATGGTAGCATACGCATGGTTGGTTGCTCCACCCCCAACCAACAGGAAATAAATTAAGTCTGATACCCATCTCAGCGAGCCACAGAGCCTGAGATGGTCGATTCCTGCCCCTCCACAGCTCAGCACTCCAGTGAGTGTAGGGGGGCGGGGCACAGCGGAGAGCTTCTGATTGACAGTCTGCAGCTCTCTGCTCGGGGAGCTGTGAGAACTGAGCCATCCGCATTGTTTGATCGCTCGGTTCTTAGTGCAGAGGCCTGGACCAATGCTGCATCCACCTAGGTAAGTGTGATTCTGTAAAAACAAAACAAAAAAAACCCCATTCTTTTTTAAGGATTATATAAAAGGGAGAGCATATGCTGCCATGGATAGGTACCAGGAAAGGAAAATTACGGAAAGGTATTACATTTTTCGTGTTCCTGGTGCCTCCATGGCTGCATACATATGATAAATAAATCGCTCACAGAGAGGGTTCCTGCAAAAGTTTTTTGTTTAATTTCGATTACAAAGTAGACAACTGTAAAGCTTTTTCCCAAGTCACGGGAAGTAAGCGCAGCTGGATACAGGATGTCATGATAGTGTGTCATGATATCCACATCAAATAAATATATATATGTATATATATGTATATATAGTGACTGTCCATATATAAATTCAGTGCAAAGCATGAATATCTGTGATGTTCAGAGTTGTATTTTCTTGTATCAAAAGGGGAAAATTAAAGCCTCTTACCAGACAGGATGGATCCCAGATTATAGGGATCAAACACGCATGTTATCAAGGTAACCACCTGCGATATTCCACTCTGTTAAACTCCAATATGAGGACTTCCTCCCACTGTGGTAATTACTCCACCAGAGGTTTAAGGAATAATATTCAAATATATATATATTATCTATCTATCTATCTAGAGAGAGAGAGAGACATTCACTATAAATATAATTTATTTTATCATTTGTTGTGGATATTATTACAGGAATTTGTCTTATTTTTTCACTTTATTGGTTAGGATCGTGCACTTCCGTATAATATATATATATATATATATATATATATATATATATATATATATATATATATAGTATTTCAATTTTAGAATCGCAGCACTACACATTGTTTGCATTTTTATATTTTACACCAATTAATTTTCACTATTCTTTGGGTAAGCGCAAGATATTAAAACTTATTTATAGTGTGTCATGAAGGTGGTAAAAGATGACCAACTTGTCCCGTGACAGATAGTCCTGGAGAGATTCGTGCTAAAGCCGCCCAAGAAGAGGCCATTCCAGGTGATCCATGATCCTGCAGGCTTGAGGACAGAAAAAGGATGACGTATGGGGGGCTGACTCTTTCTTTGGGTCCCCAAACACTTTTTATGGCAATAGCTAGCATATAAGCCTTTAAAACGAACACTTTTGATTTTTCACATTTGTGTTCCAGAGACTTTAATGGTGTTTGCATATTCGCACAAATTTTTTGTCTGTTTGCATGTTCTGGTTCAAACTAAACATTATTAGTATCCATACTGCCCCAGGGGACAGTTTTTAAAGTGGCAGTTTTTAGGAGCAGTGTTTTTAATAATGCTTATAAAAATGAAATATTCTTTTAAATATCGTGCCTGGGGGCACCCTTAGTCTGCCTGTAAAGTGGTGCATCTTTCTCATGTGTTTTACTGTGCCGCAACAAAATTACATTTCTAAAGGAAAAAAATTTGATTCAAAATGGCTTGCGGCTGTAATGTATTGCCGGTAATATAGATGATAAACCTTTGAAAAAAATGGTGTGAATGCCCCCCCCCCCCCCCCCCCCCAATCCATACCAGGCCCTTCAGGTTTTATATGGATATTAAGGGGAACTCCATGCCAAAATTTAAAAAAAAGACCCTTTTCCGAGCAAGCAGCCATGGCAGACCAGGAAAGGAGGGGGGACGAGCGAGCACCCCCCCCTCCTGAACAATATCAGGCTGCTTGTCCTCAACATGGGAAGGGTGCTTTAGGGCCCCCCCCAAAGTATCTTGTCCCCATGTTGATGGGGTCAAGGGCCTCATTCCCACAACCCTTGCCCGTGGTTGTGTGGGTCTATGGGCGGGGCTCTTATCGGAATCTGGAAGCCCCCTTTAACATTGTACCGCAACCCATTCACCAAAAAAAATGTAAAAAAAAAGTAAAAACAACAGGAGACAGTTTTTGACAATTCCTTTATTAAAAAAAAAAAAAAAAGTGTCCCGCAATGTCAATCCATCTTTATGGACCAATCACAGCTCCCGGACGCCAAAAAATAGAACAAAAAGGCGTCCCGCTGACTGCTGTCTCTTGGCTGTGACAGCTGTTATATAAGCAAGGTCACCCGGTGACATTTTTCAGATTTACACACACTCTTGCCAGCTGCAGCATGTGCGTAACTCCCCCCACCTCCACACTCCCCAATCCACCACCATAGCAGTAAAAGAGTTAAAAATATGTTTATAGGCAATATGTTTTCTTTTAGTTTAGTAGGATTTAACCACTATTTGTCCTGATGACCATTGTCTATAGAGGGGGAATCCAGAATTTTAAAGTGGAACCTACGGTAACATTTTTATATCTGGTCTCCTCATGTCAGTATAATACTGGGTCAGCTCTGCCCCTGCCCCTTTGTTAGGATCAGTGATGTAAGTAACTGAGTTAAAGTAAACGGCGGGGGGCGGTAGATGTAATTGCCGCAATTACTATATGGTGGTGGAATTTTCACAGGTTTTTGCAAATTCAGTTATCTGCTGATCCGAAAAATGATCCGATCCGTGACTCTGATCCGAGGAACGATCCGATCCGTGAGTTTGGGGGGGACAGATGTACAGAGGGGAAACAGATATGTTTGTGGGGGGATGACAGCCGTGTAGTGGGGTAGAGAGGGGGAACAGATATATGTGTGGGGGGGGAACAGATGTGCCGGGGGGCACAGAGGGGAAATAGACGTGCAGGGGGGCACAGAGGGGAAATAGACGTGCAGGGGGGTACAGAGGGGAAATAGACGTGCAGGGGGGGAACGCGCCCCTTGCTTACAGTAATACTAGACCCGCCCCTTAGAATATAAAAAAAAAAGTCACAGTTACTTTGCTGAGTAACTAATTACTTTTCCAATGTAGTAACTGAGTTACTAACGCAATTCCTTTTTGGGAGAAGTAATTTGTAACCTAACTAATTACTTTTTTAAAGTAAGATGACCAACACTGGTTAGGATCACCCTACACTATAATAAAAAGGAGTGTTTTTGTCTTTTTGTTCTTGCACAAGGACGTGCCTGCCTTATCCAGCATTAGGTTCCCCTTCTGCTGTTCCTACACAGGTTCAACTTTTTTATTTATAGTTACATAGTAGTTGAGGTTGAAAAGAGACGCAAGTCTATTAAGTCCAACCTATGTGTGTGATTTTATATCAGTACATAACATAGTATAGGACATTGTATATCACTGTATGTTGTGGTCATTCAGGTGCTTATCTAATAGTTTCTTGAAACTACTGATGCTCCCCACTAAAACTACCACCTGTGGAAGGGAATTCCACATCCTTGCCGCTCTTACGGTAAAGAACCCTCTATGCTGAGAAAACCCTGTCACTACATTATACTGTGTTATGTTACTTTTATTACTATATACAGTGGTGTGAAAAAGTGTTTGCCCCCTTCCTCATTTCCTGTTCCTTTGCATGTTTGTCACACTTAAGTGTTTCGGAACATCAAACCAATTTAAACAATAGTCAAGGACAACACAAGTAAACACAAAATGCAATTTGTAAATGAAGGTGTTTATTATTAAAGGTGAAAAAAAATCCAAACCATCATGGCCCTGTGTGAAAAAGTGATTGCCCCCCTTGTTAAAACATACTCTAACTGTGGTTGTCCACACCTGAGTTCAATTTCTCTAGCCACACCCAGGCCTGATTATTGCCACACCTGTTCACAATCAAGGCATCACTTAAATAGGAGCTGCTTGACACAGTAAGGTCCACCAGAAGATCCTTAAAAGCTACACATCATGCCGAGACCCAAAGAAATTCAGGAACAATTGAGAAAGAAAGTAATTGAGATCTATCAGTCTGGAAAGGGTTATAAAGCCATTTCCAAAGCTTTGGGAATCCAGCGAACCACAGTGAGAGCCATTATCCACAAATGGCGAAGACATGGAACAGTGGTGAACCTTCCCAGGAGTGGCCGGCCGCCCAAAATTACCCCAAGAGCGCAGCGACGACTCATCCAAGAGGTCACAAAAGACCCCACAACAACGTCCAAGGAACTGCAGGCCTCACTTGCCTCAGTTAAGGTCAGCGTTCATGCCTCCACCATCAGGAAAAGACTGGGCAAAAATGGCCTGCATGGCAGAGTTCCAAGGAGAAAACCACTGCTGAGCAAAAAGAACATCAAAGCTCGTCTCAATTTCTCCACAACACATCTTGATGATCCCCAAGACTTTTGGGACAACATTCTGTGGACCAATGAGACAAAAGTGGAACTCTTTGGAAGGTGTGTGTCCAAGTATATCTGGCGTAGAAGGAACACTGCATTTCAGAAAAAGAACATTATACCAACAGTAAAATATGGTGGTGGTAGTGTGATGGTCTGGGGCTGTTTTGCTGCTTCAGGACCTGGAAGACTTGCGTGATAAAAGGAACTATGAATTCTGCTGTCTACCAAGAGATCCTGAAGGAGAATGTCCGACCATCTGTTCGTGTACTCAAGCTGAAACGAACTTGGGTTCTGCAGCAGGACAATGATCCTAAACACACCAGCAAGTCCACCACCGAATGGCTGAAGAAAAACAAAATGAAGACTTTGGAGTGGCCTAGCCAAAGTCCTGACCTGAATCCTATTGAAATGTTGTGGTATGACCTTAAAAAGGCCGTTCATGCTCGAAAACCCTCTAATGTAACTGAATTAGGACAATTCTGCAAAGATGAGTGGGCCAAAATTCCTCCAGGACGCTGTAAAAGCCTCATTGCATGTTATCGCAAACGCTTGGTTGCAGTTGTTGCTGCTAAGGGTGGCCCAACCAGTTATTAGGTTTAGGGGGCAATCACTTTTTCACACAGGGCCATGATGGTTTGGATTTTTTTTCACCTTTAATAATAAACACCTTCATTTACAAATTGCATTTTGTGTTTACTTGTGTTGTCCTTGACTATTGTTTAAATTGGTTTGATGTTCCGAAACACTTAAGTGTGACAAACATGCAAAGGAACAGGAAATGAGGAAGGGGGCAAACACTTTTTCACACCACTGTATTATTAATTTTTTTGTAACCCTTGTTGTAACTAACTCTGCTAAAAATCTCCAATAAAAACATTTGAAAAAGAAAAAAGAACCCTCTATGCAGTTTAAGGTTAAACCTCTTTTCTTCTAATCTTAATGAGTGCCCACACGTCTTATTAAACTCTCTTCCGCGTAAAAGTTTTATCCCTGTTGTGGGGTCAATTGTCAATTGGGGTCAAATGTAGAGGCAATTCGGGTCACAATGGGTAAGTAGATCACAGGAACAAAGAGCCGGAATCACAGGTGAGCTGAAGACAAACCAGCAATTTGTGAATGCTGGTGCTCCTTTTATAGGCCGGCAAAGGGTCACGCCACTGCGTGCGCTTGTGTGCCGCTCAGTGGGGCCGTGAACGCACACGCGTCGTAGTGCGGTTCTATTGCGCACAAGTGTACGCCAGATTGCTGTTCTTGTGGGCATGCGTGCAGGAATGCGCAACTGGTACAGCCTGTTTGCCTGATAGTGCCCCACCCCCGAGGGCCGACCTCCGGATGCCCAGACTGGCCATTAGCTCCGGATGTTCCTGATGGAAGATACTGATTAATCTTGGGGCATGAAGGTTTCTGGGGCAGGCCATTCTAGAATTGCTTTGACCTTTTGGGGGTCCATGGCAATTCCTTCAGTAGAGATGACAAAACCTAGGAATTGAACCGTGGTTTTTTCTAATTCACATTTTTCCACCTTAAGGTATAGTCGATGTTATCTGAGGATGGTGAGGACCTTTTTTACATGGACCCGATGAAGTTCCATGGTGGCAGAAGAAATAAGGATGTCATCCAAGTAAACAACTACAAAGTCATCAAGGTAGTCTCTAAAGATATTATTTACTAGGTGCTGGAATGTGGCCGGGGCGTTGCACAGGCCAAATGGCATCACCAAGTACTTGTAGTGACCAAATCTGGATCTGAAGGCTGTTTTTCACTCATCACCGTCACGGATTCGGATGAGATTATAGGCGCCCCGTAAATCTAATTTGTAAGATATTTTGGCAGTCCGGAAGCACTGGAATAACTCAGGGATGAGTGGAAGCAGGTTACGGTTCTTGATGGTTATCTTGTTGAGTTCCCTGTAATCAATGCAGGGTCTGAGAGAGACATCTTTTTTCCCCACAAAGAAAATGCCAGCCCCTGCTAGAGATGAAGATGGGCAAATAAAACCTTTTTCTAGGTTCTCGTCAATATAGGCTTTGAGAGCCTTTAGTTCAGTCTCAGGCAATGGAAATATTCGCCCAAAAGGGATCTCAGAGCCAGGTAGCAGTTCAATAGGGCAGTCGTAAGACCGGTGAGGTGGTAAACGGTCGGCCTTCTTTTTATCAAACACATCCTTAAATTCTTGATAGACTGGAGGGATGTGCTGGAGGTTATCCGATACTGGAACGACTGCCATGTGGGGAGCTGGAACGAAGCAATGCTGGGTACAATAAGAGGTGAAGAAGACCTTTTTCTTGTCCCAATTGATTTGAGGGTTATGGGCCTACAGCCAGGGGAGTCCTAAGATAATAGGAGTCCATGATAGTAAGAATTGGTTGGGTTTCTTGTGTAACTGGTCCAGAGTGCGGAAGAGACCCATCAGCTAGGTGAACGAGAAAATGTGGTCTCTTTTATTCAGGCATGGAATATGCAGTCTGAGCAATAGATATGTCCAGGAAGCAGCTGCATGCTCCCGAATCAATCATGGCCGGTAGTTGAATCTTCTACACCAGCTGTAGGGAAACAGAAAGAGTCACGTAAGACTGAGCAAGACCTGTGGCTTGATAGTTCATAACACACTGCGGGGGCAACTTACAGCCTCTCACTGGGCAGTTGTGAAGGTAGTGTCCGAGCCCACCGCAGTATAGGTACAGGTTGGCCTGGCGTCTTCGTTGACGCTCCTCAGGGGTAAGACGTGGACAAACTAGTCCCAACTGCATTGGTTCCTCTTCTGGGGCCGAGGGGCCTGAAGGAACTGGGATTAGCAGATAGGGAGCAGTGGCCTTAGGAAGCATCCAGGTGGGCCGAGAGACCTGGAGGGGCTCAGAGCGCCGCTCACGCATTCGTCTGTCCAGCTTCGTGGCCAATTGAATTAAGTCCTCTAAGGAAGCGGGGGTCTCTGCTCGGGCCAGCTCATCCTTTAAATTCTCAGAGAAGCCTAACCGTATTGATATCGAAGGGCAGCCTCATTCCAGCCATTGTCAGCTGACCATTTGCGAAATTCAACTGTATAGTCCTCCACCGGTCTCCTCCCTTGTGACAGAGCGTGCAGAGTGGCTGGGGATCGCCATATAATTGACCCATGGCCTCGAAGAAGGTATCCACAGTATTCAAAAGGGGACTTCTTTGCTCCATGAGGCTGTGGGCCCAGGCTTGGGGCTCTTTGGACAACAGAGAGATGATGAATCCGACTTTGACAATCTCGGAAGAAAAAGTCCTGGGTTGCAGAGCCAGATACAGGGAGCAAGCATTTTTAAAAGCTCAGAATTTTTTCTGGTCGCCCGAAAATCGCTCAGGTGTGGGTACTCTGGGTTCGGGAACTGCCATCATCATAGTGGGTGGTGACTGGATCTGAGGTGCAGATGCTCCACTAGTGGAGGCTTGCGCTGTATTCACTGGCACAGGAGTCACAGCCAATTGCTGGAGTCGGCCATCAATTTGCGTGTTGCCCTCCTGTAATTTCTGCACCGCTTCCATGAGAGCTGTGACTTGTTGGCATAGGATTTCCAAAGGAGAACCCACTCTGTTGGCCTCTGTCATGGCTGGTTTGTACTATCATAAAAGGAGTACTCACCAAGGCCACATTTCAGAGAGCGGTCACTGTTGCGACTCGGCGCACACCACCCCTGAAGATGGCACAGAGAGTGGTTGGCACCAAGAGGCACAAGCTACCAGCAGGACCGCTTACTTGCTTGAAGTTCAAGGAGTAGCTTGTGCAAAGCAGGTAGGTAGCGGCCCAGGGAGGGTCCAGGAAACAACATCAACAAGTTCGTCAGCTGATAAACAAAGTGCAAATGCAGGCCGAGTGTCAAACACCGTTCAAGAGTCCAGCAACAAGTAGTAATAAGAAACGCTGAGACAAAGGCAATCCAAGAGCAGGCTGAGGGTCGATCACAGGAGACATGAGGCAAAGTCCAGGTACAGGCTGAGGGTCAAACACCAGAGAGAGCAGAAGTCCAAGAAACAAGCCAAGAGTCAGTTCCAGGAGTGAGTCAGCGTAGTCTAGAGGCAATCCGGGTCACAACGGGTAAGTAGATCACAGGAACAAGGAGCAGGAATCACAGGTGAGCTGAAGACGAACCAGCAATTCGTCTGAGTGCTGGTGCTCCCTTTATAGGCTGGCAAAGGGTCATGCCATGTGTGCGCTTGTGTGTGCGCGCGGCGTTCAGTGGGGCTGCGAACACGCATGCGCCGTAGCGCAGTTCTATTGCGCACAAGTGTGCGCCAGAGCACCGTTCCCGTTCGCATGCGCGCAGGAATGCACAACTGGCGCAGTCTGTTTCCCTGATAAACAGGATGTGCCAACACAGGAGCATAAACAAAGGCAGGCTTGAAACTATCAAAGGCTTTAAAGGACACCGGAGACCAACTCTGTGGGTTACCGTCCTTTCTGGTCATATCAGTCAGGGGCTTGACCAGAAACGAGAAGTTACTAATAAACTTCCGATAATATTTGGCAAACCCCAGAAAACACCGCAGAGGGCGTAAACCCATGGGTCGCGGTCACTGTAGGACTGCTAAAAGTTTCTCTGGGTCCATCGAAAAACCAGCAGTGGAAATTACATAACCCAGGAATTTAAACTGTTCACGATGGAATTCGGACTTCTACAATTTACAATACAATACAATAGATAGCACACGACAGACATTTGTGTGGTGGCTCTCCAGGGACTTGGAAAATATGAGGATATCATTGAGGTAAACCACCACACATGACTGCAACAAATCTTGGAGGACATCGTTATCGTTAATAAATTCCTGGAAAACTGACGGGGCATTACAAAGGTCAAAAGGCATTATGAGGTACTCATAATGGCTTGTTCTGGTATTAAACACAGTTTTCCACGCGTCGCCCTCCTTAATCCTCACGAGATTGTATGTCCCTCTCAAATCAAGCTTCGTGAAAACCATTTCTCCCTTGAGGCGGTCAAATAACTCCAGAATCAACTGAATGGATAGGCATTCTTAATCGTGAAATGATTGAGACCCCTATAATCAATAGAAGGTCTCAGTTCACCACTCTTCTTCACAAAGAAGAAACCAGCACCAGCAGGAGACAAGGATTTGTGGATGAAACCTTGAAAAAGTGCCTCTGCAACATACTCCTCCATGGCCTTATCCTCCAAGACTGACAAAGGGTAAACCCGGCCACGAGGGGGTATGGCACCAGCTTGAAGGTCAATTGTGCAATCATACAACCGGTGTGGAGGCAAACGACCAGCTTGTCCTTTGTCAAAGACATCGCTAAAATTGCAGTACTCCTCCGGCAGGGAGGAGAGTGAAGAGGTGCACAGGACTTTGGCTACCTTCCCGGAAGCATGTCTTACTGCATTTTGGTGACCAGGAGAAAACCTCAGCACGGAGTCCATCAAATGAGGGGTTGTGCCTCTGTAACCAACAATAACCAATAACCAGCACAAGCTTAGGTGAGGAAATAACTTGGGATTGGATTATCTCATGGTGAAGAGCCCCTAAAGCCATGGCCAAAGAATCTCATGAGTCACATGGGCAGGCTGTAGAGGTTTCCCATCAAGAGCCTCAATGGCAAGTGGAGTGTCACGCAGCTGCAGCGGAATCATGTGCTTCGACACAAAGGCAGCATCAATGAACAGGCTTGCAGCCCCAGAGTCGATTAGAGCCTGTATCTCATTGGACGACTCAGCCCAAGAAAAAGGGACTAAAACCAGGGGCTTATCCTTCTGGATATCTGGGGACAAAACAACGCCACCTAAGGTCTGTCCATGACAGGACCTCAAGGTTCGCGCATTCCCTGGACGGGTAGGACAAGACTTCAAAAAGTGACCTGCCTGGCCACAATAAAGGCACAATCTCTCTCTCCTCCTAAAAGTTCTCTCATCGGCAGGGAGACGCGTGAAACCCAAGTGCATGGGTTCACCTTCACTGACCGACTCGGTACCAGGATGGGACTGCAAGGCACAGAGACAAAGGTACAGAAGGCTTCCGCATTGCTCCTTAAAAGAGAGTCTTTCTCTGAGTCTGGAGTCAATGAGGATGGCAAACGTGATCAACTTCTCCAGCTCAGTGGGTATATCTCGGGCTGCTATCTCATCCTTGATGGTATCTGAGAGACCATGAGAAAAAGCAGCCATGAGGGCCTCATTGTTCCAAGCAACCTCTGCTGCCAGAGTACGGAATTCAAATGGTATAATCAGCAACATTTCTCGTACACTCTGTTTGATGGACATGAGACACTTGGCAGCAGAAGTGTGGGAATGTAAAATAACCTTTTAAAGGAGGCCACAAACTCAGGGTAACTCAAGACAACAGGCTTCTGCGTCTCCCATAGAGGGTTTGCCCAGGCCAAGGCTCTTTCAGAAAGCAAAGATATCACAAAATCGACTTTTCTTCTGTCCGTGTGAAACACCTGGGGCAACATCTCAAAGTATATCTCAACCTGGTTGAGAAACCCTCTGCATTGGACTGGATCACCCCCAAATCACTGCGGAAGCAGAGCGGAGCCAGACACATCTCTTATAGAGGTAATACTTGAGGAGGGTGCCTGCACAGAGACTGGCACAGGTTGTACCGGAGCAGCTACAGTGGGAGATTCCAGTGAGCCGCACGACTCGAGAGCGTTTATAACGCCATGGCAAAGTGGTCCATGCGGTGATCCTGCTCATCCAATCTGGAAAAAATATTACTAACAAGTGGATTGACTGCATCCTCTGAATTCATGGCCTTCGCCTGCTGTCAGAAACCATGAATCAGACTGAGAAAGGAGTACAGTTAGATCACACTTATTTAATATTATAAATAAAAAGGTAAACAGAGTAAACATAGTTAAAACATATTAGTGATGGGGGCGTGGCTTGGGCATGGCCGCGTGAGGAAGCAGGATCCCAGAGCTCCTCACACACCGCAGCTAAATTAGCCTGTTCCGGCGGATATATCGCCCCTTAACCATCCTCATTGGCATGTCCCAGCGCCGGAGGGCCTCCTCCAGACATCGGGGTACCTCGCAGCCTGGAAGCGGCTCCATAGGGGCATATTTTGGCAGCAAAGGCGGGCAGCACGAGTCTCCCAAGATGGCGGCCGGGAAGGGACGTGGAACGAACGATATGGCGGAGGCATGTGTTCAGCCGCAGTCGGCCAGGTCACCTATACAGACGCCGCAGCTGGTAAGAGATAGCGCTCCCCCTGACTCCCCTGGCTCTTCAGCCTCTCTAGATCAGGGCTCTGAAGCCTCAGCATTGATGGGTGACAGGGACTTGAAGCAGCATATCTGGTCTCTCCCCACAAGAGAGGACCTAGACCGCTTTGCCACTAGAGTTGAGAAGGCCTTTAAGCAGGACATAGAGCAACTGAAGGAGGACACAGCTCAGTTGGGGAATAGGCTGGAAACCCTTCAACAGACAGTGGAGGAAGCGTTGCCAGTGATTACACAGTTAAGGGACAAGTACGCAGCACAGGATCAACAGATAGAAGCACTGATTTCACAAATTGATGATTATGAGAATCGCAGCTGCAGGTCCAACATCCGCATACGGGGGTTGCCAGAGGCAACGGGAGCTAAGGACATTGTTCCTACCTTGCAAGGCATCTTTAAAGAGCTCCTGGGCCTCCCCCCCCACAGCGACCATGGAAATTGACAGGGCACACAGGGCCCTTTGCCCCTTGTCACAAGATGTCGATAACCCCCGGGATATCATTTGCAAATTGCATAAATACACGGTGAAGGACCAAATAATGCAACTCATGTGCAAACGCCCCTACTTTGACTTTGATAGTGCAAGCCTGTTCTTTTATCAAGACCTGTCCAGGCGCACTTTGATGCAGCGCAGGGCATTACACCCCCTCTTGGACTCCCTCCGCACAGCAGGCATTACTTATAGATGGGGGTTCCCCTTTAGCCTCCATACTGAACGAGATGGGAAGTCTGCCACTTTGCGTACTAAGGACGACCTTCCTGTTGCAACTGAACCTGGACCCCGTGGACATTCCTGATTGGAGGCTCTCCACGAATATACAGACAGTGCAAGCTCCCCCACCATGGCAGCAGGCCCGACCCAACCGACCTCCGCGGCACCGCAAGCGCTCATCCTCGACGACTGCGCGACAAGAGCCCATGGTAGGGACTTAACAGCGCTCCACTTGCCGCCACTTTCTTCATGCTTACCCTTGGATGGCCTTTGACCAAGCGCCCACAGCTTACAGTAGAGCTACCAACAGTACATGCATTGGCGAAGTGTGCCTTATTTGCCTAGTCTGCGGCTCCTCTACTTTTCAGTATTATTTTTCAGTTTTATTTTTCCTTTTCTTTTTTCCCCCTTTTTTTGGGGGGTGCTGACAGCACTTTTTGCAGAGTTTGCACGGCGCACGGCCGAAGGAACTGCCGTGAGAGATTACAGTTGTTTATTGTGTACTACAGTTTTATGGCATATCAGTGACTTAAAGGGCTTTTTACTCCCCGGACACTTACAGCGTTTCTAGTAGTGAGGGGCGGGTTTTTTTTAGAGTTGTCCATGCCCAGTTACGTTCCCACGTAGGATTACCCGTATTGGGTACTAGCCCAGGATTGGGCGCTTTGCCGGGCGCTAGCTGCTCCCTTGTATTGGGGGGGTGGTGGGCGCCGGGCAAACAGTTTTTGGTACACCTGTGCCGCATCTTTGTGGCACCGGTGGGCCTAGACCACGGGATGTTATTTGTTTTATACGATGTGCTAATGCTTTCCTTTTTTCTTTCCTTCATTTTCCTTTTTCTGTTTTTTGTTTTTTGTGTCCCCATCCTCCTCTCTACCCCCCCCCCCCCCTTCTTGCTTCCCCTCATCCCAGCCTACCTTGTTGTTCCCTGATAGGCTGGAGCTACCGGAATCTTGTCTCGCTGGACACCGCAGAACTAGGAAGGTCGCCTGGACGGAACCCACAGACACAACATGGCCTACACTTAGGGTAGTGTCGTATAACGTGCGGGATATGTGTTCCCCTAACAAGAAAATAGGCTATGGTTAGAACTGAAACGCCTGGGGGCACAAGTGGTGTTTTTACAGGAGACCCACTTTACCGATACCTCTCTCCCTAAATTGCCCACACACCTATTTTCGCAATAGTTCCTGAGTAACTCGCCTACACCCAAATCCAGGGGCACGGCTATAGCCATTCACAAAAATTGCCAGTTCCAACCCCTGGAACATAAGGTAGACCCCCAGGGATGCTATGTGTTCCTGAAAGGCACCCTCCTAGGTCAGGCATATACATTTGCTACGCTCTACGCCCCTAACACCCAACAACTTACATTTATAGATCAAACCCTCTCTACACTGGCGGACTTTAGGGAAGGTAGATTAATCCTGGGAGGGGACTTTAACGTCAGCCCAGACCCCACACTTGACACCTCCGCAAGTAGATCGTCACATTCCCATGCCTTCCTGAGACATTTCCGTAGATCCTTCCAGGACTATGCCCTGGTGGACTGCTGGAGAGCAATACATGCATCTGAAAGGGATTATAGCTACTACTCTGGAGTACACAAGGTGTACACTAGAATAGATTTGCTGCTAGTGGACCAGGACACCTTGGATTTTATCCTGGGAGCAACCATAGATCTCATAACGATCTCCGATCATGCCCCGGTGACGCTTACACTTTCACTGGCCCAGGCCTCGACTAAAGCAAGGACGTGGAGACTGAACGAGAACTTGTTAGATGACCTGGCAGTGGTGACGTGGGTGCAGGAGACTCTGACACACTACTTCGCGGAGAATGATAATGGGGAAGTGAGCAAGGGCATTCTCTGGGAGGGACATAAAGCCGTGGTCCGGGGCACCTTTATTGCGCTGGAAGCTAAACTTAACAAAGAGAGGCGGGCGAGCTTCCTGAGGGTGTTGCAGGAGCTGCAACGCGCTGAGCTTGCACATAAAAGAAAGTCGGGCTCTATGGAGCTCCAGCGTTTGACAGAACTCAGACAAATATTTTATAAACTGCTGGACCGGAAAATTAACCGGAAACTGTGCTATCTGGCCCACACTTACTACGAACACGGCAACAAGTGCGGCAGGCTACTGGCCCGAGCGCTTCGAAAAAAGAGACTCCTGGCCCATGTATATAAATTGTGCTCTCCCACTGGGGAATCTACACAGCACACATCCAAGATAGTTTCTATGTTTCGCGATTATTATGCAAACCTATACCACTTGGACCTTGCCTCCTCCCTGGCTGACATAGCCCTTAAGAAGACACGCATACAGTCATACCTCTCTTCCGTTGGGCTCTCCACCCTTGCTACGGATCAGGCAACTGACTTAGAATGCCCAATTACAGGGGAAGAAATCTTAGCTACGATTAAGTCCATGCCTACAGGCAAGAGCCCCGGCCCTGATGGTTTTATTAGGGCCTACTATGTAAAGTTCTTTGACAAACTGCAATCCCCTTTATGTGCCCTCTTCAACTCCCTCGCCTCAGGTGGGGTCTTGCCACAAGAGACCTCGCTGGCGCATATTACCATGCTCCCGAAAGAAGGGAAAGACCTATCCCAACCACAAAGTTATCGCCCAATCTCCCTCCTGAACACGGACCTTAAAATCTTTTCCAAAATTATTGCCGGAGTTGATCCACGCTGATCAGACAGGCTTTATAATGGGGCAAGAAGCTAGAGACAACTCCAATCGCGCTGTCCAGCTTGTCCACTGGGCACGTACACGCGGTCGGATGCCTCCATACTTGGTGCTGTCTACAGATGCGGAGAAGGCATTCGATAGCGTGGAATGGGAATTTCTGAACGCAGTGCTTCGGGGCACGGGGCTGGGCCCATGCATGTTGCGATGGATCTCGGCTCTTTATATGTCTCCTACCGCCCGGGTTAAGGTGAATAGTGGCCTTTCCTCACCGTTCCCTATTCGTAACGGCACGAGACAGGGTTGCCCGCTCTCGCCCCTTCTATTTGCACAGGTTTTGGAACCATTACTGCAGAGGGTCAGAGACAATCCCAGTGTCAAGGGGCTGAAGGCGGGCTCCTTAGAGCACAAACTTTCTGCTTATGCGGACGATATATTGTTTCATGTGGTGGACCCTCTGGTCTAGTTGCCGAATCTGATGGGAGAACTGCAGGCGTATGGAGAGGTATCCAATTTTCGGATAAATTATTCCAAATCAGAGATACTGACGATCACCGTTCCTCCGGCTTTGGGGGACACCTTGAAGGGCTCATTTCCGTTCACGTGGGCTGCCCCCTCCTTTAAATATCTAGGTGTCCAGCTCACGGATAGTACTGTTTACCTGTATGCACACAACTATTTGTCCCTAATGCAGAAGATTTCAATGGATTTATCCACTTGGGACAAATCACTTTTTACCTGGGTGGGACGAACAAATATTTTGAAAATGACAATACTACCCCGCATTTTGTTTCCCCTACAAATGATACCGATACATCTGACCCAACGGTTTTTCTCGAACCTACGTAGCCTTTTTGTTAAATTCGTGCGGGGTGGGAAGAAGCCGCGTTTGGCCATAGCAACGCTCCAACGCTCTAAGCTGAAAGGAGGCCTGGGCATACCTAACATACTCCAATACTACCAAGCGATCGCATTACAACGCATTTTAAATTGTAAGTTTCATACGCTACATAAGCTATGGGTCCCCCTGGAAAAGACTATGGCGGGCAGAGACTTGGCCTATGCACCCTGGGTCCCGGCGGGCTCTCAGGGTGGGTTTCCCCATTTACAGTCCACTCCCTGGAAACGTGGGATAGGGTTAACACACTCCTTGCACTGGCGCCACAGTTATCCCCTCTGACACCGGTGAGTGGGTACCCGTGGTTCTCCCCTGGGGAACAGATGGCCGTGTTAGGTTCGTGGATAGAGGATGGGAAGGTCAGCCTGGACAGATTTGTAGAGGGAGGGGCGGTGGTACCGCTTTCTACTTTGAGGGAACGATATGGCAGCTTCCCCTTTGATTTCTGGAGGCATCGCCAACTGGAGGCCTTCATAACCAAGCACCGTAGACAGACACCACTTTGGGCCACGCTGACAGCCTTCGAGAACATGTGGGCATCCGCAGAGCCACCGACACACGTGATCTCGGAGATGTATGGACTGTTAGAGTCCACCCCACCTAATCCCAAACCACACTATATTATGGACTGGGAAAAGGACCTCCAACATGAATTCACAGGCGACCAGTTACATTGTTTATACCGCCTAACACATACCAGCTCGATAGACTCTAAGACTCAAGAAAATAACTATAAAATTTTATCCAGGTGGTACAGGGTACCCGTCACCTTGGCCAGAATCTTCCCAAACACTCCGAATGTATGCTGGAGGGGATGTGGAATGAAAGGCACCTTCCTCCATATTTGGTGGGAGTGCCCCATGCTAGCGCCATTCTGGACTATGGTTCGCAAACATGTGTCAGACAGTCTGGGTATTGATATCCCAGCCCTGCCTAAGCACTTCTTGCTCCACATACCCACTATGCCTCCATCACGATATAAAAAGAGTGTACTCCCCCACCTCCTCAATGCAGCCAAACGCTTAGTACCACTACATTGGAAGAGCTCGCAAATTCCAAACGAGCAGGACTGGTTGGGGAAGGTGGGGGAGATAATGGAAGCGGAGAGTTGGCTGGCCACATGTAGGGACACCAGGGAGAAATTTGAGCACACATGGGCACCTTGGAAGGCCCATGTCCAGACCGCAACTGTGGTTACATCCAGTTTAGATGTCACGCTTCTTGCCCTAGCAGACCCTGAATTTGGGAGACTTGTCCAGGCGAACTTTCCTCCTCCGAATGCGTCTTCTGCTGGTGAGTTGAACACTGAATCCGGTGAGACATGATGATTACACTTCCTTTCCCACCCCCATCCCAACTTGCTTCTCTTTCTGTCTCCCCTTTGCTTCTATACATACTCTAATGGAAGATGTTTGGTTTTGGTTGACTTAATATGTTCTTCCCTCTTCACTATGCGGTGGGAGTCACTTGTAAAGCTTTAACTGCGGCAGGGGGGCACCCCACCCTCCTCTAGTATGGGGGAGGGACCTGCTCATGTGGATCGAATGTCTGGAGAGGGAGGGGTGATGCCCTGGGTTTGTTGAATGGAAGTGACTCTTTACCACCATGTATGCATACATGTAACTTGACTAGGTTGTATGTATCCCCCCATCCCCCATGGAATACCCCCCCTTTTTTCCCCTTATTTCCCCTATGTATGTTGATTTTTTGTGTTGTTTCTCCTTCTTTTTGTTCAATTTTGAAAATGACAATAAAATACAAATTATAATAAAACATATTAGTGATAGATTATAGATTGCGCAAACTACCCAAACAAATGTGGATATAAATAGCTCCTATCATCACTTGTGCTTTAATTATACATGTATCCCATGCAAAATCTAGATAATACCACTTGTGTTATTATATACTATTAAGTGCTCCAGTTCAAACTTTACAAAGCAACTCTTAACAAAAACAGATAACCAATCCAAACAAAACCAAATACGCAACCAAAAAAAAAAAAAAAACAATAAAGCCGTGTAGCTCTCGATTTCTAAATATATTTGGGAAATGGGATACAATTCCCTTGTCACAGTTCTGAAGAAAGTTCCTTTATAAATGGATGGTTAAATCTTCCTATATTCCCGTGCGTAGCTCCACACCAAATCCACCCTTCGTGCCACCACCACCTTACGAAATGGCCACTCACCAGAAATAAATGGAAGCTCGCCTTTGGTTCATTCAATGGATAACCACTCCTTATGTGTGCTTATTCTCCAGTCAGCAATCCACTGGTTATGCAAACTCTATATAAAACGTTTCGACTTATTTATTAAAATTTTTTAAAACAGATTGCACTCACATGTTCCAGTGTCAGCTAGCCAACACTAAGCTTATCCAGCCATGAATCAGGGTGTGCTCTGGGCCAGTATATGTTGTTCTACAGGTGACCACCTTCTCCCTTTCCTTAGTCACGCTATAAACAGTTCCCGCGGCCTCTACACGTTTTGCAGTCCCCTCTGCCTCATCAGGAAGCTACTGGAACCCTCTCCTCCCTCCTATTTATACCCCCTCTTATCTCTTGTGTGATTAATGCCGTTATCCTTGATTTTCGTGTCACCGCGGCTGCCATCTTGTTTCTGGAAGTGCTCAATCCTCCATCTTTGGTGCTGGTGTCTACCATACACCAGTATCCCTGATCGTTTTTGTACTCACTCCAAATACCACCTACATCCTCTATTTATTTTTTAGATCTATCTATTGTGTCCTGGGGTATTACAGCCATCTTTCGGTACCCGGAAGTATTAATTCTGCCATATTTGTTATGGGCACATATTATACTTAAATATCACCTTTCCATTGCTCCTCCATCACCTTGTCCCCGATTTTCCTTACTACACTGTATTATATACTCTGCAGTACACTGTATTGTATACTCTGCACTACACTATTATATACACTGCCCTGCACTGTATTATATACTCTGCCCTGCACTGTATTATATACTCTGCACTACACTGTATGCACAATCCACTAACTGCCCTGCCCAATCTCTCTCCACTAATACACACTACACATGTCCGCCGTTGGAAACAGCCTTATATAGTGTGGGGGGCGTGGGCTTGCACCTGAGCCATGATTGGCCAACCATGGCTCTGACAGTACATTGTGCTGTGATTGGCCAAAGCATACAGGTCAGGTGCATACTTTGGATAAAATCAGCAGCGATCTCGCAGTGCATTATGGGGCACTTAGCTGCAGCAGAAACTTCCCACGAGCACCCTATTTGTTTGTTTGTTTAACAAACAAATGAACACCTGATGTTTGAGTTAAACTTACCTTCAAGTCGAACATCAAGCCCAACACTACAACTATTATAATGATGCACATCTTGCCACCTGGCTGCTGTATCTCGGCTTGCACCTTCTCAGTATCCATCATCTTCAGAGGAGCTCTCTCTTTCATTCAGGTCAACATCCATGGTACATTGCAGCAATACTCAATTCACTGACAAATTCTCACCACCCTGCACGTCAATGTTTCTAAAGGGTCCTAATGTGGCTGGCAGAAGATCCATGACAAAGGCTTGCCCTAATTACTTTATCCTGAGGGCTGGACTGTGTTTTAACTCTGATGCCGCGTACACAAAAAAAAAAAAAAAAACTTGGTAGCTTGAGAAGTCCATATAGAAAGGAGGTCAGTCTGGTCCAGGAATCCCAGAGAACAGGAGCAGCAGCAGATGACATATGTACCCAGGCTGTGGTACTACAACAGGCTGTGTGTTCTTCAGACCAGACTGAAGCCAGGCAATCACTTTCTTGTCTTCCGTACAGCCTTCCCTGCAGCCTTCCCTGGAGGCTGTGGCTCTGGAGTTGGACCTGTGGCAGGAGGAGGAGGAGGAGGATGGGGGAGCACACACAGGTGGTCGTCATCAGTTATTTCCAGGGCTCGAGTCCTGCGGGAATGCATGGGAACGGCGTTTCCGTACTATTTCCACAACGGGAATGCTGTTCCCATTAGCCGCCCGAGTGAATGGTTGCTAGGCATGGGGCCGCTCCGTGTCTAGCAACCGGTCACATGACGTCGGCCGTACAGGTGGGCACGCACTGGCATGAGTCAGTGGGCAGTGTGACACACGCTGCTTGGATCCGGACTGTCCCCTACCTCCCCTCTACGCAGTGCCAGACAGTCCTGGCCTCCTGGGGCCACAGCAGCTGCACTGCTTCCAGTTTACTTCTCTCCCGAGAAGGGAAGAGGATACCAGGTTTGTCACTAGTGTGTAAGTTGCACTCTGCAATACCCTGCCAATACTCTGCAATATAGTAATGGTAGGTTATCCTCGCGCTATAGTGGTAAAGTTAGAGCAGGTTGGTGTGGTTGCAGCAGAAAACACCGACAGAGGTGCAAACCCTCCCCTCAAAGTGACAGTAAATAGTAAATAGATGGTGTTGCGCTCCACATAAAATAAATTAAGTCTAATAACACAATTAATAAATAATCTCATAAAATCTTGAAAACGCACTCATGTGATTAAAATTAAAATCACTAAATAATCGCATAAAATCTTGAAAATGTGCTCATGCGATTAAAAATTCCATTAATTCTAGAATAAATACCAAGTGAATAATACAGTGCTTGAAGCTATTTCCTACTAATATTCATAAAATGAAGAAGCTAAAATAATCTATATACTCGTGATAAAGTGACAAGAAAAAAAAAAAAAAAAAAAAAAAAAAAAAATCGCAAGTCTTAAAATTATCAACAAAATCGTGACATCAAACAAATCTGTGTCAGTCCATGAAAGTGCATACAAGTGCCAGCAATATGTGCAAAAAAGAGTATATATAAAAATATACAATAAAAATATAAAAAACGGTGTATGAAAAAATTATTATCACAAAATGCAAAAGATAGTAGTCCAGCAAACGTGATAAAAAAATGTCTCTAAATAAGTGTACAAAGGCTAAATCATAAAGTTCATGCAGAAGATGAAATAAATCCACGCTGTGCTATGTGAGGAAATGAATCCTATGAACAACCCCGGGATGATTCCACCAGTGATTTTTCAGCTCCTTAAACGTGGGTGCTCACACACTGAGTGCAGTGGGTACCTTACCTCACTGCTGTCAGTAAGACAGCAAAATACTCCAGTGCAGCAGTTGTGTCCTCAAATGGGGTGTATATCCTCAGTAGGTATAGGGGAACTTCAACACTTTGCGGTGTATATCCTAAATGTAGTATGGGCGCCCCCAAAACCTTTTCCTCCAGATATTCCGCAAGGGATCGCAAATCAGACCCAAGAAAGAAAGAGGGGTGCTCCAATAGTGAAGTACGTTCACACAAATACTTTATTATAAAAAGGAACTAAGTCCTGGGTACTCACACTTATACAGTAACAATCAAGCGTTTTTTTCACTAACAAACAACGAACGGCTTCCTCGTTCGTACCCCGGACGTCACTTCCGGTATCCTCCTAGGCCAATCCTACGCGTATCGTCATTGATCACGTGATCAGCGTGGATTTATTTCATCTTCTGCATGAACTTTATGATTTAGCCTTTGTACACTTATTTAGAGACATTTTTTTATCACGTTTGCTGGACTACTATCTTTTGCATTTTGTGATAATAATTTTTTCATACACCGTTTTTTATATTTTTATTGTATATTTTTATATATACTCTTTTTTGCACATATTGCTGGCACTTGTATGCACTTTCATGGACTGACACAGATTTGTTTGATGTCACGATTTTGTTGATAATTTTAAGACTTGCGATTTTTTTTTTTTTTTTTTTTTTTTCTTGTCACTTTATCACGAGTATATAGATTATTTTAGCTTCTTCATTTTATGAATATTAGTAGGAAATAGCTTCAAGCACTGTATTATTCACTTGGTATTTATTCTAGAATTAATGGAATTTTTAATCGCATGAGCACATTTTCAAGATTTTATGCGATTATTTAGTGATTTTAATTTTAATCACATGAGTGCGTTTTCAAGATTTTATGAGATTATTTATTAATTGTGTTATTAGACTTAATTTAAATACTCTGCAATACATACCCTGCCAATACTCTGCAATACATACCCTGCCAATACTCTGCAATACATACCCTGCCAATACTCTGCAATACATACCCTATCAATACTCTGCAATACCCTGCCAATACTCTGAAATTCTCTGCAAATATATACCCTGACAATACTATGCCAATACATACTATGCCAATACTATGCCAATACATACTCTGCAAATACCTTCCAATACCCTGCCAATACTCTCCAATACCCTGCCAATACTCTCCAATACCCTATCAATACGCTGCAATACCCCGCCATACTCTAAAATACCCTGCCAATACGCTGCAATACCCCGCCAATACGCTGCAATACCCCGCCAATACTCTGCAATACCCTGCCAATACCCTGCAATAATACATACCCTGCCAATACTCTGCAATAATACATACCCTGCCAATACTCTGCAATACCCTATAAATACTCTGCAATGCAATACCCTGCCAATACTCTGCAATACATACCCTGCCAATACTCTGCAATACATACCCTGCCAATACTCTGCAATACCCTATCAATACTCTGCAATGCAATACCCTGCCAATACTCTGCAATGCAATGCCCTCCAATACTCTGCAATGCAATGCCCTGCCAATACTCTCCAATACCCTATCAATACGCTGCAATACCCCGCCAATACGCTGCAATACCCCGCCAATACGCTGCAATACCCCGCCAATACCCTGCAATAATACATACCCTGCCAATACTCTGCAATAATACATACCCTGCCAATACTCTGCAATACCCTATAAATACTCTGCAATGCAATACCCTGCCAATACTCTGCAATACATACCCTGCCAATACTCTGCAATACATACCCTGCCAATACTCTGCAATGCAATACCCTGCCAATACTCTGCAATGCAATGCCCTGCCAATACTCTGCAATGCAATGCCCTGCCAATACTCTGCAATGCAATACCCTGCCAATACTCTGCAATGCAATGCCCTGCCAATACTCTGCAATGCAATGCCCTGCCAATACTCTGCAATGCAATGGCCTGCCAATACTCTGCAATGCAATACCCTGCCAATACTCTGCAATACATACCCTGCCAATACTCTGCAATACATACCCTGCCAATACTCTGCAATACATACCCTGCCAATACTCTGCAATACATACCCTGCCAATACTCTGCAATGCAATACCCTGCCAATACTCTGCAATGCAATGCCCTGCCAATACTCTGCAATGCAATGCCCTGCCAATACTCTGCAATGCAATGGCCTGCCAATACTCTGCAATGCAATGCCCTGCCAATACTCTGCAATGCAATGCCCTGCCAATACTCTGCAATACACACCCTGCCAATACTCTGCAATACACACCCTGCCAATACTCTGCAATACACACCCTGCCAATACTCTGCAATACCCTGCCATACTGTGCAATACCCTGCTAATACTCTGCAATAATACATACCCTGCCAATACTCTGCAATAATACATACCCTGCCAATACTCTGCAATAATACATACCCTGCCAATACTCTGCAATAATACATACCCTGCCAATACTCTGCAATACCCTATCAATACTCTGCAATGCAATACCCTGCCAATACTCTGCAATACATACCCTGCCAATACTCTGCAATATATACCCGGCCAATACTCTGCAATACCCTATCAATACTCTGCAATGCAATGCCCTGCCAATACTCTGCAATGCAATGCCCTGCCAATACTCTGCAATACATACCCTGCCAATACTCTGCAATACCCTATCAATGCTCTGCAATGCAATGCCCTGCCAATGCTCTGCAATGCAATGCCCTGCCAATACTCTGCAATACCCTATCAATACTCTGCAATGCAATACCCTGCCAATACTCTGCAATGCAATGCCCTGCCAATACTCTGCAATGCAATGCCCTGCCAATACTCTCCAATACCCTATCAATACGCTGCAATACCCCGCCAATACGCTGCAATACCCCGCCAATACGCTGCAATACCCTGCCAATACCCTGCAATAATACATACCCTGCCAATACTCTGCAATAATACATATCCTGCCAATACTCTGCAATACCCTGCCAATACTCTGCAATACATACCCTGCCAATACTCTGCAATACATACCCTGCCAATACTCTGCAATACATACCCTGCCACTACTCTGCAATACATACCCTGCCAATACTCTGCAATACATACCCTGCCAATACTCTGCAATACATACCCTGCCAATACTCTGCAATGCAATACCCTGCCAATACTCTGCAATGCAATGCCCTGCCAATACTCTGCAATGCAATGCCCTGCCAATACTCTGCAATGCAATGGCCTGCCAATACTCTGCAATGCAATGCCCTGCCAATACTCTGCAATGCAATGCCCTGCCAATACTCTGCAATACACACCCTGCCAATACTCTGCAATACACACCCTGCCAATACTCTGCAATACACACCCTGCCAATACTCTGCAATACCCTGCCATACTGTGCAATACCCTGCCAATACTCTGCAATAATACATACCCTGCCAATACTCTGCAATAATACATACCCTGCCAATACTCTGCAATAATACATACCCTGCCAATACTCTGCAATACCCTATCAATACTCTGCAATGCAATACCCTGCCAATACTCTGCAATACATACCCTGCCAATACTCTGCAATATATACCCGGCCAATACTCTGCAATACCCTATCAATACTCTGCAATGCAATGCCCTGCCAATACTCTGCAATGCAATGCCCTGCCAATACTCTGCAATACATACCCTGCCAATACTCTGCAATACTCTATCAATGCTCTGCAATGCAATGCCCTGCCAATGCTCTGCAATGCAATGCCCTGCCAATACTCTGCAATACCCTATCAATACTCTGCAATGCAATACCCTGCCAATACTCTGCAATGCAATGCCCTGCCAATACTCTGCAATGCAATGCCCTGCCAATACTCTCCAATACCCTATCAATACGCTGCAATACCCCGCCAATACGCTGCAATACCCCGCCAATACGCTGCAATACCCTGCCAATACCCTGCAATAATACATACCCTGCCAATACTCTGCAATAATACATACCCTGCCAATACTCTGCAATACCCTATAAATACTCTGCAATGCAATACCCTGCCAATACTCTGCAATACATACCCTGCCAATACTCTGCAATACATACCCTGCCAATACTCTGCAATACATACCCTGCCAATACTCTGCAATGCAATACCCTGCCAATACTCTGCAATGCAATGCCCTGCCAATACTCTGCAATGCAATGACCTGCCAATACTCTGCAATGCAATGGCCTGCCAATACTCTGCAATGCAATGCCCTGCCAATACTCTGCAATACACACCCTGCCAATACTCTGCAATACACACCCTGCCAATACTCTGCAATACACACCCTGCCAATACTCTGCAATACACACCCTGCCAATACTCTGCAATACCCTGCCATATTGTGCAATACCCTGCCAATACTCTGCAATAATACATACCCTGCCAATACTCTGCAATAATACATACCCTGCCAATACTCTGCAATACCCTATCAATACTCTGCAATGCAATACCCTGCCAATACTCTGCAATACATACCCTGCCAATACTCTGCAATATATACCCGGCCAATACTCTGCAATACCCTATCAATACTCTGCAATGCAATGCCCTGCCAATACTCTGCAATGCAATGCCCTGCCAATACTCTGCAATACATACCCTGCCAATACTCTGCAATACCCTATCAATGCTCTGCAATGCAATGCCCTGCCAATGCTCTGCGATGCAATGCCCTGCCAATACTCTGCAATGCAATGCCCTGCCAATACTCTGCAATGCAATGCCCTGCCAATACTCTGCAATGCAATGCCTTGCCAATACTATGCAATACATACCCTGCCAATACTCTGCAATACATACCCTGCCAATACTCTGCAATACATACCCTGCCAATACTCTGCAATACATACCCTGCCAATACTCTGCAATACATACCCTGCCACTACTCTGCAATACATACCCTGCCAATACTCTGCAATACATACCCTGCCAATACTCTGCAATACATACCCTGCCAATACTCTGCAATGCAATACCCTGCCAATACTCTGCAATGCAATGCCCTGCCAATACTCTGCAATGCAATGCCCTGCCAATACTCTGCAATGCAATGGCCTGCCAATACTCTGCAATGCAATGCCCTGCCAATACTCTGCAATGCAATGCCCTGCCAATACTCTGCAATACACACCCTGCCAATACTCTGCAATACACACCCTGCCAATACTCTGCAATACACACCCTGCCAATACTCTGCAATACCCTGCCATACTGTGCAATACCCTGCCAATACTCTGCAATAATACATACCCTGCCAATACTCTGCAATAATACATACCCTGCCAATACTCTGCAATAATACATACCCTGCCAATACTCTGCAATACCCTATCAATACTCTGCAATGCAATACCCTGCCAATACTCTGCAATACATACCCTGCCAATACTCTGCAATATATACCCGGCCAATACTCTGCAATACCCTATCAATACTCTGCAATGCAATGCCCTGCCAATACTCTGCAATGCAATGCCCTGCCAATACTCTGCAATACATACCCTGCCAATACTCTGCAATACCCTATCAATGCTCTGCAATGCAATGCCCTGCCAATGCTCTGCAATGCAATGCCCTGCCAATACTCTGCAATACCCTATCAATACTCTGCAATGCAATACCCTGCCAATACTCTGCAATGCAATGCCCTGCCAATACTCTGCAATGCAATGCCCTGCCAATACTCTCCAATACCCTATCAATACGCTGCAATACCCCGCCAATACGCTGCAATACCCCGCCAATACGCTGCAATACCCTGCCAATACCCTGCAATAATACATACCCTGCCAATACTCTGCAATAATACATACCCTGCCAATACTCTGCAATACCCTATAAATACTCTGCAATGCAATACCCTGCCAATACTCTGCAATACATACCCTGCCAATACTCTGCAATACATACCCTGCCAATACTCTGCAATACATACCCTGCCAATACTCTGCAATACATACCCTGCCAATACTCTGCAATGCAATACCCTGCCAATACTCTGCAATGCAATGCCCTGCCAATACTCTGCAATGCAATGCCCTGCCAATACTCTGCAATGCAATGGCCTGCCAATACTCTGCAATGCAATGCCCTGCCAATACTCTGCAATGCAATGCCCTGCCAATACTCTGCAATACACACCCTGCCAATATTCTGCAATACACACCCTGCCAATACTCTGCAATACACACCCTGCCAATACTCTGCAATACACACCCTGCCAATACTCTGCAATACCCTGCCATATTGTGCAATACCCTGCCAATACTCTGCAATAATACATACCCTGCCAATACTCTGCAATAATACATACCCTGCCAATACTCTGCAATAATACATACCCTGCCAATACTCTGCAATACCCTATCAATACTCTGCAATGCAATACCCTGCCAATACTCTGCAATACATACCCTGCCAATACTCTGCAATATATGCCCGGCCAATACTCTGCAATACCCTATCAATACTCTGCAATGCAATGCCCTGCCAATACTCTGCAATGCAATGCCCTGCCAATACTCTGCAATACATACCCTGCCAATACTCTGCAATACCCTATCAATGCTCTGCAATGCAATGCCCTGCCAATGCTCTGCAATGCAATGCCCTGCCAATGCTCTGCAATGCAATGCCCTGCCAATACTCTGCAATGCAATGCCCTGCCAATACTCTGCAATGCAATGCCTTGCCAATACTATGCAATACATACCCTGCCAATACTCTGCAATACATACCCTGCCAATACTCTGCAATACATACCCTGCCAATACTCTGCAATACATACCCTGCCAATACTCTGCAATGCAATACCCTGCCAATACTCTGCAATGCAATGCCCTGCCAATACTCTGCAATGCAATGCCCTGCCAATACTCTGCAATGCAATGGCCTGCCAATACTCTGCAATGCAATGCCCTGCCAATACTCTGCAATGCAATGCCCTGCCAATACTCTGCAATACACACCCTGCCAATACTCTGCAATACACACCCTGCCAATACTCTGCAATACACACCCTGCCAATACTCTGCAATACCCTGCCATACTGTGCAATACCCTGCCAATACTCTGCAATAATACATACCCTGCCAATACTCTGCAATAATACATACCCTGCCAATACTCTGCAATAATACATACCCTGCCAATACTCTGCAATACCCTATCAATACTCTGCAATGCAATACCCTGCAAATACTCTGCAATACATACCCTGCCAATACTCTGCAATATATACCCGGCCAATACTCTGCAATACCCTATCAATACACTGCAATGCAATGCCCTGCCAATACTCTGCAATGCAATGCCCTGCCAATACTCTGCAATACATACCCTGCCAATACTCTGCAATACCCTATCAATGCTCTGCAATGCAATGCCCTGCCAATGCTCTGCAATGCAATGCCCTGCCAATACTCTGCAATACCCTATCAATACTCTGCAATGCAATACCCTGCCAATACTCTGCAATGCAATGCCCTGCCAATACTCTGCAATGCAATGCCCTGCCAATACTCTCCAATACCCTATCAATACGCTGCAATACCCCGCCAATACGCTGCAATACCCCGCCAATACGCTGCAATACCCTGCCAATACCCTGCAATAATACATACCCTGCCAATACTCTGCAATAATACATACCCTGCCAATACTCTGCAATACCCTATAAATACTCTGCAATGCAATACCCTGCCAATACTCTGCAATACATACCCTGCCAATACTCTGCAATACATACCCTGCCAATACTCTGCAATACATACCCTGCCAATACTCTGCAATACATACCCTGCCAATACTCTGCAATGCAATACCCTGCCAATACTCTGCAATGCAATGCCCTGCCAATACTCTGCAATGCAATGCCCTGCCAATACTCTGCAATGCAATGGCCTGCCAATACTCTGCAATACACACCCTGCCAATACTCTGCAATACACACCCTGCCAATACTCTGCAATACACACCCTGCCAATACTCTGCAATACACACCCTGCCAATACTCTGCAATACCCTGCCATATTGTGCAATACCCTGCCAATACTCTGCAATAATACATACCCTGCCAATACTCTGCAATAATACATACCCTGCCAATACTCTGCAATAATACATACCCTGCCAATACTCTGCAATACCCTATCAATACTCTGCAATGCAATACCCTGCCAATACTCTGCAATACATACCCTGCCAATACTCTGCAATATATACCCGGCCAATACTCTGCAATACCCTATCAATACTCTGCAATGCAATGCCCTGCCAATACTCTGCAATGCAATGCCCTGCCAATACTCTGCAATACATACCCTGCCAATACTCTGCAATACCCTATCAATGCTCTGCAATGCAATGCCCTGCCAATGCTCTGCAATGCAATGCCCTGCCAATACTCTGCAATGCAATGCCCTGCCAATACTCTGCAATGCAATGCCCTGCCAATACTCTGCAATGCAATGCCTTGCCAATACTATGCAATACATACCCTGCCAATACTCTGCAATACATACCCTGCCAATACTCTGCAATACATACCCTGCCAATACTCTGCAATACATACCCTGCCACTACTCTGCAATACATACCCTGCCACTACTCTGCAATACATACCCTGCCACTACTCTGCAATACATACCCTGCCAATACTCTGCAATACATACCCTGCCAATACTCTGCAATACCCTATCAATACTCTGCAATACCCTATCAATACTCTGCAATACCCTATCAATACTCTGCAATACATACCCTGCCAATACTCTGCAAAACCCTATCAATACTCTGCAATACATACCCTGCCAATACTCTGCAAAACCCTATCAATACTCTGCAATACCCTGCCAATACTCTGCAATACATACCCTGCCAATACTCTGCAATACCCTATCAATACTCTGCAATATCCTGCCAATACTCTGCAATACTCTGCAATACCCTGCCAATACACTTAGTAGCTTGAGAAGTCCATATAGAAAGGAGGTCATTCTGGTCCAGGAATCCCAGAGAACAGGAGCAGCAGCAGATGACATATGTACCTAGGCTGTGGTACTACAACAGGCTGTGTGTTCTTCAGACCAGACTGAAGCCAGGCAATCACTTTCTTGTCTTCCGTACAGCCTTCCCTGCAGCCTTCCCTGGAGGCTGTGGCACTGGAGTTGGACCTGTGCCAGGAGGAGGAGGATGGGGAGCACACACAGGTGGTCGTCATCAGTTATTTCCAGGGCTCGAGTCCTGCGGGAACGCATGGGAATGGCGTTCCTGTACTATTTCCACAACAGTAACGACGTTCCCATTAGCCGCCTGAGGGCTGAGGCTATGCAGCGCGTAGTCCGCCGCTCCTCAGCCGCCCGAGTGACTGGTTGCTAGGCAGGGGCCGCTCCGCGTCTAGAAACCGGCCACATGACTTCAGCCGTACAGGTGGGCACGCACTGGCACGAGTCAGTGGGCAGTGTGACACACGCTGCTTGGATCCGGACTGTCCCCTCCCTCCCCTCTACCCAGTGCCAGACAGTCCTGGCCTCCTGGGGCCACAGCCGCTGCACTGCTTCCAGTTTTTCTTCTCTCCCGAGAAGGGAAGAGGATACCAGGTTTGTCACTAGTGTGTAAGTTGCACTCTGCAATACCCTGCCAATACTCTGCAATACATACCCTATCAATACTCTGCAATACCCTATCAATACCCTGCAATACCCTATCAATACCCTGCAATACCCTATCAATACCCTGCAATACCCTGCCAATACTCGGCAATACATACCCTGCCAATACTCGGCAATACCCGACCAATACTCTGCAATACCCTATCAATACCATGCCAATACTCTGCAATACATACCGTGCCAATACTCTGCAATACATACCGTGCCAATACTCTGCAATACATACCGTGCCAATACTCTGCAATACATACCATGCCAATACTCTGCAATACATACCCTGCCAATACTCTGCAATACATACCCTGCCAATACTCTGCAATACATACCCTGCCAATACTCTGCAATACATACTCTGCAATACTCTGCCAATACTCTGCAATACATACCGTGCCAATACTCTGCAATACATACCGTGCCAATACTCTGCAATACATACCCTGCCAATACTCTGCAATACATACCCTGCCAATACTCTGCAATACATACCCTGCCAATACTCTGCAATACATACTCTGCCAATACTCTGCAATACCCTATCAATACTCTGCAATACAGTACCTAGGCTGTGGTACTACAACAGGCTGTGTGTTCTTCAGACCAGACTGAAGCCAGGCAATCACTTTCTTGTCTTCCTTACAGCCTTCCCTGGAGGCTGTGGCTCTGGAGTTGGACCTGTGGCAGGAGGAGGAGGGGGAGGATGGGGGAGCACACACAGGTGGTCGTCATCAGTTATTTCCAGGGCTCGAGTCCTGCGGGAACGCATGGGAATGGCGTTCCTGTACTATTTCCACAATGGTAACGACGTTCCCATTAGCCGCCTGAGGGCTGAGGCTATGCAGCGCGTAGTCCGCCACTCCTCAGCCGCCCGAGTGACTGGTTGCTAGGCAGGGGCCGCTCCGCGTCTAGAAACCGGTCACATGACTTCATCCGTACAGGTGGGCACGCACTGGCACGAGTCAGTGGGCAGTGTGACACACGCTGCTTGGATCCGGACTGTCCCCTCCCTCCCCTCTACCCAGTGCCAGACAGTCCTGGCCTCCTGGGGCCACAGCCGCTGCACTGCTTCCAGTTTTTCTTCTCTCCCGAGAAGGGAAGAGGATACCAGGTTTGTCACTAGTGTGTAAGTTGCACTCTGCAATACCCTGCCAATACTCTGCAATACATACCCTATCAATACTCTGCAATACCCTATCAATACCCTGCAATACCCTGCCAATACTCGGCAATACATACCCTGCCAATACTCGGCAATACCCTACCAATACTCTGCAATACCCTATCAATACCGTGCCAATACTCTGCAATACATACCGTGCCAATACTCTGCAATACATACCCTGCCAATACTCTGCAATACATACCCTGCCAATACTCTGCAATACATACCCTGCCAATTCTCTGCAATACAGTACCTAGGCTGTGGTACTACAACAGGCTGTGTGTTCTTCAGACCAGACTGAAGCCAGGCAATCACTTTCTTGTCTTCCTTACAGCCTTCCCTGGAGGCTGTGGCTCTGGAGTTGGACCTGTGGCCGGAGGAGGAGGGGGAGGATGGGGGAGCACACACAGGTGGTCATCATCAGTTATTTCCAGGGCTCGAGTCCTGCGGGAATGCATGGGAATGGCGTTCCTGTACTATTTCCACAACAGTAACGCCGTTCCCATTAGCTGCCTGAGAGCTGAGGCTATGCAGCGCGTAGTCTGCTGCTCCTCGGCCAGCCGAGTGACTGGTTGGTAGGCAGGGGCCGCTCCGCGTCTAGAAACCGGTCACATGACTTCGGCCGTACAGGTGGGCATGCATGGCATGAGTCAGTGGGCAGTGTGACACACGCTGCTTGGATCCGGACTGTCCCCTCCCTCCCCTCTACCCAGTGCCAGACAGTCCTGGCCTCCTGGGGCCACAGCCGCTGCACTGCTTCCAGTTTTCTTCTCTCCCGAGAAGGGAAGAGGATACCAGGTTTGTCACTAGTGTGTAAGTTACACTCTGCAATACCCTTCCAATACTCTGCCAATACCCTGCAATACTCTGCCAATACTCTGCCAATACCCTGCAATACTCTGCAACACCTTGCCAATACTCTGCAACACCCTATCAATACTCTGCAATACCCTGCCAATTCTCTGCAATACCCTGCCAATACTCTGCAATACCCTGCCAATACTCTGCAATACCCTGCAGAGTATTGCAGAGTATTGCAGAGTATTGGCAGGGTATTGCAGAGTATTGGCAGGATATTGCAGAGTATTGGCAGGGTATGTATTGGCAGAGTATTGCAGGGTATTACAGAGTACTGGCAGGGTATTGCAAAATATTGGCAGGGTATGTATTGCAGAGTATTGCTAGGGTATTGCAGAGTATTGGCGGGGTTTGTATTGCAGGGTATTGGCAGAGTATTGCAGGGTATTGGCAGAGTATTGCAGAGTATTGGCAGGGTATTGCAGAGTATTGGCAGGGTATTGCAGAGTATTGGCAGGGTATGTATTTAATACATACCCTGCCAATATTTTGCAATACAATGCCAATACTCTGCAATACCCTATCAATACTCTGCAATACCCTATCAATACTCTGCAATACTCTGCCAGTACTCTGCCAATAATCTGCCAAT
The DNA here is from genome assembly GCF_037356315.1 of Lithobates pipiens. NCBI lineage: Eukaryota > Metazoa > Chordata > Amphibia > Anura > Ranidae > Lithobates > Lithobates pipiens. The sequence goes on along the minus strand of NW_027507791.1, from coordinate 157,655,474 downwards.
ACTCTGCCAATACCCTGCCAATACTCTGCAATACCCTGCCAATACTCTGCAATACATACCCTGCCAATACTCTGCCAATACTCTGCCAATACATACCCTGCCAATACTCTGCAATACCCTGCCAATACTCTGCCAATACCCTGCCAATACTCTGCCAATACCCTGCCAATACTCTGCAATACCCTATCAATACTCTGCAATACCCTATCAATACTCTGCCAATACTCTGCCAATACTCTGCCAATACCCTGCCAATACTCTGCCAATACCTTGCCAATACTCTGCAATACCCTATCAATACTCTGCAATACCCTATCAATACTCTGCCAATACTCTGCCAATACTCTGCCAATACCCTGCCAATACTCTGCAATGCCCTGCCAATACTCTGCAATACATACCGTGCCAATACTCTGCAATACATACCGTGCCAATACTCTGCAATACCCTGCCAATACTCTGCAATACTCTGCAATGCAATACTCTGCAATACTCTGCAATGCAATACTCTGCAATGCAATACTCTGCAATACTCTGCAATACTCTGCAATACTCTGCAATACATACCCTGCCAATACTCTGCAATACATACCCTGCCAATACTCTGCAATACATACCCTGCCAATACTCTGCAATACATACCCTGCCAATACTCTGCAATACTCTGCAATACTCTGCAATACCCTGCCAATACTCATCAATACTCTGCAATACCCTGCCAATACTCATCAATACTCTGCAATACCCTATCAATACTCTGCAATACATACCCTGGCAATACTCTGCAATACATACCCTGCCAATACTCTGCAATACATACCCTGCCAATACTCATCAATACTCTGCAATACCCTGCCAATACTCATCAATACTCTGCAATACCCTATCAATACTCTGCAATACATACCCTGGCAATACTCTGCAATACATACCCTGCCAATACTCTGCAATACATACCCTGCCAATACTCTGCAATACATACCCTGCCAATACTCTGCAATACATACCCAGCCAATACTCTGCAATACCCTGCCAATACCCTGCCAATACAAACCCTGCCAATAGATACCCTGCCAATACATACCCTGCCAATACATACCCTGCCAATACATACCCTGCAATACCCTGCCAATACTCTGCAATACATACCCTGCCAATACTCTGCAATACATACCCTGCCAATACTCTGCAATACATACCCTGCCAATACTCTGCAATACATACCCTGCCAATACTCTGCAATACCCTGCCAATACTCTGCCAATACTCTGCCAATACATACCCTGCCAATACTTTGCCAATACATACCCTGCCAATACTCTGCCAATACCCTGCCAATACTCTGCAATACATACCCTGCCAATACTCTGCAATACCCTGCAATACCCTGCAATACCCTGCAATAACCTGCAATACCCTGCAATACTCTGCAATACTCTGCAATACTCTGCAATACCCTGCCATACCCTGCCAATACCCTGCCAATACATACTCTGCAATACTCTGCAATACATACCCTGCCAATACTCTGAAATACATACCCTGCCAATACTCTGCAATACCCTGCCAATACTCTGCAATACATACCCTGCCAATACTCTGCAATACATACCCTGCCAATACTCTGCAATACCCTAGCAATACCCTGCAATACCCTGCAATACTCTGCAATACTCTGCAATACTCTGCAGTACATACCCTGCCAATACTCTGCAATACATACCCTGCCAATACTCTGCAATACATACCCTGCCAATACTCTGCAATACATACCCTGCCAATACTCTGCAATACAGTGCCTTGCGAAAGTATTCTGCCCCCTTGAACTTTTGCCACATTTCAGGCTTCAAACATAAAGATATAAAATTTAAATTTTTTGTGAACAATCACCAACAAGTTGTACACAATTGTGAAGTGGAACGAAATCTATTGGATATTTTAAACTTTTTTAGCAAATAAAAAACTGAAAAGTGGTGCGTGCAAAATTATTCGGCCCCTTTACTTTCAGTGCAGCAAACTCCCTCCAGAAGTTCAGCGAGGATCTCTAAATGATCCAATGTTGTCCTAAATGACTGATGGTGATAAATAGAATCCACCTTTGTGTAATCAAGTCTCTGTATAAATGCACCTGCTCTTTGATAGTCTCAGGGTTCTGTTGAAAGCGCACAGGCAGGTCCGTAATACTGTTGTGGAGCAGTTTAAAGCCAGATTTGGATACAAAAAGATTTCCCAAGCTTTAAACATCCCAAGGAGCACTGTGCAAGCGATCATTTTGAAATGGAAGGAGTATCAGACCACTGCAAATCTACCAAGACCTGGCCGTCCCTCTAAACTTTCAGCTCAGACAAGGAGAAGACTGATCAGAGATGCAGCCAAGAGGCCCATGATCACTCTGGATAAACTGCAGAGACCTACAGCTGAGGTGGGAGAGTCTGTCCATAGGACAACAATCAGTCGTACACTGCACAAATCTGGCCTTTATGGAAGAGTGGCAAGAAGAAAGCCATTTCTCAAAGATATCCATAAAAAGTCTCGTCTAAAGTTTGCCACAAGCCACCTGGGAGACACACCAAACATGTGGAAGAAGGTGTTCTGGTCAGATGAAACCAAAATCGAACTTTTTGCCCACAATGCAAAACGATATGTTTGGCGTAAAAGCAACACAGCTCATCACCCTCAACACACCATCCCCACTGTCAAACATGGTGGTGGCAGCATCATGGTTTGGGCCTGCTTTTCTTCAGCAGGGACAGGGAAGATGGTTAAAATTGAGGGGAAGATGGATGCAGCCAAATACAGGACCATTCTGGATGAAAACCTGTTGGAGTCTGCAAAAGACCTGAAACTGGGACAGAGATTTATCTTCCAACAACACAATGATCCCAAACATACAGCAAAATCTACAAAGGAATGGTTCACAAATAAACATATCCAGGTGTTAGAATGGCCAAGTCAAAGTCCAGACCTGAATCCAATCGAGAATCTGTGGAAAGAGCTGAAAACTGCTGTTCACAAACGCTCTCCATCCAACCTCACTGAGCTTGAGCTGTTTTGCAAGGAAGAATGGGCAAGAATTTCAGTCTCTCGATATGCAAAACTGATAGAGACATACCCGAAGCGACTTGCAGCTGTAATCGCAGCAAAAGGTGTCTCTACAAAGTATTAACGCAAGGGGGCCGAATAATTTTGCACGCCCCACTTTTCATTTTTTTATTAGTTAAAAAAGTTTCAAAAATCCAATAGATTTCGTTCCACTTCACAATTGTGTCCCACTTGTTGGTGATTCTTCACAAAAAATAAAAATGTTATATCTTTATGTATGAAGCCTGAAATGTGGCAAAAGGTTGAAAAGTTCAAGGGGGCTGAATACTTTCGCAAGGCACTGTACATACGCTGCCAATACTCTGCAATACCCTGCCAATACTCTGCGATACATACCCTGCCAATACTCTGCAATACATACCCTGCCAATACCCTGCCAATACTCTGCCAATACACTGCCAATACACTGCAATACTCTGCAATACCCTGCCAATACATACCCTGCCAATACATACACTGCCAATACATACCCTGCCAATACATACCCTGCCAATACATATCCTGCCAATACATACACTGCCAATACACACACTGCCAATACTCTGCAATACATACACTGCCAATACTCTGCAATACCCTGCCAATACTCTGCAATACATACCCTGCCAATACCCTATCAATACTCTGCAATACCCTATCAATACTCTGCAATACATACCCTGCCAATACTCTGCAATACATACCCTGCCAATACTCTGCGATACCCTATCAATACTCTGCGATACCCTGCCAATACTCTGCGATACCCTGCAAAATACTCTGCCATACCCTGCCAATACTCTGTCATACCCTGCCAATACCCTGCCATACCCTGCCAATACCCTGCCAATACTCTACCAATACTCTGCCAATACTATGCAATACCCTATCAATACTCTGCAATACATACTCTGCAATACCCTGCAATACCCTGCTAATACTCTGAAATACCCTGACAATACTCTGCAATACTCTGCCAATGCAATACCCGGCCAATACTCTGCCAATACTCTGCCAATACCCTGCCAATACTCTGCCAATACCCTGCCAATACTCTGCCAATACCCTGCCAATACTCTGCCATACCCTGCCAATACTCTGCCATACCCTGCCAATACTCTGCAATACATACCCTGCCAATACTCTGCAATACATACACTGCCAATACTCTGCAATACATACCCTGCCAATACTCTGCAATATATACCCTGCCAATACTCTGCAATACATACCCTGCCAATACTCTGCAATACCCTGCCAATACTCTGCAATACATACCCTGCCAATACTCTGCGATACATACCCTGCCAATACTCTGCCAATACTCTGCCAATACTCTGCCAATACTATGCAATACATACCTTGCCAATACTCTGCAATACCCTGCCAATACTCTGCAATGCAATACCCTATCAATACTCTGCCAAGACTCTGCAATACCCTATCAATACTCTGCCAATACCCTGCCAATACTCTGTAATTCTCTGCCAATACCCTGCCAATACTCTGTAATACTCTGCCAATACCCTGCCAATACCCTATCAATACTCTGCAATACCCTATCAATACTCTGCAATACCCTATCAATACTCTGCAATACATACCCTGCTAATACTCTGCCATACTCTGCAATACCCTGCCATACTCTGCAATACCCTGCCATACTCTGCAAGACCCTGCCATACTCTGCAATACCCTGCCATACTCTGCAATGCATACCCTGCCAATACTCTGCCAATACCCTATCAATACTCTGCCAATACCCTGCCAATACTCTGCGATACATACCCTGCCAATACTCTGCGATACCCTATAAATACTCTGCAATACATACCCTGTCAATACTCTGCAATACCCTATCAATACTCTGCAATACCCTATCAGAGCAAATTTTCCAAGGATGAGGGCTGCTCTCCAGGACTTAGACTGGGAGAGAATATTGGCACCAATGGGCACAGAACAGAAATGGGAATTCTTCAAAAAGCTTGTTTGTGATCTCACGGCAAAGTATATTCCCATGGGCAATAAGTTTAAAAGGTTAAAAATAAAGCCGATGTGGTTCACGGCCAAAGTTAAAAAAGCTATAAACTATAAAAAAAGAGCTTTCAAAAAATATAAAAATGAAGGAACACTAGTGTCATTTAAATGTTACAAGGAATTTAACAGAATATGTAAAAAGGAAATCAAGGATGCAAAAATTCAAAATGAAAGACAAATTGCAAAAGACAGTAGGACTAACCCCAAAAAATTCTTCAAATATATTAATAGTAAAAAGGTTAAGTCTGAGCATGTAGGCCCTTTGCAAAATAATCTGGAGTGGGTGACTGGGGACAAAGAGAAGGCTAACTTATTAAATACTTTCTTCAGCTCTGTGTATACAAAGGAGCATGGGGGAGCTCATGTCCACAATGGGGGTGGTACTGACGCAGCCCCTAATCCACAATGGCTCATAAGTGATATGGTCCAGAAATATTTGGACAGAATAAAGGTGGAGAAAGCACCTGGACCTGATGGCATCCACCCACGGATCCTAAAAGAATTAAGCTCTGTAATTTCAAAGCCATTGTATCTAATTTTTAGGGACTCATTAATGACAGGAATAGTACCACTGGATTGGCGCAGGGCCAATGTGGTGCCTATATTTAAAAAGGGAACAAAGTCTTTACCAAGTAATTATAGACCCGTTAGTTTAACTTCTATAGTTGGGAAGATACTGGAGGGATTAATAAAAGACCACATAAATGAGTTCTTGCAGGAAAAAAATATTTTGAGCAACAGACAGCATGGATTCATGAAAGACAGGAGTTGTCAGACAAACCTGATTTCTTTTTATGAGGTGGTAAGTAAAACCTTGGACAGAGGGGTGGCGGTGGACGTGATATATTTGGATTTTGCAAAAGCATTCGATACTGTTCCGCACACACGGCTCATGTGTAAGGTAAAGTCTACAGGTTTGGAAACATCAGTTTGTAGATGGATAGAAAACTGGCTAAAAGACAGAATTCAGAGAGTAGTGGTTAATGATTCTTACTCTGAATGGTCTAAGGTTATGAGTGGTGTACCCCAAGGTTCAGTGCTGGGACCCTTACTTTTTAATATCTTTATAAATTATATTGGGTCTGGGATCAAGAGTAACATTTCCGTCTTTGCAGATGACACCAAGCTATGTGGTGCAATAACGTCCTTACAGGATGTCACCAATTTACAAGCAGACCTCAATGCTCTGTCTAATTGGGCGACTATGTGGCAGATGAGGTTTAATGTTGAGAAATGTAAGGTTATGCACTTGGGGGCTAAGAATATGCATGCATCATACACGCTAGGGGGAGTACAACTGGGGGAATCCATAGTGGAGAAGGATCTGGGGGTTTTGGTAGATCATAAGCTCAATAATAGCATGCAATGCCAAGCTGCGGTTTCCAAAGCGAGCAAAGTCCTTTCTTGTATTAAGAGAGGTATGTACTCCAGAGAGAGAGATATCATTTTGCCCCTGTTCAAATCATTAGTAAGACCTCATCTGGAATATGCCGTTCAGTTTTGGGCACCAGTTCTCAAAAAGGATATCGAGGAACTGGAGAAAGTGCAGAGAAGGGCAACCAAACTGACAAGAGGCATGGAGCAACTCAGCTACGAGGAAAGATTAGAGGAACTGAATTTATTCACTCTTGATAAGAGGAGATTAAGGGGGGATTTGATCAACATGTACAAATATATAAGGGGTCTATATAGGGAAATTGGTGTCGAGTTATTCACTTTAAAGTCAACAAAGAGGACAAGGGGGCACTCTTTACGTCTAGAGGAGAAGAGATTTCATCTCCAAATACGGAAAGGTTTCTTCACAGTAAGAGCTGTGAAAATGTGGAATAGACTCCCTGCAGAGGTGGTTATGGCCAGCTCAGTGGATTGCTTTAAGAAAGGCCTGGATTATTTCCTAAGTGTACGTAATATAACTGGGTACTAAAATTTATAGGTAAAGTTGATCCGGGGAAAATCCGATTGCCTCTCAGGGGATCAGGAAGGAATTTTTTCCCCTGCTTTAGCAAATTGGATCATGCTCTGCTGGGGTTTTTTGCCTTCCTCTGGATCAACTGTGGGTATAGAATTGGGTATATGGGCTGGTATATGTATGTGTGTATGTATGTGTGTATATATATATATATATATATATATATATATATATATATATATATATATATATATATATATATGTGTGTGTGTATATGTGTATATATATGTATAGTATATATATATATATTTTTTTTGGTTGAACTGGATGGACTTGTGTCTTTTTTCAACCTGACTAACTATGTAACTATGTAACTATGTAATACTCTGCAATACATACCCTGCCAATACTCTGCAATACCCTATCAATACTCTGCAATTCCCTATCAATACTCTGCAATACCCTATCAATACTCTGCAATACATACCCTGGCAATACTCTGCAATACATACCCTGCCAATACTCTGCAATACATATCCTGCAAATACTCTGCAATACCCTATCAATACTCTGCAATACCCTGCCAATACTCTGCAATACCCTGCCAATACTCTGCAATACTCTGCCAATACTCTGCAATACTCTGCAATACTCTGCCAATACTCTGCAATACTCTGCCAATACTCTGTAATACTCTGCCAATACTTCGCCAATACTCTGCAATACCCTGCCAATACTCTGCAATACATACCTTGCCAATACCCTGCAATACTCTGCCAATACTCTGCAATACCCTATCAATACTCTGCCAATACCCTACCAATACTCTGCAATACATACCCTGTCAATACTCTGCAATACCCTGCCAATACTCTGCAATACTCTGACAATACCCTATCAATACTCTGCAATACCCTATCAATACTTTGCAATACATACCCTGCCAATACTCTGCAATACATACCCTGCCAATACTCTGCAATACCCTATCAATACTCTGCAATACTCTACAATACCATGCCAATACTCTGCAATACATACCCTGCCAATACTCTGCAATACATATCCTGCAAATACTCTGCAATACCCTATCAATACTCTGCAATTCTCTGCCATTACTCTGCAATACCCTGCCAATACTCTGCAATACCGTGTCACGACCGTCCTGGAGTTCCGATCGCACATGGGAGATCTGCCTGCAGAGGTCTGTTGTTGAGAACCTGTCGTTTCCCTTTAGCGCGTGTTAACGCGAACGGACGCGCGCGGGTGCGCCTTGGCAAGATTGGGCGCATGCGGGTGCGCGATTTGGCGAACGAGCGCACGCGGGTGCGCGGGGTCACAAACCGGGAGCACGGCCACTCGCGGGGGCACGCAGACTCGTCGTGCGACCGCTTTCGCGCCCTAAAGGCTTCTTAAGGACGCTGCCTCCGTTCCCCTCTTGCTGTCCAGTCTACAGCGTGTTCGGAAATTCTGTATCTGTTACCTGTTGCCTTGATTCCTGTGACCCGGCTTGTTCTTGACCACGTTCGTTTGCTGCCTGCCACCGACTACCTGCCTGTCTGACCACATCTCTGCCTCTACCCTTGTACTGTTGTTGACCGCCTGCTGCCGACCCGGCCTGTACCCGACGTTGCTGTTACCTACCGATCCGCTCGGATTTCCAGTGCCTGCTGTCTCCGCTGACGACCTCCTGCCGTTTCTGCCTTGATCTGCCTGAGCCTGCCGTCCTCCGCTGACGATCGTCTGCCTTGCCAGCCCTTCTGCTTGTGCTTGCTGTCACCTGCCGACTGCTATCTGTGCTGCTGTTGTCTATCCGGACCTACCTTACTTGCCAGGCACTTGTGCCCCCTGAACTTTTGAACCTCTGTTACCACCTTCAGGGGTTCTTGAGCCAGGGGCTACGAGAGGTCACTCCCTGCATTCCAGGCTCGCCTACCAGGTACATGACACCCTGCCAATACTCTGCAATACCCTGCCAATACTCTGCAATACCCTGCCAATACTCTGCAATACATACCCTGCAATACTCTGCAATACTCTGCAATGCAATACTCTGCAATACTCTGCAATACTCTGCAATACTCTGCATTACATTCCCTGTCAATACTCTGCAATACTCTGCTAATACCCTATCAATACTCTGCAATACATACCCTGCCAATACTCTGCAATACATACCCTGCCAATACTCTGCAATACATACCCTGCCAATACTCTGCAATACATACCCTGCCAATACTCTGCAATACTCTGCAATACCCTGCCAATACTCATCAATACTCTGCAATACCCTATCAATACTCTGCAATACATACCCTGCCAATACTCTGCAATACATACCCTGCCAATACTCTGCAATACATACCCAGCCAATACTCTGCAATACCCTGCCAATACCCTGCCAATACATACCCTGCCAATACATACCCTGCCAATACTCTGCAATACCCTGCCAATACTCTGCAATACCCTGCCAATACTCTGCAATACATACCCTGCCAATATTCTGCAATACATACCCTGCCAAGACTCTGCAATACCCTGCCAATACTCTGCAATACATACCCTGTCAATACTCTGCCAATACTCTGCAATTCCCTATCAATAAGCTGCAATGCCCTATCAATACTCTGCAATACCCTATCAATACTCTGCAATACATACCCTGCCAATACTCTGCAATACCCTGCCAATACTCTGCAATACATACCCTGCCAATATTCTGCAATACATGCCCTGCCAATACTCTGCAATACCCTGCCAATACTCTGCAATACATACCCTGCCAATATTCTGCAATACATGCCCTGCCAATACTCTGCAATACATGCCCTGCCAATACTCTGCAATACATGCCCTGCCAATACTCTGCAATACATACCCTGTCAATACTCTGCAATACCCTATCAATACTCTGCAATACCCTGCCAATACTCTGCAATACCCTGACAATACTCTGCAATACATACCTTGCTAATACTCTGCAATACATACCTTGCTAATACTCTCCAATACCCTACCAATACCCTGCCAATATTCTGCAACACATACCCTGCCAATACTCTGCAAAACATGCCCTGCCAATACTCTACAATACATACCCTGCCAATACTCTGCAATACATACCTTGCCAATACTCTGCAATACCCTGCCAATACTCTGCAATATATACTTTGCCAATACTCTGCAATACCCTGCCAATACTCTGCAATATATACCTTGCCAATACTCTGCAATACCCTGCCAATACCGTGCCAATACATACCGTGCCAATACTCTGCAATACCCTGCCAATACTCTGCAATACCCTGCCAATACTCTACAATACATACCCTGCCAATACTCTGCAAAACATGCCCTGCCAATACTCTGCAATACATGCCCTGCCAATACTCTGCAATACATACCCTGCCAATACTCTGCAATACATACCCAGCCAATACTCTGCAATACCCTGCCAATACCGTGTCAATACATACCGTGCCAATACTCTGCAATACCCTGCCAATACTCTGCAATACCCTGCCAATACTCTGCAATACATACCCTGCCAATACTCTGCAATACATACCCTGCCAATACTCTGCAATACCCTGCCAATACTCTGCAATACATACCCTGCCAACACTCTGCAATACATACCCTGCCAACACTCTGCAATACATACCCTGCCAATACTCTGCAATACATACCCTGCCAATACTCTGCAATACATACCCTGCCAATACTCTGCAATACTCTGCAATCCTCTGCAATACCCTGCCAATACTCATCAATACTCTGCAATACCCTATCAATACTCTGCAATACATACCCTGCCAATACTCTGCAATGCATACCCTGCCAATACTCTGCAATACATACCCAGCCAATACTCTGCAATACCCTGCCAATGCCCTGCCAATACATACCCTGCCAATACATACCCTGCCAATACATACCCTGCCAATACTCTGCAATACCCTGCCAATACTCTGCAATACCCTGCCAATACTCTGCAATACATACCCTGCCAATATTCTGCAATACATACCCTGCCAAAACTCTGCAATACCCTGCCAATATTCTGCAATACATACCCTGTCAATACTCTGCCAATACTCTGCAATTCCCTATCAATAAGCTGCAATGCCCTATCAATACTTTGCAATACCCTATCAATACTCTGCAATACATACCCTGCCAATACTCTGCAATACCCTGCCAATACTCTGCAATACCCTGCCAATACTCTGCAATACATACCCTGCCAATATTCTGCAATACATGCCCTGCCAATACTCTGCAATACCCTGCCAATACTCTGCAATACCCTGCCAATACTCTGCAATACCCTGCCAATACTCTGCAATACATACCCTGCCAATATTCTGCAATACATGCCCTGCCAATACTCTGCAATACATGCCCTGCCAATACTCTGCAATACATGCCCTGCCAGTACTCTGCAATACATGCCCTGCCAATACTCTGCAATACATACCCTGTCAATACTCTGCAATACCCTATCAATACTCTGCAATACCGTGCCAATACTCTGCAATACCCTGACAATACTCTGCAATACATACCTTGCTAATACTCTGCAATACATAACTTGCTAATACTCTGCAATACCCTACCAATACCCTGCCAATATTCTGCAACACATACCCTGCCAATACTCTGCAAAACATGCCCTGCCAATACTCTGCAATACATACCCTGCCAATACTCTGCAATACATACCTTGCCAATACTCTGCAATACCCTGCCAATACTCTGCAATACCCTGCCAATACTCTGCAATACATACCCTGCCAATACTCTGCAATACATACCCTGCCAATACTCTGCAATACCCTGCCAATACTCTGCAATACATACCCTGCCAACACTCTGCAATACATACCCTGCCAATACTCTGCAATACATACCCTGCCAATACTCTGCAATACATACCCTGCCAATACTCTGCAATACTCTGCAATCCTCTGCAATACCCTGCCAATACTCATCAATACTCTGCAATACCCTATCAATACTCTGCAATACATACCCTGCCAATACTCTGCAATGCATACCCTGCCAATTCTCTGCAATACATACCCAGCCAATACTCTGCAATACCCTGCCAATGCCCTGCCAATACATACCCTGCCAATACATACCCTGCCAATACATACCCTGCCAATACTCTGCAATACCCTGCCAATACTCTGCAATACCCTGCCAATACTCTGCAATACATACCCTGCCAATATTCTGCAATACATACCCTGCCAAAACTCTGCAATACCCTGCCAATATTCTGCAATACATACCCTGTCAATACTCTGCCAATACTCTGCAATTCCCTATCAATAAGCTGCAATGCCCTATCAATACTTTGCAATACCCTATCAATACTCTGCAATACATACCCTGCCAATACTCTGCAATACCCTGCCAATACTCTGCAATACCCTGCCAATACTCTGCAATACATACCCTGCCAATATTCTGCAATACATGCCCTGCCAATACTCTGCAATACCCTGCCAATACTCTGCAATACCCTGCCAATACTCTGCAATACCCTGCCAATACTCTGCAATACATACCCTGCCAATATTCTGCAATACATGCCCTGCCAATACTCTGCAATACATGCCCTGCCAATACTCTGCAATACATGCCCTGCCAGTACTCTGCAATACATGCCCTGCCAATACTCTGCAATACATACCCTGTCAATACTCTGCAATACCCTATCAATACTCTGCAATACCGTGCCAATACTCTGCAATACCCTGACAATACTCTGCAATACATACCTTGCTAATACTCTGCAATACATAACTTGCTAATACTCTGCAATACCCTACCAATACCCTGCCAATATTCTGCAACACATACCCTGCCAATACTCTGCAAAACATGCCCTGCCAATACTCTGCAATACATACCCTGCCAATACTCTGCAATACATACCTTGCCAATACTCTGCAATACCCTGCCAATACTCTACAATATATACCTTGCCAATACTCTGCAATACCCTGACAATACTCTGCAATATATACCTTGCCAATACTCTGCAATACCCTGCCAATACCGTGCCAATACATACCGTGCCAATACTCTGCAATACCCTGCCAATACTCTGCAATACCCTGCCAATACTCTACAATACATACCCTGCCAATACTCTGCAAAACATGCCCTGCCAATACTCTGCAATACATACCCTGCCAATACTCTGCAATACATACCCTGCCAATACTCTGCAATACCCTGCCAATACCGTGCCAATACATACCGTGCCAATACTCTGCAATACCCTGCCAATACTCTGCAATACATACCCTGCCAATACTCTGCAATACCCTGCCAATACTCTGCAATACCCTGCCAATACTCTGCAATACATACCCTGCCAACACTCTGCAATACATACCCTGCCAATACTCTGCAATACATGCCCTGCCAATACTCTGCAATACATGCCCTGCCAATACCCTGCCAATACTCTGCAATACATACCCTGCCAATACTCTGCAATACATACCTTGCCAATACTCTGCAATACCCTGCCAATACTCTGCAATATATACCTTGCCAATACTCTGCAATACCCTGCCAATACTCTGCAATACCGTGCCAATACATACCGTGCCAATACTCTGCAATACCCTTCCAATACTCTGCAATACCCTTCCAATACTCTGCAATACCCTGCAAATACATACCCTGCCAATACATACCCTGCCAATACATACCCTGCCAATACATACCCTGCCAATACTCTGCAATATATACCCTGCCAATACTCTGCAATACATACCCTGCCAATACTCTGCAATACCCTATCAATACTCTGCAATACATACCCTGCCAATACTCTGCAATACATACCCTGCCAATACTCTGCAATACATGCCCTGCCAATACTCTGCAATACATGCCCTGCCAATACTCTGCAATACATGCCCTGCCAATACTCTGCAATACTCTGCCAATACTCTGCCAATACTCTGCCAATACTCTGCCAGTACCCTGCCAATACATACTGTGCCAGTACTCTGCAATACCCTGCCAATACTCTGCAATACTCTGCCACTACATACCCTGCCAATACTCTGCAATACTCTGCAATACTCTGCAATACATGCCCTGCCAATATTCTGCAATACATGCCCTGCCAATATTCTGCAATACATGCCCTGCCAATACTCTGCAATACATACCCTGCCAATACTCTGCAATACATACCCTGCCAATACTCTGCAATACATACCCAGCCAATACTCTGCAATACCCTGCCAATACCGTGTCAATACATACCGTGCCAATACTCTGCAATACCCTGCCAATACTCTGCAATACCCTGCCAATACTCTGCAATACATACCCTGCCAATACTCTGCAATACATACCCTGCCAATACTCTGCAATACCCTGCCAATACTCTGCAATACATACCCTGCCAACACTCTGCAATACATACCCTGCCAATACTCTGCAATACATACCCTGCCAATACTCTGCAATACATACCCTGCAAATACTCTGCAATACATACCCTGCCAATACTCTGCAATACTCTGCAATACTCTGCAATACATGCCCTGCCAATATTCTGCAATACATGCCCTGCCAATATTCTGCAATACATGCCCTGCCAATACTCTGCAATACATGCCCTGCCAATACTCTGCAATACATGCCCTGCCAATACTCTGCAATACATGCCCTGCCAATACTCTGCAATACATGCCCTGCCAATACTCTGCAATACATACCCTGTCAATACTCTGCAATACCCTATCAATACTCTGCAATACCCTGACAATACTCTGCAATACATACCTTGCTAATACTCTGCAATACATAACTTGCTAATACTCTGCAATACCCTACCAATACCCTGCCAATATTCTGCAACACATACCCTGCCAATACTCTGCAAAACATGCCCTGCCAATACTCTGCAATACATACCCTGCCAATACCCTGCAATACATACCTTGCCAATACTCTGCAATACCCTGCCAATACTCTGCAATAAATACCTTGCCAATACTCTGCAATACCCTGCCAATACTCTGCAATATATACCTTGCCAATACTCTACAATACCCTGCCAATACCGTGCCAATACATACCGTGCCAATACTCTGCAATACCCTTCCAATACTCTGCAATACCCTGCCAATACTCTACAATACATACCCTGCCAATACTCTGCAAAACATGCCCTGCCAATACTCTGCAATACATACCCTGCCAATACTCTGCAATACATACCCTGCCAATACTCTGCAATACATGCCCTGCCAATACTCTGCAATACATGCCCTGCCAATACTCTGCAATACATGCCCTGCCAGTACTCTGCAATACATGCCCTGCCAATACTCTGCAATACATACCCTGTCAATACTCTGCAATACCCTATCAATACTCTGCAATACCGTGCCAATACTCTGCAATACCCTGACAATACTCTGCAATACATACCTTGCTAATACTCTGCAATACATAACTTGCTAATACTCTGCAATACCCTACCAATACCCTGCCAATATTCTGCAACACATACCCTGCCAATACTCTGCAAAACATGCCCTGCCAATACTCTGCAATACATACCCTGCCAATACTCTGCAATACATACCTTGCCAATACTCTGCAATACCCTGCCAATACTCTGCAATACCCTGCCAATACTCTGCAATACATACCCTGCCAATACTCTGCAATACATACCCTGCCAATACTCTGCAATACCCTGCCAATACTCTGCAATACATACCCTGCCAACACTCTGCAATACATACCCTGCCAATACTCTGCAATACATACCCTGCCAATACTCTGCAATACATACCCTGCCAATACTCTGCAATACTCTGCAATCCTCTGCAATACCCTGCCAATACTCATCAATACTCTGCAATACCCTATCAATACTCTGCAATACATACCCTGCCAATACTCTGCAATGCATACCCTGCCAATTCTCTGCAATACATACCCAGCCAATACTCTGCAATACCCTGCCAATGCCCTGCCAATACATACCCTGCCAATACATACCCTGCCAATACATACCCTGCCAATACTCTGCAATACCCTGCCAATACTCTGCAATACCCTGCCAATACTCTGCAATACATACCCTGCCAATATTCTGCAATACATACCCTGCCAAAACTCTGCAATACCCTGCCAATATTCTGCAATACATACCCTGTCAATACTCTGCCAATACTCTGCAATTCCCTATCAATAAGCTGCAATGCCCTATCAATACTTTGCAATACCCTATCAATACTCTGCAATACATACCCTGCCAATACTCTGCAATACCCTGCCAATACTCTGCAATACCCTGCCAATACTCTGCAATACATACCCTGCCAATATTCTGCAATACATGCCCTGCCAATACTCTGCAATACCCTGCCAATACTCTGCAATACCCTGCCAATACTCTGCAATACCCTGCCAATACTCTGCAATACATACCCTGCCAATATTCTGCAATACATGCCCTGCCAATACTCTGCAATACATGCCCTGCCAATACTCTGCAATACATGCCCTGCCAGTACTCTGCAATACATGCCCTGCCAATACTCTGCAATACATACCCTGTCAATACTCTGCAATACCCTATCAATACTCTGCAATACCGTGCCAATACTCTGCAATACCCTGACAATACTCTGCAATACATACCTTGCTAATACTCTGCAATACATAACTTGCTAATACTCTGCAATACCCTACCAATACCCTGCCAATATTCTGCAACACATACCCTGCCAATACTCTGCAAAACATGCCCTGCCAATACTCTGCAATACATACCCTGCCAATACTCTGCAATACATACCTTGCCAATACTCTGCAATACCCTGCCAATACTCTACAATATATACCTTGCCAATACTCTGCAATACCCTGCCAATACTCTGCAATATATACCTTGCCAATACTCTGCAATACCCTGCCAATACCGTGCCAATACATACCGTGCCAATACTCTGCAATACCCTGCCAATACTCTGCAATACCCTGCCAATACTCTACAATACATACCCTGCCAATACTCTGCAAAACATGCCCTGCCAATACTCTGCAATACATACCCTGCCAATACTCTGCAATACATACCCTGCCAATACTCTGCAATACCCTGCCAATACCGTGCCAATACATACCGTGCCAATACTCTGCAATACCCTGCCAATACTCTGCAATACATACCCTGCCAATACTCTGCAATACCCTGCCAATACTCTGCAATACCCTGCCAATACTCTGCAATACATACCCTGCCAACACTCTGCAATACATACCCTGCCAATACTCTGCAATACATGCCCTGCCAATACTCTGCAATACATGCCCTGCCAATACCCTGCCAATACTCTGCAATACATACCCTGCCAATACTCTGCAATACATACCTTGCCAATACTCTGCAATACCCTGCCAATACTCTGCAATATATACCTTGCCAATACTCTGCAATACCCTGCCAATACTCTGCAATACCGTGCCAATACATACCGTGCCAATACTCTGCAATACCCTTCCAATACTCTGCAATACCCTTCCAATACTCTGCAATACCCTGCAAATACATACCCTGCCAATACATACCCTGCCAATACATACCCTGCCAATACATACCCTGCCAATACTCTGCAATATATACCCTGCCAATACTCTGCAATACATACCCTGCCAATACTCTGCAATACCCTATCAATACTCTGCAATACATACCCTGCCAATACTCTGCAATACATACCCTGCCAATACTCTGCAATACATGCCCTGCCAATACTCTGCAATACATGCCCTGCCAATACTCTGCAATACATGCCCTGCCAATACTCTGCAATACTCTGCCAATACTCTGCCAATACTCTGCCAATACTCTGCCAGTACCCTGCCAATACATACTGTGCCAGTACTCTGCAATACCCTGCCAATACTCTGCAATACTCTGCCACTACATACCCTGCCAATACTCTGCAATACTCTGCAATACTCTGCAATACATGCCCTGCCAATATTCTGCAATACATGCCCTGCCAATATTCTGCAATACATGCCCTGCCAATACTCTGCAATACATACCCTGCCAATACTCTGCAATACATACCCTGCCAATACTCTGCAATACATACCCAGCCAATACTCTGCAATACCCTGCCAATACCGTGTCAATACATACCGTGCCAATACTCTGCAATACCCTGCCAATACTCTGCAATACCCTGCCAATACTCTGCAATACATACCCTGCCAATACTCTGCAATACATACCCTGCCAATACTCTGCAATACCCTGCCAATACTCTGCAATACATACCCTGCCAACACTCTGCAATACATACCCTGCCAATACTCTGCAATACATACCCTGCCAATACTCTGCAATACATACCCTGCAAATACTCTGCAATACATACCCTGCCAATACTCTGCAATACTCTGCAATACTCTGCAATACATGCCCTGCCAATATTCTGCAATACATGCCCTGCCAATATTCTGCAATACATGCCCTGCCAATACTCTGCAATACATGCCCTGCCAATACTCTGCAATACATGCCCTGCCAATACTCTGCAATACATGCCCTGCCAATACTCTGCAATACATGCCCTGCCAATACTCTGCAATACATACCCTGTCAATACTCTGCAATACCCTATCAATACTCTGCAATACCCTGACAATACTCTGCAATACATACCTTGCTAATACTCTGCAATACATAACTTGCTAATACTCTGCAATACCCTACCAATACCCTGCCAATATTCTGCAACACATACCCTGCCAATACTCTGCAAAACATGCCCTGCCAATACTCTGCAATACATACCCTGCCAATACCCTGCAATACATACCTTGCCAATACTCTGCAATACCCTGCCAATACTCTGCAATAAATACCTTGCCAATACTCTGCAATACCCTGCCAATACTCTGCAATATATACCTTGCCAATACTCTACAATACCCTGCCAATACCGTGTCAATACATACCGTGCCAATACTCTGCAATACCCTTCCAATACTCTGCAATACCCTGCCAATACTCTACAATACATACCCTGCCAATACTCTGCAAAACATGCCCTGCCAATACTCTGCAATACATACCCTGCCAATACTCTGCAATACATACCCTGCCAATACTCTGCAATACATACCCTGCCAATACTCTGCAATACCCTGCCAATACCGTGCCAATACATACCGTGCCAATACTCTGCAATACCCTGCCAATACTCTGCAATACCCTGCCAATACTCTGCAATTCATACCCTGCCAATACTCTGCAATACCCTGCCAATACTCTGCAATACCCTGCCAATACTCTGCAATACATACCCTGCCAACACTCTGCAATACATACCCTGCCAATACTCTGCAATACATACCCTGCCAATACTCTGCAATACATGCCCTGCCAATACCCTGCCAATACTCTGCAATACAAACCCTGCCAATACTCTGCAATACATACCTTGCCAATACTCTGCAATACCCTGCCAATACTCTGCAATATATACCTTGCCAATACTCTGCAATACCCTGCCAATACTCTGCAATACCGTGCCAATACATACCGTTCCAATGCTCTGCAATACCCTTCCAATACTCTGCAATACCCTTCCAATACTCTGCAATACCCTGCCAATACATACCCTGCCAATACATACCCTGCCAATACATACCCTGCCAATACTCTGCAATACATACCCTGCCAATACTCTGCAATACATTCCCTGCCAATACTCTGCAATACATGCCCTGCCAATACTCTGCAATACATGCCCTGCCAATACTCTGCAATACATGCCCTGCCAATACTCTGCAATACATGCCCTGCCAATACTCTACAATACTCTGCCAATACTCTGCCAATACTCTACCAATACTCTGCCAGTACCCTGCCAATACATACTGTGCCAGTACTCTGCAATACCCTGCCAATACTCTGCAATACTCTGCCACTACATACCCTGCCAATACTCTGCAATACTCTGCAATACTCTGCAATACATGCCCTGCCAATATTCTGCAATACATGCCCTGCCAATACTCTGCAATACATGCCCTGCCAATACTCTGCAATACATGCCCTGCCAATACTCTGCAATACATGCCCTGCCAATACTCTGCAATACATACCCTGTCAATACTCTGCAATACCCTATCAATACTCTGCAATACCCTGACAATACTCTGCAATACATACCTTGCTAATACTCTGCAATACATAACTTGCTAATACTCTGCAATACCCTACCAATACCCTGCCAATATTCTGCAACACATACCCTGCCAATACTCTGCAAAACATGCCCTGCCAATACTCTGCAATACATACCCTGCCAATACCCTGCAATACATACCTTGCCAATACTCTGCAATACCCTGCCAATACTCTGCAATAAATACCTTGCCAATACTCTGCAATACCCTGCCAATACTCTGCAATATATACCTTGCCAATACTCTACAATACCCTGCCAATACCGTGCCAATACATACCGTGCCAATACTCTGCAATACCCTTCCAATACTCTGCAATACCCTGCCAATACTCTACAATACATACCCTGCCAATACTCTGCAAAACATGCCCTGCCAATACTCTGCAATACATACCCTGCCAATACTCTGCAATACATACCCTGCCAATACTCTGCAATACATACCCTGCCAATACTCTGCAATACCCTGCCAATACCGTGCCAATACATACCGTGTCAATACTCTGCAATACCCTGCCAATACTCTGCAATACCCTGCCAATACTCTGCAATTCATACCCTGCCAATACTCTGCAATACCCTGCCAATACTCTGCAATACCCTGCCAATACTCTGCAATACATACCCTGCCAACACTCTGCAATACATACCCTGCCAATACTCTGCAATACATACCCTGCCAATACTCTGCAATACATGCCCTGCCAATACCCTGCCAATACTCTGCAATACAAACCCTGCCAATACTCTGCAATACATACCTTGCCAATACTCTGCAATACCCTGCCAATACTCTGCAATATATACCTTGCCAATACTCTGCAATACCCTGCCAATACTCTGCAATACCGTGCCAATACATACCGTTCCAATGCTCTGCAATACCCTTCCAATACTCTGCAATACCCTTCCAATACTCTGCAATACCCTGCCAATACATACCCTGCCAATACATACCCTGCCAATACATACCCTGCCAATACTCTGCAATACATACCCTGCCAATACTCTGCAATACATTCCCTGCCAATACTCTGCAATACATGCCCTGCCAATACTCTGCAATACATGCCCTGCCAATACTCTGCAATACATGCCCTGCCAATACTCTGCAATACATGCCCTGCCAATACTCTGCAATACTCTGCCAATACTCTGCCAATACTCTGCCAGTACCCTGCCAATACATACTGTGCCAGTACTCTGCAATACCCTGCCAATACTCTGCAATACTCTGCCACTACATACCCTGCCAATACTCTGCAATACTCTGCAATACTCTGCAATACATGCCCTGCCAATATTCTGCAATACATGCCCTGCCAATATTCTGCAATACATGCCCTGCCAATACTCTGCAATACATACCCTGCCAATACTCTGCAATACATACCCAGCCAATACTCTGCAATACCCTGCCAATACCGTGTCAATACATACCGTGCCAATACTCTGCAATACCCTGCCAATACTCTGCAATACCCTGCCAATACTCTGCAATACATACCCTGCCAATACTCTGCAATACATACCCTGCCAATACTCTGCAATACCCTGCCAATACTCTGCAATACATACCCTGCCAACACTCTGCAATACATACCCTGCCAATACTCTGCAATACATACCCTGCCAATACTCTGCAATACATACCCTGCAAATACTCTGCAATACATACCCTGCCAATACTCTGCAATACTCTGCAATACTCTGCAATACATGCCCTGCCAATATTCTGCAATACATGCCCTGCCAATATTCTGCAATACATGCCCTGCCAATACTCTGCAATACATGCCCTGCCAATACTCTGCAATACATGCCCTGCCAATACTCTGCAATACATGCCCTGCCAATACTCTGCAATACATGCCCTGCCAATACTCTGCAATACATACCCTGTCAATACTCTGCAATACCCTATCAATACTCTGCAATACCCTGACAATACTCTGCAATACATACCTTGCTAATACTCTGCAATACATAACTTGCTAATACTCTGCAATACCCTACCAATACCCTGCCAATATTCTGCAACACATACCCTGCCAATACTCTGCAAAACATGCCCTGCCAATACTCTGCAATACATACCCTGCCAATACCCTGCAATACATACCTTGCCAATACTCTGCAATACCCTGCCAATACTCTGCAATAAATACCTTGCCAATACTCTGCAATACCCTGCCAATACTCTGCAATATATACCTTGCCAATACTCTACAATACCCTGCCAATACCGTGCCAATACATACCGTGCCAATACTCTGCAATACCCTTCCAATACTCTGCAATACCCTGCCAATACTCTACAATACATACCCTGCCAATACTCTGCAAAACATGCCCTGCCAATACTCTGCAATACATACCCTGCCAATACTCTGCAATACATACCCTGCCAATACTCTGCAATACATACCCTGCCAATACTCTGCAATACCCTGCCAATACCGTGCCAATACATACCGTGCCAATACTCTGCAATACCCTGCCAATACTCTGCAATACCCTGCCAATACTCTGCAATTCATACCCTGCCAATACTCTGCAATACCCTGCCAATACTCTGCAATACCCTGCCAATACTCTGCAATACATACCCTGCCAACACTCTGCAATACATACCCTGCCAATACTCTGCAATACATACCCTGCCAATACTCTGCAATACATGCCCTGCCAATACCCTGCCAATACTCTGCAATACAAACCCTGCCAATACTCTGCAATACATACCTTGCCAATACTCTGCAATACCCTGCCAATACTCTGCAATATATACCTTGCCAATACTCTGCAATACCCTGCCAATACTCTGCAATACCGTGCCAATACATACCGTTCCAATGCTCTGCAATACCCTTCCAATACTCTGCAATACCCTTCCAATACTCTGCAATACCCTGCCAATACATACCCTGCCAATACATACCCTGCCAATACATACCCTGCCAATACTCTGCAATACATACCCTGCCAATACTCTGCAATACATTCCCTGCCAATACTCTGCAATACATGCCCTGCCAATACTCTGCAATACATGCCCTGCCAATACTCTGCAATACATGCCCTGCCAATACTCTACAATACTCTGCCAATACTCTGCCAATACTCTGCCAATACTCTGCCAGTACCCTGCCAATACATACTGTGCCAGTACTCTGCAATACCCTGCCAATACTCTGCAATACTCTGCCACTACATACCCTGCCAATACTCTGCAATACTCTGCAATACTCTGCAATACATGCCCTGCCAATATTCTGCAATACATGCCCTGCCAATACTCTGCAATACATGCCCTGCCAATACTCTGCAATACATGCCCTGCCAATACTCTGCAATACATGCCCTGCCAATACTCTGCAATACATACCCTGTCAATACTCTGCAATACCCTATCAATACTCTGCAATACCCTGACAATACTCTGCAATACATACCTTGCTAATACTCTGCAATACATAACTTGCTAATACTCTGCAATACCCTACCAATACCCTGCCAATATTCTGCAACACATACCCTGCCAATACTCTGCAAAACATGCCCTGCCAATACTCTGCAATACATACCCTGCCAATACCCTGCAATACATACCTTGCCAATACTCTGCAATACCCTGCCAATACTCTGCAATAAATACCTTTCCAATACTCTGCAATACCCTGCCAATACTCTGCAATATATACCTTGCCAATACTCTACAATACCCTGCCAATACCGTGCCAATACATACCGTGCCAATACTCTGCAATACCCTTCCAATACTCTGCAATACCCTGCCAATACTCTACAATACATACCCTGCCAATACTCTGCAAAACATGCCCTGCCAATACTCTGCAATACATACCCTGCCAATACTCTGCAATACATACCCTGCCAATACTCTGCAATACATACCCTGCCAATACTCTGCAATACCCTGCCAATACCGTGCCAATACATACCGTGTCAATACTCTGCAATACCCTGCCAATACTCTGCAATACCCTGCCAATACTCTGCAATTCATACCCTGCCAATACTCTGCAATACCCTGCCAATACTCTGCAATACCCTGCCAATACTCTGCAATACATACCCTGCCAACACTCTGCAATACATACCCTGCCAATACTCTGCAATACATACCCTGCCAATACTCTGCAATACATGCCCTGCCAATACCCTGCCAATACTCTGCAATACAAACCCTGCCAATACTCTGCAATACATACCTTGCCAATACTCTGCAATACCCTGCCAATACTCTGCAATATATACCTTGCCAATACTCTGCAATACCCTGCCAATACTCTGCAATACCGTGCCAATACATACCGTTCCAATGCTCTGCAATACCCTTCCAATACTCTGCAATACCCTTCCAATACTCTGCAATACCCTGCCAATACATACCCTGCCAATACATACCCTGCCAATACATACCCTGCCAATACTCTGCAATACATACCCTGCCAATACTCTGCAATACATTCCCTGCCAATACTCTGCAATACATGCCCTGCCAATACTCTGCAATACATGCCCTGCCAATACTCTGCAATACATGCCCTGCCAATACTCTGCAATACATGCCCTGCCAATACTCTGCAATACTCTGCCAATACTCTGCCAATACTCTGCCAATACTCTGCCAGTACCCTGCCAATACATACTGTGCCAGTACTCTGCAATACCCTGCCAATACTCTGCAATACTCTGCCACTACATACCCTGCCAATACTCTGCAATACTCTGCAATACTCTGCAATACTCTGCAATACATGCCCTGCCAATATTCTGCAATACATGCCCTGCCAATACTCTGCAATACATACCCTGTCAATACTCTGCAATACCCTATCAATACTCTGCAATACCCTGACAATACTCTGCAATACATACCTTGCTAATACTCTGCAATACATAACTTGCTAATACTCTGCAATACCCTACCAATACCCTGCCAATATTCTGCAACACATACCCTGCCAATACTCTGCAAAACATGCCCTGCCAATACTCTGCAATACATACCCTGCCAATACCCTGCAATACATACCTTGCCAATACTCTGCAATACCCTGCCAATACTCTGCAATAAATACCTTGCCAATACTCTGCAATACCCTGCCAATACTCTGCAATACATACCCTGCCAATACTCTGCAATACATGCCCTGCCAATACCCTGCCAATACTCTGCAATACAAACCCTGCCAATACTCTGCAATACATACCTTGCCAATACTCTGCAATACCCTGCCAATACTCTGCAATATATACCTTGCCAATACTCTGCAATACCCTGCCAATACTCTGCAATACCGTGCCAATACATACCGTTCCAATGCTCTGCAATACCCTTCCAATACTCTGCAATACCCTTCCAATACTCTGCAATACCCTGCCAATACATACCCTGCCAATACATACCCTGCCAATACATACCCTGCCAATACTCTGCAATACATACCCTGCCAATACTCTGCAATACATTCCCTGCCAATACTCTGCAATACATGCCCTGCCAATACTCTG
Organism: Lithobates pipiens; assembly: GCF_037356315.1. Lineage (NCBI taxonomy): Eukaryota > Metazoa > Chordata > Amphibia > Anura > Ranidae > Lithobates > Lithobates pipiens. The sequence continues at coordinate 157,629,632 of NW_027507791.1, read as the reverse complement.
CAATACATGCCCTGCCAATACTCTGCAATACATGCCCTGCCAATACTCTGCAATACATGCCCTGCCAATACTCTGCAATACTCTGCCAATACTCTGCCAATACTCTGCCAATACTCTGCCAGTACCCTGCCAATACATACTGTGCCAGTACTCTGCAATACCCTGCCAATACTCTGCAATACTCTGCCACTACATACCCTGCCAATACTCTGCAATACTCTGCAATACTCTGCAATACTCTGCAATACATGCCCTGCCAATATTCTGCAATACATGCCCTGCCAATACTCTGCAATACATACCCTGTCAATACTCTGCAATACCCTATCAATACTCTGCAATACCCTGACAATACTCTGCAATACATACCTTGCTAATACTCTGCAATACATAACTTGCTAATACTCTGCAATACCCTACCAATACCCTGCCAATATTCTGCAACACATAACCTGCCAATACTCTGCAAAACATGCCCTGCCAATACTCTGCAATACATACCCTGCCAATACCCTGCAATACATACCTTGCCAATACTCTGCAATACCCTGCCAATACTCTGCAATAAATACCTTGCCAATACTCTGCAATACCCTGCCAATACTCTGCAATATATACCTTGCCAATACTCTACAATACCCTGCCAATACCGTGCCAATACATACCGTGCCAATACTCTGCAATACCCTTCCAATACTCTGCAATACCCTGCCAATACTCTACAATACATACCCTGCCAATACTCTGCAAAACATGCCCTGCCAATACTCTGCAATACATACCCTGCCAATACTCTGCAATACATACCCTGCCAATACTCTGCAATACATACCGTGCCAATACTCTGCAATACCCTGCCAATACCGTGCCAATACATACCGTGCCAATACTCTGCAATACCCTGCCAATACTCTGCAATACCCTGCCAATACTCTGCAATTCATACCCTGCCAATACTCTGCAATACCCTGCCAATACTCTGCAATACCCTGCCAATACTCTGCAATACATACCCTGCCAACACTCTGCAATACATACCCTGCCAATACTCTGCAATACATACCCTGCCAATACTCTGCAATACATGCCCTGCCAATACCCTGCCAATACTCTGCAATACAAACCCTGCCAATACTCTGCAATACATACCTTGCCAATACTCTGCAATACCCTGCCAATACTCTGCAATATATACCTTGCCAATACTCTGCAATACCCTGCCAATACTCTGCAATACCGTGCCAATACATACCGTTCCAATGCTCTGCAATACCCTTCCAATACTCTGCAATACCCTTCCAATACTCTGCAATACCCTGCCAATACATACCCTGCCAATACATACCCTGCCAATACATACCCTGCCAATACTCTGCAATACATACCCTGCCAATACTCTGCAATACATTCCCTGCCAATACTCTGCAATACATGCCCTGCCAATACTCTGCAATACATGCCCTGCCAATACTCTGCAATACATGCCCTGCCAATACTCTGCAATACATGCCCTGCCAATACTCTGCAATACTCTGCCAATACTCTGCCAATACTCTGCCAATACTCTGCCAGTACCCTGCCAGTACCCTGCCAATACATACTGTGCCAGTACTCTGCAATACCCTGCCAATACTCTGCAATACTCTGCCACTACATACCCTGCCAATACTCTGCAATACTCTGCAATACTCTGCAATACTCTGCAATACATGCCCTGCCAATATTCTGCAATACATGCCCTGCCAATACTCTGCAATACATGCCCTGCCAATACTCTGCAATACATACCCTGTCAATACTCTGCAATACCCTATCAATACTCTGCAATACCCTGACAATACTCTGCAATACATACCTTGCTAATACTCTGCAATACATAACTTGCTAATACTCTGCAATACCCTACCAATACCCTGCCAATATTCTGCAACACATACCCTGCCAATACTCTGCAAAACATGCCCTGCCAATACTCTGCAATACATACCCTGCCAATACCCTGCAATACATACCTTGCCAATACTCTGCAATACCCTGCCAATACTCTGCAATAAATACCTTGCCAATACTCTGCAATACCCTGCCAATACTCTGCAATATATACCTTGCCAATACTCTACAATACCCTGCCAATACCGTGCCAATACATACCGTGCCAATACTCTGCAATACCCTTCCAATACTCTGCAATACCCTGCCAATACTCTACAATACATACCCTGCCAATACTCTGCAAAACATGCCCTGCCAATACTCTGCAATACATACCCTGCCAATACTCTGCAATACATACCCTGCCAATACTCTGCAATACATACCCTGCCAATACTCTGCAATACCCTGCCAATACCGTGCCAATACATACCGTGCCAATACTCTGCAATACCCTGCCAATACTCTGCAATACCCTGCCAATACTCTGCAATTCATACCCTGCCAATACTCTGCAATACCCTGCCAATACTCTGCAATACATACCCTGCCAACACTCTGCAATACATACCCTGCCAATACTCTGCAATACATACCCTGCCAATACTCTGCAATACATGCCCTGCCAATACCCTGCCAATACTCTGCAATACAAACCCTGCCAATACTCTGCAATACATACCTTGCCAATACTCTGCAATACCCTGCCAATACTCTGCAATATATACCTTGCCAATACTCTGCAATACCCTGCCAATACTCTGCAATACCGTGCCAATACATACCGTTCCAATGCTCTGCAATACCCTTCCAATACTCTGCAATACCCTTCCAATACTCTGCAATACCCTGCCAATACATACCCTGCCAATACATACCCTGCCAATACATACCCTGCCAATACTCTGCAATACATACCCTGCCAATACTCTGCAATACATTCCCTGCCAATACTCTGCAATACATGCCCTGCCAATACTCTGCAATACATGCCCTGCCAATACTCTGCAATACATGCCCTGCCAATACTCTGCAATACATGCCCTGCCAATACTCTGCAATACTCTGCCAATACTCTGCCAATACTCTGCCAATACTCTGCCAGTACCCTGCCAGTACCCTGCCAATACATACTGTGCCAGTACTCTGCAATACCCTGCCAATACTCTGCAATACTCTGCCACTACATACCCTGCCAATACTCTGCAATACTCTGCAATACTCTGCAATACTCTGCAATACATGCCCTGCCAATATTCTGCAATACATGCCCTGCCAATACTCTGCAATACATGCCCTGCCAATACTCTGCAATACATACCCTGTCAATACTCTGCAATACCCTATCAATACTCTGCAATACCCTGACAATACTCTGCAATACATACCTTGCTAATACTCTGCAATACATAACTTGCTAATACTCTGCAATACCCTACCAATACCCTGCCAATATTCTGCAACACATACCCTGCCAATACTCTGCAAAACATGCCCTGCCAATACTCTGCAATACATACCCTGCCAATACCCTGCAATACATACCTTGCCAATACTCTGCAATACCCTGCCAATACTCTGCAATAAATACCTTGCCAATACTCTGCAATACCCTGCCAATACTCTGCAATATATACCTTGCCAATACTCTACAATACCCTGCCAATACCGTGCCAATACATACCGTGCCAATACTCTGCAATACCCTTCCAATACTCTGCAATACCCTGCCAATACTCTACAATACATACCCTGCCAATACTCTGCAAAACATGCCCTGCCAATACTCTGCAATACATACCCTGCCAATACTCTGCAATACATACCCTGCCAATACTCTGCAATACATACCCTGCCAATACTCTGCAATACCCTGCCAATACCGTGCCAATACATACCGTGCCAATACTCTGCAATACCCTGCCAATACTCTGCAATACCCTGCCAATACTCTGCAATTCATACCCTGCCAATACTCTGCAATACCCTGCCAATACTCTGCAATACCCTGCCAATACTCTGCAATACATACCCTGCCAACACTCTGCAATACATACCCTGCCAATACTCTGCAATACATACCCTGCCAATACTCTGCAATACATGCCCTGCCAATACCCTGCCAATACTCTGCAATACAAACCCTGCCAATACTCTGCAATACATACCTTGCCAATACTCTGCAATACCCTGCCAATACTCTGCAATATATACCTTGCCAATACTCTGCAATACCCTGCCAATACTCTGCAATACCGTGCCAATACATACCGTTCCAATGCTCTGCAATACCCTTCCAATACTCTGCAATACCCTTCCAATACTCTGCAATACCCTGCCAATACATACCCTGCCAATACATACCCTGCCAATACATACCCTGCCAATACATACCCTGCCAATACTCTGCAATACATACCCTGCCAATACTCTGCAATACATTCCCTGCCAATACTCTGCAATACATGCCCTGCCAATACTCTGCAATACATGCCCTGCCAATACTCTGCAATACATGCCCTGCCAATACTCTGCAATACATGCCCTGCCAATACTCTGCAATACTCTGCCAATACTCTGCCAATACTCTGCCAATACTCTGCCAGTACCCTGCCAATACATACTGTGCCAGTACTCTGCAATACCCTGCCAATACTCTGCAATACTCTGCCACTACATACCCTGCCAATACTCTGCAATACTCTGCAATACTCTGCAATACTCTGCAATACATGCCCTGCCAATATTCTGCAATACATGCCCTGCCAATACTCTGCAATACATGCCCTGCCAATACTCTGCAATACATACCCTGTCAATACTCTGCAATACCCTATCAATACTCTGCAATACGCTGACAATACTCTGCAATACATACCTTGCTAATACTCTGCAATACATAACTTGCTAATACTCTGCAATACCCTACCAATACCCTGCCAATATTCTGCAACACATACCCTGCCAATACTCTGCAAAACATGCCCTGCCAATACTCTGCAATACATACCCTGCCAATACCCTGCAATACATACCTTGCCAATACTCTGCAATACCCTGCCAATACTCTGCAATAAATACCTTGCCAATACTCTGCAATACCCTGCCAATACTCTGCAATATATACCTTGCCAATACTCTACAATACCCTGCCAATACCGTGCCAATACATACCGTGCCAATACTCTGCAATACCCTTCCAATACTCTGCAATACCCTGCCAATACTCTACAATACATACCCTGCCAATACTCTGCAAAACATGCCCTGCCAATACTCTGCAATACATACCCTGCCAATACTCTGCAATACATACCCTGCCAATACTCTGCAATACATACCCTGCCAATACTCTGCAATACCCTGCCAATACCGTGCCAATACATACCGTGCCAATACTCTGCAATACCCTGCCAATACTCTGCAATACCCTGCCAATACTCTGCAATTCAAACCCTGCCAATACTCTGCAATACCCTGCCAATACTCTGCAATACCCTGCCAATACTCTGCAATACATACCCTGCCAACACTCTGCAATACATACCCTGCCAATACTCTGCAATACATACCCTGCCAATACTCTGCAATACATGCCCTGCCAATACCCTGCCAATACTCTGCAATACAAACCCTGCCAATACTCTGCAATACATACCTTGCCAATACTCTGCAATACCCTGCCAATACTCTGCAATATATACCTTGCCAATACTCTGCAATACCCTGCCAATACTCTGCAATACCCTGCCAATACATACCGTTCCAATGCTCTGCAATACCCTTCCAATACTCTGCAATACCCTTCCAATACTCTGCAATACCCTGCCAATACATACCCTGCCAATACATACCCTGCCAATACATACCCTGCCAATACTCTGTAATACATACCCTGCCAATACTCTGCAATACATTCCCTGCCAATACTCTGCAATACATGCCCTGCCAATACTCTGCAATACATGCCCTGCCAATACTCTGCAATACATGCCCTGCCAATACTCTGCAATACACGCCCTGCCAATACTCTGCAATACTCTGCCAATACTCTGCCAATACTCTGCCAGTACCCTGCCAATACATACTGTGCCAGTACTCTGCAATACCCTGCCAATACTCTGCAATACTCTGCCACTACATACCCTGCCAATACTCTGCAATACTCTGCAATACTCTGCAATACTCTGCAATACATGCCCTGCCAATATTCTGCAATACATGCCCTGCCAATACTCTGCAATACATGCCCTGCCAATACTCTGCAATACATACCCTGTCAATACTCTGCAATACCCTATCAATACTCTGCAATACCCTGACAATACTCTGCAATACATACCTTGCTAATACTCTGCAATACATAACTTGCTAATACTCTGCAATACCCTACCAATACCCTGCCAATATTCTGCAACACATACCCTGCCAATACTCTGCAAAACATGCCCTGCCAATACTCTGCAATACATACCCTGCCAATACCCTGCAATACATACCTTGCCAATACTCTGCAATACCCTGCCAATACTCTGCAATAAATACCTTGCCAATACTCTGCAATACCCTGCCAATACTCTGCAATATATACCTTGCCAATACTCTACAATACCCTGCCAATACCGTGCCAATACATACCGTGCCAATACTCTGCAATACCCTTCCAATACTCTGCAATACCCTGCCAATACTCTACAATACATACCCTGCCAATACTCTGCAAAACATGCCCTGCCAATACTCTGCAATACATACCCTGCCAATACTCTGCAATACATACCCTGCCAATACTCTGCAATACATACCCTGCCAATACTCTGCAATACCCTGCCAATACCGTGCCAATACATACCGTGCCAATACTCTGCAATACCCTGCCAATACTCTGCAATACCCTGCCAATACTCTGCAATTCATACCCTGCCAATACTCTGCAATACCCTGCCAATACTCTGCAATACCCTGCCAATACTCTGCAATACATACCCTGCCAACACTCTGCAATACATACCCTGCCAATACTCTGCAATACATACCCTGCCAATACTCTGCAATACATGCCCTGCCAATACCCTGCCAATACTCTGCAATACAAACCCTGCCAATACTCTGCAATACATACCTTGCCAATACTCTGCAATACCCTGCCAATACTCTGCAATATATACCTTGCCAATACTCTGCAATACCCTGCCAATACTCTGCAATACCGTGCCAATACATACCGTTCCAATGCTCTGCAATACCCTTCCAATACTCTGCAATACCCTTCCAATACTCTGCAATACCCTGCCAATACATACCCTGCCAATACATACCCTGCCAATACATACCCTGCCAATACTCTGCAATACATACCCTGCCAATGCTCTGCAATACATTCCCTGCCAATACTCTGCAATACATGCCCTGCCAATACTCTGCAATACATGCCCTGCCAATACTCTGCAATACATGCCCTGCCAATACTCTGCAATACATGCCCTGCCAATACTCTGCAATACTCTGCCAATACTCTGCCAATACTCTGCCAGTACCCTGCCAATACATACTGTGCCAGTACTCTGCAATACCCTGCCAATACTCTGCAATACTCTGCCACTACATACCCTGCCAATACTCTGCAATACTCTGCAATACTCTGCAATACTCTGCAATACATGCCCTGCCAATATTCTGCAATACATGCCCTGCCAATACTCTGCAATACATACCCTGTCAATACTCTGCAATACCCTGCCAATACTCTGCAATACCCTATCAATACTCTGCAATACCCTATCAATACTCTGCAATACGTTCCCTGCCAATACTCTGCAATACATACCCTGCCAATACTCTGCAATACTCTGCAATACATACTGTGCCAATACTCTGCAATACATACTGTGCCAATACTCTGCAATACCCTTCCAATACTGTGCATTTCTCTGCCAATACTCTGCAATCCCCTGCCAATACTCTGCAATCCCCTGCCAATACTCTGCAATACATGCTCTGCCAATACTCTGCAATACATGCCCTGCCAATACTCTGCAATACATGCCCTGCCAATACTCTGCAATACTCTGCAATACATACACTGCCAATACTCTGCAATACATACACTGCCAATACTCTGCAATGCAATACCCTGCCAATACTCTGCAATGCAATACCCTGCCAAAATTCTGCAATACATACCCTGCCAATACTCTGCAATACATATCCTGCCAATACTCTCTAATACATACCCTATCAATACTGTGCAAATACTCTGTAATACCCTGCCAATACTCTGCAATACATACCTTGCCAATACTCTTCAATACCGTGCCAATACTCTGCAGTACCCTTCCAATACTCTGCAATACATGCCCTGCCAATACTCTGCAATACATGCCCTGCCAATACCCTGCCAATACTCTGCAATACATACCCTGCCAATACTCTGCAATACATACCTTGCCAATACTCTGCAATACCCTGCCAATACTCTGCAATATATACCTTGCCAATACTCTGCAATACCCTGCCAATACTCTGCAATACCGTGCCAATACATACCGTGCCAATACTCTGCAATACCCTTCCAATACTCTGCAATACCCTTCCAATACTCTGCAATACCCTGCAAATACATACCCTGCCAATACATACCCTGCCAATACTCTGCAATACATACCCTGCCAATACTCTGCAATACATACCCTGCCAATACTCTGCAATACCCTATCAATACTCTGCAATACATACCCTGCCAATACTCTGCAATACATACCCTGCCAATACTCTGCAATACATACCCTGCCAATACTCTGCAATACATGCCCTGCCAATACTCTGCAATACATGCCCTGCCAATACTCTGCAATACATGCCCTGCCAATACTCTGCAATACTCTGCCAATACTCTGCCAATACTCTGCCAGTACCCTGCCAATACATACTGTGCCAGTACTCTGCAATACCCTGCCAATACTCTGCAATACTCTGCCACTACATACCCTGCCAATACTCTGCAATACTCTGCAATACTCTGCAATACATGCCCTGCCAATATACTGCAATACATGCCCTGCCAATATTCTGCAATACATGCCCTGCCAATACTCTGCAATACATACCCTGCCAATACTCTGCAATACATACCCTGCCAATACTCTGCAATACATACCCAGCCAATACTCTGCAATACCCTGCCAATACGGTGTCAATACATACCGTGCCAATACTCTGCAATACCCTGCCAATACTCTGCAATACCCTGCCAATACTCTGCAATACATACCCTGCCAATACTCTGCAATACATACCCTGCCAATACTCTGCAATACCCTGCCAATACTCTGCAATACATACCCTGCCAACACTCTGCAATACATACCCTGCCAATACTCTGCAATACATACCCTGCCAATACTCTGCAATACATATCCTGCAAATACTCTGCAATACATACCCTGCCAATACTCTGCAATACTCTGCAATACTCTGCAATACCCTGCCAATACTCATCAATACTCTGCAATACCCTATCAATACTCTGCAATACATACCCTGCCAATACTCTGTAATACATACCCTGCCAATACTCTGCAATACATACCCAGCCAATACTCTGCAATACCCTGCCAATACCCTGCCAATACATACCCTGCCAATACATACCCTGCCAATACATACTCTGCCAATACATACCCTGCCAATACTCTGCAATACCCTGCCAATACTCTGCAATACATACCCTGTCAATACTCTGCCAATACTCTGCAATTCCCTATCAATAAGCTGCAATGCCCTATCAATACTCTGCAATACCCTGCCAATACTCTGCAATACATACCCTGCCAATACTCTGCAATACCCTGCCAATACTCTGCAATACCCTGCCAATACTCTGCAATACATACCCTGCCAATATTCTGCAATACATGCCCTGCCCATACTCTGCAATACCCTGCCAATACTCTGCAATACCCTGCCAATACTCTGCAATACCCTGCCAATACTCTGCAATACATACCCTGCCAATATTCTGCAATACATGCCCTGCCAATACTCTGCAATACATGCCCTGCCAATACTCTGCAATACATGCCCTGCCAATACTCTGCAATACATGCCCTGCCAATACTCTGCAATACATACACTGCCAATACTCTGCAATGCAATACCCTGCCAATACTCTGCAATGCAATACCCTGCCAATATTCTGCAATACATACCCTGCCAATATTCTGCAATACATATCCTGCCAATACTCTCTAATACATACCCTATCAATACTGTGCAAATACTCTGTAATACCCTGCCAATACTCTGCAATACATACCTTGCCAATACACTTCAATACCGTGCCAATACTCTGCAGTACCCTTCCAATACTCTGCAATACATGCCCTGCCAATACTCTGCAATACATGCCCTGCCAATACTCTGCAATACATGCCCTGCCAATACCCTGCCAATACTCTGCAATACATACCCTGCCAATACTCTGCAATACATACCTTGCCAATACTCTCCAATACCCTGCCAATACTCTGCAATATATACCTTGCCAATACTCTGCAATACCCTGCCAATACTCTGAAATACCGTGCCAATACATAACGTGCCAATACTCTGCAATACCCTTCCAATACTCTGCAATACCCTTCCAATACTCTGCAATACCCTGCCAATACATACCCTGCCAATACATACCCTGCCAATACATACCCTGCCAATACTCTGCAATACATACCCTGCCAATACTCTGCAATACATACCCTGCCAATACTCTGCAATACCCTATCAATACTCTGCAATACATACCCTGCCAATACTCTGCAATACATACCCTGCCAATACTCTGCAATACATACCCTGCCAATACTCTGCAATACATGCCCTGCCAATACTCTGCAATACATGCCCTGCCAATACTCTGCAATACTCTGCCAATACTCTGCCAATACTCTGCCAATACTCTGCCAGTACCCTGCCAATACATACTGTGCCAGTACTCTGCAATACCCTGCCAATACTCTGCAATACTCTGCCACTACATACCCTGCCAATACTCCGCAATACTCTGCAATACATGCCCTGCCAATATACTGCAATACATGCCCTGCCAATATTCTGCAATACATGCCCTGCCAATACTCTGCAATACATACCCTGCCAATACTCTGCAATACATACCCTGCCAATACTCTGCAATACATACCCAGCCAATACTCTGCAATACCCTGCCAATACGGTGTCAATACATACCATGCCAATACTCTGCAATACCCTGCCAATACTCTGCAATGCCCTGCCAATACTCTGCAATACATACCCTGCCAATACTCTGCAATACATGCCCTGCCAATACTCTGCAATACCCTGCCAATACTCTGCAATACATACCCTGCCAACACTCTGCAATACATACCCTGCCAATACTCTGCAATACATACCCTGCCAATACTCTGCAATACATACCCTGCAAATACTCTGCAATACATACCCTGCCAATACTCTGCAATACTCTGCAATACTCTGCAATACCCTGCCAATACTCATCAATACTCTGCAATACCCTATCAATACTCTGCAATACATACCCTGCCAATACTCTGTAATACATACCCTGCCAATACTCTGCAATACATACCCAGCCAATACTCTGCAATACCCTGCCAATACATACCCTGCCAATACATACCCTGCCAATACATACTCTGCCAATACATACCCTGCCAATACTCTGCAATACCCTGCCAATACTCTGCAATACCCTGCCAATATTTTGCAATACATACCCTGCCAATATTCTGCAATACATACCCTGCCAAAACTCTGCAATACCCTGCCAATACTCTGCAATACATACCCTGTCAATACTCTGCCAATACTCTGCAATTCCCTATCAATAAGCTGCAATGCCCTATCAATACTCTGCAATACCCTGCCAATACTCTGCAATACATACCCTGCCAATACTCTGCAATACCCTGCCAATACTCTGCAATACCCTGCCAATACTCTGCAATACCCTGCCAATACTCTGCAATACATACCCTGCCAATATTCTGCAATACATGCCCTGCCAATACTCTGCAATACATGCCCTGCCAATACTCTGCAATACATGCCCTGCCAATACTCTGCAATACATGCCCTGCCATACTCTGCAATACATACCCTGTCAATACTCTGCAATACCCTATCAATACTCTGCAATACCCTGCCAATACTCTGCAATACCCTGACAATACTCTGCAATACATACCTTGCCAATACTCTGCAATACCCTGCCAATACTCTGCAATATATACCTTGCCAATACTCTGCAATACCCTGCCAATACTCTGAAATACCGTGCCAATACATACCGTGCCAATACTCTGCAATACCCTTCCAATACTCTGCAATACCCTTCCAATACTCTGCAATACCCTGCAAATACATACCCTGCCAATACATACCCTGCCAATACATACCCTGCCAATACTCTGCAATACATACCCTGCCAATACTCTGAAATACATACCCTGCCAATACTCTGCAATACCCTATCAATACTCTGCAATACATACCCTGCCAATACTCTGCAATACATACCCTGCCAATACTCTGCAATACATACCCTGCCAATACTCTGCAATACATGCCCTGCCAATACTCTGCAATACATGCCCTGCCAATACTCTGCAATACATGCCCTGCCAATACTCTGCAATACTCTGCCAATACTCTGCCAATACTCTGCCAATACTCTGCCAGTACCCTGCCAATACATACTGTGCCAGTACTCTGCAATACCCTGCCAATACTCTGCAATACTCTGCCACTACATACCCTGCCAATACTCCGCAATACTCTGCAATACATGCCCTGCCAATATACTGCAATACATGCCCTGCCAATATTCTGCAATACATGCCCTGCCAATACTCTGCAATACATACCCTGCCAATACTCTGCAATACATACCCTGCCAATACTCTGCAATACATACCCAGCCAATACTCTGCAATACCCTGCCAATACGGTGTCAATACATACCGTGCCAATACTCTGCAATACCCTGCCAATACTCTGCAATACCCTGCCAATACTCTGCAATACATACCCTGCCAATACTCTGCAATACATACCCTGCCAATACTCTGCAATACCCTGCCAATACTCTGCAATACATACCCTGCCAACACTCTGCAATACATACCCTGCCAATACTCTGCAATACATACCCTGCCAACACTCTGCAATACATACCCTGCAAATACTCTGCAATACATACCCTGCCAATACTCTGCAATACTCTGCAATACTCTGCAATACCCTGCCAATACTCATCAATACTCTGCAATACCCTATCAATACTCTGCAATACATACCCTGCCAATACTCTGTAATACATACCCTGCCAATACTCTGCAATACATACCCAGCCAATACTCTGCAATACCCTGCCAATACATACCCTGCCAATACATACCCTGCCAATACATACTCTGCCAATACATACCCTGCCAATACTCTGCAATACCCTGCCAATACTCTGCAATACCCTGCCAATATTTTGCAATACATACCCTGCCAATATTCTGCAATACATACCCTGCCAAAACTCTGCAATACCCTGCCAATACTCTGCAATACATACCCTGTCAATACTCTGCCAATACTCTGCAATTCCCTATCAATAAGCTGCAATGCCCTATCAATACTCTGCAATACCCTGCCAATACTCTGCAATACATACCCTGCCAATACTCTGCAATACCCTGCCAATACTCTGCAATACCCTGCCAATACTCTGCAATACATACCCTGCCAATATTCTGCAATACATGCCCTGCCCATACTCTGCAATACCCTGCCAATACTCTGCAATACCCTGCCAATACTCTGCAATACCCTGCCAATACTCTGCAATACATACCCTGCCAATATTCTGCAATACATGCCCTGCCAATACTCTGCAATACATGCCCTGCCAATACTCTGCAATACATGCCCTGCCAATACTCTGCAATACATGCCCTGCCAATACTCTGCAATACATGCCCTGCCAATACTCTGCAATACATACCCTGTCAATACTCTGCAATACCCTATCAATACTCTGCAATACCCTGCCAATACTCTGCAATACCCTGACAATACTCTGCAATACATACCTTGCTAATACTCTGCAATACATAACTTGCTAATTCTCTGCAATACCCTACCAATACCCTGCCAATATTCTGCAACACATACCCTGCCAATACTCTGCAAAACATGCCCTGCCAATACTCTGCAATACATACCCTGCCAATACCCTGCAATACATACCTTGCCAATACTCTGCAATACCCTGCCAATACTCTGCAATAAATACCTTGCCAATACTCTGCAATACCCTGCCAATACTCTGCAATATATACCTTGCCAATACTCTACAATACCCTGCCAATACCGTGCCAATACATACCGTGCCAATACTCTGCAATACCCTGCCAATACTCTGCAATACCCTGCCAATACTCTACAATACATACCCTGCCAATACTCTGCAAAACATGCCCTGCCAATACTCTGCAATACATACCCTGCCAATACTCTGCAATACATACCCTGCCAATACTCTGCAATACCCTGCCAATACCGTGCCAATACATACCGTGCCAATACTCTGCAATACCCTGCCAATACTCTGCAATACCCTGCCAATACTCTGCAATACATACCCTGCCAATACTCTGCAATACCCTGCCAATACTCTGCAATACCCTGCCAATACTCTGCAATACATACCCTGCCAACACTCTGCAATACATACCCTGCCAATACTCTGCAATACATACCCTGCCAATACTCTGCAATACATGCCCTGCCAATACCCTGCCAATACTCTGCAATACAAACCCTGCCAATACTCTGCAATACATACCTTGCCAATACTCTGCAATACCCTGCCAATACTCTGCAATATATACCTTGCCAATACTCTGCAATACCCTTCCAATACTCTGCAATACCGTGCCAATACATACCGTGCCAATACTCTGCAATACCCTTCCAATACTCTGCAATACCCTTCCAATACTCTGCAATTCCCTGCCAATACATACCCTGCCAATACATACCCTGCCAATACATACCCTGCCAATACTCTGCAATACATACCCTGCCAATACTCTGCAATACATTCCCTGCCAATACTCTGCAATACCCTATCAATACTCTGCAATACATACCCTGCCAATACTCTGCAATACATACCCTGCCAATACTCTGCAATACATACCCTGCCAATACTCTGCAATACATGCCCTGCCAATACTCTGCAATACATGCCCTGCCAATACTCTGCAATACATGCCCTGCCAATACTCTGCAATACTCTGCCAATACTCTGCCAATACTCTGCCAGTACCCTGCCAATACATACTGTGCCAGTACTCTGCAATACCCTGCCAATACTCTGCAATACTCTGCCACTACATACCCTGCCAATACTCTGCAATACTCTGCAATACTCTGCAATACATGCCCTGCCAATATACTGCAATACATGCCCTGCCAATATTCTGCAATACATGCCCTGCCAATACTCTGCAATACATACCCTGCCAATACTCTGCAATACATACCCTGCCAATACTCTGCAATACATACCCAGCCAATACTCTGCAATACCCTGCCAATACGGTGTCAATACATACCGTGCCAATACTCTGCAATACCCTGCCAATACTCTGCAATACCCTGCCAATACTCTGCAATACATACCCTGCCAATACTCTGCAATACATACCCTGCCAATACTCTGCAATACCCTGCCAATACTCTGCAATACATACCCTGCCAACACTCTGCAATACATACCCTGCCAATACTCTGCAATACATACCCTGCCAATACTCTGCAATACATATCCTGCAAATACTCTGCAATACATACCCTGCCAATACTCTGCAATACTCTGCAATACTCTGCAATACCCTGCCAATACTCATCAATACTCTGCAATACCCTATCAATACTCTGCAATACATACCCTGCCAATACTCTGTAATACATACCCTGCCAATACTCTGCAATACATACCCAGCCAATACTCTGCAATACCCTGCCAATACCCTGCCAATACATACCCTGCCAATACATACCCTGCCAATACATACTCTGCCAATACATACCCTGCCAATACTCTGCAATACCCTGCCAATACTCTGCAATACATACCCTGTCAATACTCTGCCAATACTCTGCAATTCCCTATCAATAAGCTGCAATGCCCTATCAATACTCTGCAATACCCTGCCAATACTCTGCAATACATACCCTGCCAATACTCTGCAATACCCTGCCAATACTCTGCAATACCCTGCCAATACTCTGCAATACATACCCTGCCAATATTCTGCAATACATGCCCTGCCCATACTCTGCAATACCCTGCCAATACTCTGCAATACCCTGCCAATACTCTGCAATACCCTGCCAATACTCTGCAATACATACCCTGCCAATATTCTGCAATACATGCCCTGCCAATACTCTGCAATACATGCCCTGCCAATACTCTGCAATACATGCCCTGCCAATACTCTGCAATACATGCCCTGCCAATACTCTGCAATACATACACTGCCAATACTCTGCAATACATACACTGCCAATACTCTGCAATGCAATACCCTGCCAATACTCTGCAATGCAATACCCTGCCAATATTCTGCAATACATACCCTGCCAATATTCTGCAATACATATCCTGCCAATACTCTCTAATACATACCCTATCAATACTGTGCAAATACTCTGTAATACCCTGCCAATACTCTGCAATACATACCTTGCCAATACACTTCAATACCGTGCCAATACTCTGCAGTACCCTTCCAATACTCTGCAATACATGCCCTGCCAATACTCTGCAATACATGCCCTGCCAATACTCTGCAATACATGCCCTGCCAATACCCTGCCAATACTCTGCAATACATACCCTGCCAATACTCTGCAATACATACCTTGCCAATACTCTCCAATACCCTGCCAATACTCTGCAATATATACCTTGCCAATACTCTGCAATACCCTGCCAATACTCTGAAATACCGTGCCAATACATAACGTGCCAATACTCTGCAATACCCTTCCAATACTCTGCAATACCCTTCCAATACTCTGCAATACCCTGCCAATACATACCCTGCCAATACATACCCTGCCAATACATACCCTGCCAATACTCTTCAATACATACCCTGCCAATACTCTGCAATACATACCCTGCCAATACTCTGCAATACCCTATCAATACTCTGCAATACATACCCTGCCAATACTCTGCAATACATACCCTGCCAATACTCTGCAATACATACCCTGCCAATACTCTGCAATACATGCCCTGCCAATACTCTGCAATACATGCCCTGCCAATACTCTGCAATACTCTGCCAATACTCTGCCAATACTCTGCCAATACTCTGCCAGTACCCTGCCAATACATACTGTGCCAGTACTCTGCAATACCCTGCCAATACTCTGCAATACTCTGCCACTACATACCCTGCCAATACTCCGCAATACTCTGCAATACATGCCCTGCCAATATACTGCAATACATGCCCTGCCAATATTCTGCAATACATGCCCTGCCAATACTCTGCAATACATACCCTGCCAATACTCTGCAATACATACCCTGCCAATACTCTGCAATACATACCCAGCCAATACTCTGCAATACCCTGCCAATACGGTGTCAATACATACCGTGCCAATACTCTGCAATACCCTGCCAATACTCTGCAATACCCTGCCAATACTCTGCAATACATACCCTGCCAATACTCTGCAATACATGCCCTGCCAATACTCTGCAATACCCTGCCAATACTCTGCAATACATACCCTGCCAACACTCTGCAATACATACCCTGCCAATACTCTGCAATACATACCCTGCCAATACTCTGCAATACATACCCTGCAAATACTCTGCAATACATACCCTGCCAATACTCTGCAATACTCTGCAATACTCTGCAATACCCTGCCAATACTCATCAATACTCTGCAATACCCTATCAATACTCTGCAATACATACCCTGCCAATACTCTGTAATACATACCCTGCCAATACTCTGCAATACATACCCAGCCAATACTCTGCAATACCCTGCCAATACATACCCTGCCAATACATACCCTGCCAATACATACTCTGCCAATACATACCCTGCCAATACTCTGCAATACCCTGCCAATACTCTGCAATACCCTGCCAATATTTTGCAATACATACCCTGCCAATATTCTGCAATACATACCCTGCCAAAACTCTGCAATACCCTGCCAATACTCTGCAATACATACCCTGTCAATACTCTGCCAATACTCTGCAATTCCCTATCAATAAGCTGCAATGCCCTATCAATACTCTGCAATACCCTGCCAATACTCTGCAATACATACCCTGCCAATACTCTGCAATACCCTGCCAATACTCTGCAATACCCTGCCAATACTCTGCAATACCCTGCCAATACTCTGCAATACATACCCTGCCAATATTCTGCAATACATGCCCTGCCAATACTCTGCAATACATGCCCTGCCAATACTCTGCAATACATGCCCTGCCAATACTCTGCAATACATGCCCTGCCATACTCTGCAATACATACCCTGTCAATACTCTGCAATACCCTATCAATACTCTGCAATACCCTGCCAATACTCTGCAATACCCTGACAATACTCTGCAATACATACCTTGCCAATACTCTGCAATACCCTGCCAATACTCTGCAATATATACCTTGCCAATACTCTGCAATACCCTGCCAATACTCTGAAATACCGTGCCAATACATACCGTGCCAATACTCTGCAATACCCTTCCAATACTCTGCAATACCCTTCCAATACTCTGCAATACCCTGCAAATACATACCCTGCCAATACATACCCTGCCAATACATACCCTGCCAATACTCTGCAATACATACCCTGCCAATACTCTGAAATACATACCCTGCCAATACTCTGCAATACCCTATCAATACTCTGCAATACATACCCTGCCAATACTCTGCAATACATACCCTGCCAATACTCTGCAATACATACCCTGCCAATACTCTGCAATACATGCCCTGCCAATACTCTGCAATACATGCCCTGCCAATACTCTGCAATACATGCCCTGCCAATACTCTGCAATACTCTGCCAATACTCTGCCAATACTCTGCCAATACTCTGCCAGTACCCTGCCAATACATACTGTGCCAGTACTCTGCAATACCCTGCCAATACTCTGCAATACTCTGCCACTACATACCCTGCCAATACTCCGCAATACTCTGCAATACATGCCCTGCCAATATACTGCAATACATGCCCTGCCAATATTCTGCAATACATGCCCTGCCAATACTCTGCAATACATACCCTGCCAATACTCTGCAATACATACCCTGCCAATACTCTGCAATACATACCCAGCCAATACTCTGCAATACCCTGCCAATACGGTGTCAATACATACCGTGCCAATACTCTGCAATACCCTGCCAATACTCTGCAATACCCTGCCAATACTCTGCAATACATACCCTGCCAATACTCTGCAATACATACCCTGCCAATACTCTGCAATACCCTGCCAATACTCTGCAATACATACCCTGCCAACACTCTGCAATACATACCCTGCCAATACTCTGCAATACATACCCTGCCAACACTCTGCAATACATACCCTGCAAATACTCTGCAATACATACCCTGCCAATACTCTGCAATACTCTGCAATACTCTGCAATACCCTGCCAATACTCATCAATACTCTGCAATACCCTATCAATACTCTGCAATACATACCCTGCCAATACTCTGTAATACATACCCTGCCAATACTCTGCAATACATACCCAGCCAATACTCTGCAATACCCTGCCAATACATACCCTGCCAATACATACCCTGCCAATACATACTCTGCCAATACATACCCTGCCAATACTCTGCAATACCCTGCCAATACTCTGCAATACCCTGCCAATATTTTGCAATACATACCCTGCCAATATTCTGCAATACATACCCTGCCAAAACTCTGCAATACCCTGCCAATACTCTGCAATACATACCCTGTCAATACTCTGCCAATACTCTGCAATTCCCTATCAATAAGCTGCAATGCCCTATCAATACTCTGCAATACCCTGCCAATACTCTGCAATACATACCCTGCCAATACTCTGCAATACCCTGCCAATACTCTGCAATACCCTGCCAATACTCTGCAATACATACCCTGCCAATATTCTGCAATACATGCCCTGCCCATACTCTGCAATACCCTGCCAATACTCTGCAATACCCTGCCAATACTCTGCAATACCCTGCCAATACTCTGCAATACATACCCTGCCAATATTCTGCAATACATGCCCTGCCAATACTCTTCAATACATGCCCTGCCAATACTCTGCAATACATGCCCTGCCAATACTCTGCAATACATGCCCTGCCAATACTCTGCAATACATGCCCTGCCAATACTCTGCAATACATACCCTGTCAATACTCTGCAATACCCTATCAATACTCTGCAATACCCTGCCAATACTCTGCAATACCCTGACAATACTCTGCAATACATACCTTGCTAATACTCTGCAATACATAACTTGCTAATTCTCTGCAATACCCTACCAATACCCTGCCAATATTCTGCAACACATACCCTGCCAATACTCTGCAAAACATGCCCTGCCAATACTCTGCAATACATACCCTGCCAATACCCTGCAATACATACCTTGCCAATACTCTGCAATACCCTGCCAATACTCTGCAATAAATACCTTGCCAATACTCTGCAATACCCTGCCAATACTCTGCAATATATACCTTGCCAATACTCTACAATACCCTGCCAATACCGTGCCAATACATACCGTGCCAATACTCTGCAATACCCTGCCAATACTCTGCAATACCCTGCCAATACTCTACAATACATACCCTGCCAATACTCTGCAAAACATGCCCTGCCAATACTCTGCAATACATACCCTGCCAATACTCTGCAATACATACCCTGCCAATACTCTGCAATACCCTGCCAATACCGTGCCAATACATACCGTGCCAATACTCTGCAATACCCTGCCAATACTCTGCAATACCCTGCCAATACTCTGCAATACATACCCTGCCAATACTCTGCAATACCCTGCCAATACTCTGCAATACCCTGCCAATACTCTGCAATACATACCCTGCCAACACTCTGCAATACATACCCTGCCAATACTCTGCAATACATACCCTGCCAATACTCTGCAATACATGCCCTGCCAATACCCTGCCAATACTCTGCAATACAAACCCTGCCAATACTCTGCAATACATACCTTGCCAATACTCTGCAATACCCTGCCAATACTCTGCAATATATACCTTGCCAATACTCTGCAATACCCTTCCAATACTCTGCAATACCGTGCCAATACATACCGTGCCAATACTCTGCAATACCCTTCCAATACTCTGCAATACCCTTCCAATACTCTGCAATTCCCTGCCAATACATACCCTGCCAATACATACCCTGCCAATACATACCCTGCCAATACTCTGCAATACATACCCTGCCAATACTCTGCAATACATTCCCTGCCAATACTCTGCAATACCCTATCAATACTCTGCAATACATACCCTGCCAATACTCTGCAATACCCTGCCAATACTCTGCAATACATGCCCTGCCAATACTCTGCAATACATGCCCTGCCAATACTCTGCAATACATGCCCTGCCAATACTCTGCAATACATGCCCTGCCAATACTCTGCAATACTCTGCCAATACTCTGCCAATACTCTGCCAATACTCTGCCAGTACCCTGCCAATACATACTGTGCCAGTACTCTGCAATACCCTGCCAATACTCTGCAATACTCTGCCACTACATACCCTGCCAATACTCTGCAATACTCTGCAATACTCTGCAATACTCTGCAATACATGCCCTGCCAATATTCTGCAATACATGCCCTGCCAATATTCTGCAATACATGCCCTGCCAATACTCTGCAATACATACCCTGTCAATACTCTGCAATACCCTGCCAATACTCTGCAATATCCTGCCAATACTCTGCAATACCCTATCAATTCTCTGCCAATACCCTATCAATTCTCTGCCAATACCCTATCAATACTCTGCAATATGCTGTCAATACTCTGCAATACCCTGCCAATTCTCTGCAATACCCTGCCAATTCTCTGCAATACATACCCTGCCAATACTCTGCAATACCCTGCCAATACTCTGCAATACCCTGCCAATACTCTGCAAAACCCTGCCAATACTCTGCAATACATACCCTGCCAATACTCTGCAATACATACCCTGCCAATAATCTGCAATACATACCCTGCCAATACTCTGCAAATACTCTGCAATACATACCTTGCTACTACTCTGCAATACCCTGCCAATACTCTGCAATACCCTATCAATACTCTGCAATACCCTATCAATACTCTGCAATACCCTATCAATACTCTGCAATACGTACCCTGCCAATACTCTGCAATATATACCCTGCCAATACTCTGCAATACTCTGCAATACTCTGCAATACATACTGTGCCAATACTCTGCAATACATACTGTGCCAATACTCTGCAATAGCCTTCCAATACTGTGCATTTCTCTGCCAATACTCTGCAATCCCCTGCCAATACTCTGCAATACATGCCCTGCCAATACTCTGCAATACATGCCCTGCCAATACTCTGCAATACATGCCCTGCCAATACTCTGCAATACTCTGCAATACATACACTGCCAATACTCTGCAATACATACACTGCCAATACTCTGCAATGCAATACCCTGCCAATACTCTGCAATGCAATACCCTGCCAAAATTCTGCAATACATACCCTGCCAATACTCTGCAATACATATCCTGCCAATACTCTCTAATACATACCCTATCAATACTGTGCAAATACTCTGTAATACCCTGCCAATACTCTGCAATACATACCTTGCCAATACTCTTCAATACCGTGCCAATACTCTGCAGTACCCTTCCAATACTCTGCAATACATGCCCTGCCAATACTCTGCAATACATGCCCTGCCAATACCCTGCCAATACTCTGCAATACATACCCTGCCAATACTCTGCAATACATACCTTGCCAATACTCTGCAATACCCTGCCAATACTCTGCAATATATACCTTGCCAATACTCTGCAATACCCTGCCAATACTCTGCAATACTGTGCCAATACATACCGTGCCAATACTCTGCAATACCCTTCCAATACTCTGCAATACCCTTCCAATACTCTGCAATACCCTGCAAATACATACCCTGCCAATACATACCCTGCCAATACATACCCTGCCAATACTCTGCAATACATACCCTGCCAATACTCTGCAATACCCTATCAATACTCTGCAATACATACCCTGCCAATACTCTGCAATACATACCCTGCCAATACTCTGCAATACATACCCTGCCAATTCTCTGCAATACATGCCCTGCCAATACTCTGCAATACATGCCCTGCCAATACTCTGCAATACATGCCCTGCCAATACTCTGCAATACTCTGCCAATACTCTGCCAATACTCTGCCAGTACCCTGCCAATACATACTGTGCCAGTACTCTGCAATACCCTGCCAATACTCTGCAATACTCTGCCACTACATACCCTGCCAATACTCTGCAATACTCTGCAATACTCTGCAATACATGCCCTGCCAATATACTGCAATACATGCCCTGCCAATATTCTGCAATACATGCCCTGCCAATACTCTGCAATACATACCCTGCCAATACTCTGCAATACATACCCTGCCAATACTCTGCAATACATACCCAGCCAATACTCTGCAATACCCTGCCAATACGGTGTCAATACATACCGTGCCAATACTCTGCAATACCCTGCCAATACTCTGCAATACCCTGCCAATACTCTGCAATACATACCCTGCCAATACTCTGCAATACATACCCTGCCAATACTCTGCAATACCCTGCCAATACTCTGCAATACATACCCTGCCAACACTCTGCAATACATACCCTGCCAATACTCTGCAATACATACCCTGCCAATACTCTGCAATACATATCCTGCAAATACTCTGCAATACATACCCTGCCAATACTCTGCAATACTCTGCAATACTCTGCAATACCCTGCCAATACTCATCAATACTCTGCAATACCCTATCAATACTCTGCAATACATACCCTGCCAATACTCTGTAATACATACCCTGCCAATACTCTGCAATACATACCCAGCCAATACTCTGCAATACCCTGCCAATACCCTGCCAATACATACCCTGCCAATACATACCCTGCCAATACATACTCTGCCAATACATACCCTGCCAATACTCTGCAATACCCTGCCAATACTCTGCAATACCCTGCCAATATTTTGCAATACATACCCTGCCAATATTCTGCAATACATACCCTGCCAAAACTCTGCAATACCCTGCCAATACTCTGCAATACATACCCTGTCAATACTCTGCCAATACTCTGCAATTCCCTATCAATAAGCTGCAATGCCCTATCAATACTCTGCAATACCCTGCCAATACTCTGCAATACATACCCTGCCAATACTCTGCAATACCCTGCCAATACTCTGCAATACCCTGCCAATACTCTGCAATACATACCCTGCCAATATTCTGCAATACATGCCCTGCCCATACTCTGCAATACCCTGCCAATACTCTGCAATACCCTGCCAATACTCTGCAATACCCTGCCAATACTCTGCAATACATACCCTGCCAATATTCTGCAATACATGCCCTGCCAATACTCTGCAATACATGCCCTGCCAATACTCTGCAATACATGCCCTGCCAATACTCTGCAATACATGCCCTGCCAATACTCTGCAATACATGCCCTGCCAATACTCTGCAATACTCTGCAATACATACACTGCCAATACTCTGCAATACATACACTGCCAATACTCTGCAATGCAATACCCTGCCAATACTTTGCAATGCAATACCCTGCCAATATTCTGCAATACATACCCTGCCAATACTCTGCAATACATATCCTGCCAATACTCTCTAATACATACCCTATCAATACTGTGCAAATACTCTGTAATACCCTGCCAATACTCTGCAATACATACCTTGCCAATACTCTTCAATACCGTGCCAATACTCTGCAGTACCCTTCCAATACTCTGCAATACATGCCCTGCCAATACTCTGCAATACATGCCCTGCCAATACTCTGCAATACATGCCCTGCCAATACCCTGCCAATACTCTGCAATACATACCCTGCCAATACTCTGCAATACATACCTTGCCAATACTCTGCAATACCCTGCCAATACTCTGCAATATATACCTTGCCAATACTCTGCAATACCCTGCCAATACTCTGCAATACCGTGCCAATACATACCGTGCCAATACTCTGCAATACCCTTCCA
Organism: Lithobates pipiens; assembly: GCF_037356315.1. Classification (NCBI taxonomy): domain Eukaryota; kingdom Metazoa; phylum Chordata; class Amphibia; order Anura; family Ranidae; genus Lithobates; species Lithobates pipiens. The sequence continues at coordinate 157,604,182 of NW_027507791.1, read as the reverse complement.
ATACTCTGCAATACCCTTCCAATACTCTGCAATACCCTGCAAATACATACCCTGCCAATACATACCCTGCCAATACATACCCTGCCAATACTCTGCAATACATACCCTGCCAATACTCTGCAATACATACCCTGCCAATACTCTGCAATACCCTATCAATACTCTGCAATACATACCCTGCCAATACTCTGCAATACATACCCTGCCAATACTCTGCAATACATACCCTGCCAATACTCTGCAATACATGCCCTGCCAATACTCTGCAATACATGCCCTGCCAATACTCTGCAATACATGCCCTGCCAATACTCTGCAATACTCTGCCAATACTCTGCCAATACTCTGCCAATACTCTGCCAGTACCCTGCCAATACATACTGTGCCAGTACTCTGCAATACCCTGCCAATACTCTGCAATACTCTGCCACTACATACCCTGCCAATACTCCGCAATACTCTGCAATACATGCCCTGCCAATATACTGCAATACATGCCCTGCCAATATTCTGCAATACATGCCCTGCCAATACTCTGCAATACATACCCTGCCAATACTCTGCAATACATACCCTGCCAATACTCTGCAATACATACCCAGCCAATACTCTGCAATACCCTGCCAATACGGTGTCAATACATACCGTGCCAATACTCTGCAATACCCTGCCAATACTCTGCAATACCCTACCAATACTCTGCAATACATACCCTGCCAATACTCTGCAATACATACCCTGCCAATACTCTGCAATACCCTGCCAATACTCTGCAATACATACCCTGCCAACACTCTGCAATACATACCCTGCCAATACTCTGCAATACATACCCTGCCAATACTCTGCAATACATACCCTGCAAATACTCTGCAATACATACCCTGCCAATACTCTGCAATACTCTGCAATACTCTGCAATACCCTGCCAATACTCATCAATACTCTGCAATACCCTATCAATACTCTGCAATACATACCCTGCCAATACTCTGTAATACATACAATGCCAATACTCTGCAATACATACCCAGCCAATACTCTGCAATACCCTGCCAATACATACCCTGCCAATACATACCCTGCCAATACATACTCTGCCAATACATACCCTGCCAATACTCTGCAATACCCTGCCAATACTCTGCAATACCCTGCCAATATTTTGCAATACATACCCTGCCAATATTCTGCAATACATACCCTGCCAAAACTCTGCAATACCCTGCCAATACTCTGCAATACATACCCTGTCAATACTCTGCCAATACTCTGCAATTCCCTATCAATAAGCTGCAATGCCCTATCAATACTCTGCAATACCCTGCCAATACTCTGCAATACATACCCTGCCAATACTCTGCAATACCCTGCCAATACTCTGCAATACCCTGCCAATACTCTGCAATACATACCCTGCCAATATTCTGCAATACATGCCCTGCCCATACTCTGCAATACCCTGCCAATACTCTGCAATACCCTGCCAATACTCTGCAATACCCTGCCAATACTCTGCAATACATGCCCTGCCAATACTCTGCAATACATGCCCTGCCAATACTCTGCAATACATGCCCTGCCAATACTCTGCAATACATACCCTGTCAATACTCTGCAATACCCTATCAATACTCTGCAATACCCTGCCAATACTCTGCAATACCCTGACAATACGCTGCAATACATACCTTGCTAATACTCTGCAATACATAACTTGCTAATACTCTGCAATACCCTACCAATACCCTGCCAATATTCTGCAACACATACCCTGCCAATACTCTGCAAAACATGCCCTGCCAATACTCTGCAATACATACCCTGCCAATACCCTGCAATACATACCTTGCCAATACTCTGCAATACCCTGCCAATACTCTGCAATAAATACCTTGCCAATACTCTGCAATACCCTGCCAATACTCTGCAATATATACCTTGCCAATAATCTACAATACCCTGCCAATACCGTGCCAATACATACCGTGCCAATACTCTGCAATACCCTGCCAATACTCTGCAATACCCTGCCAATACTCTACAATACATACCCTGCCAATACTCTGCAAAACATGCCCTGCCAATACTCTGCAATACATACCCTGCCAATACTCTGCAATACATACCCTGCCAATACTCTGCAATACATACCCTGCCAATACTCTGCAATACCCTGCCAATACCGTGCCAATACATACCGTGCCAATACTCTGCAATACCCTGCCAATACTCTGCAATACCCTGCCAATACTCTGCAATACATACCCTGCCAATACTCTGCAATACCCTGCCAATACTCTGCAATACCCTGCCAATACTCTGCAATACATACCCTGCCAACACTCTGCAATACATACCCTGCCAATACTCTGCAATACATACCCTGCCAATACTCTGCAATACATGCCCTGCCAATACCCTGCCAATACTCTGCAATACAAACCCTGCCAATACTCTGCAATACATACCTTGCCAATACTCTGCAATACCCTGCCAATACTCTGCAATATATACCTTGCCAATACTCTGCAATACCCTGCCAATACTCTGCAATACCGTGCCAATACATACCGTGCCAATACTCTGCAATACCCTTCCAATACTCTGCAATACCCTTCCAATACTCTGCAATTCCCTGCCAATACATACCCTGCCAATACATACCCTGCCAATACTCTGCAATACATACCCTGCCAATACTCTGCAATACATTCCCTGCCAATACTCTGCAATACCCTATCAATACTCTGCAATACATACCCTGCCAATACTCTGCAATACCCTGCCAATACTCTGCAATACATGCCCTGCCAATACTCTGCAATACATGCCCTGCCAATACTCTGCAATACATGCCCTGCCAATACTCTGCAATACTCTGCCAATACTCTGCCAATACTCTGCCAATACTCTGCCAGTAACCTGCCAATACATACTGTGCCAGTACTCTGCAATACCCTGCCAATACTCTGCAATACTCTGCCACTACATACCCTGCCAATACTCTGCAATACTCTGCAATACTCTGCAATACTCTGCAATACATGCCCTGCCAATATTCTGCAATACATGCCCTGCCAATATTCTGCAATACATGCCCTGCCAATACTCTGCAATACATACCCTGTCAATACTCTGCAATACCCTGCCAATACTCTGCAATATCCTGCCAATACTCTGCAATACCCTATCAATTCTCTGCCAATACCCTATCAATTCTCTGCCAATACCCTATCAATACTCTGCAATATGCTGTCAATACTCTGCAATACCCTGCCAATTCTCTGCAATACCCTGCCAATTCTCTGCAATACATACCCTGCCAATTCTCTGCAATACCCTGCCAATACTCTGCAATACCCTGCCAATACTCTGCAATACATACCCTGCCAATACTCTGCAATACATAGCCTGCCAATAATCTGCAATACATACCCTGCCAATACTCTGCAAATACTCTGCAATACATACCTTGCTACTACTCTGCAATACCCTGCCAATACTCTGCAATACCCTATCAATACTCTGCAATACCCTATCAATACTCTGCAATACGTACCCTGCCAATACTCTGCAATACATACCCTGCCAATACTCTGCAATACTCTGCAATACTCTGCAATACATACTGTGCCAATACTCTGCAATACATACTGTGCCAATACTCTGCAATAGCCTTCCAATACTGTGCATTTCTCTGCCAATACTCTGCAATCCCCTGCCAATACTCTGCAATACATGCCCTGCCAATACTCTGCAATACATGCCCTGCCAATACTCTGCAATACATGCCCTGCCAATACTCTGCAATACTCTGCAATACATACACTGCCAATACTCTGCAATACATACACTGCCAATACTCTGCAATGCAATACCCTGCCAATACTCTGCAATGCAATACCCTGCCAATATTCTGCAATACATACCCTGCCTATACTCTGCAATACATACCCTGCCAATACTCTGCAATACATACCCTATCAATACTGTGCAAATACTCTGTAATACCCTGCCAATACTCTGCAATACATACCTTGCCAATACTCTTCAATACCGTGCCAATACTCTGCAGTACACTTCCAATACTCTGCAATACATGCCCTGCCAATTAGTGATGGACGAACTTCCGACGGGACGTTTCGCGAACGCGAAACGCGAACGGACACAAACGTTCGCGAAAACGACCGTTCGCCGCGGGCTCCATTGACTTCAATGGGAGGCGAATTTCGCAAACCTTTAGGTCGAATTTGCGGCCACGGGGTAATTATTAGGGGGTAGCACGTAGTCCCACCACCTGGACAATAGCATAATACATGTATGAGGTGAATTTGGGATCGATAACTACAAGCATTTTTTTTTTATTTGGGAAATTGTTCTGACAATTCAGGACTATGGAGCTAATGAAGGCAATGGAGGAGAGGGAAGGTCAGGGACCAGGGTAGGCAAACAAGAGGGTGCAGGAGATACAGAGCACTGACAGCAGCACCGTAATACAGAGCACTGACATCAGCACCGTGACATACAGCGCTGACAGCAGCTCCGTGACATACAGCGCTGACAGCAGCTCCGTGACATACAGCGCTGACAGCAGCTCCGTGACATACAGCGCTGACAGCAGCTCCGTGACATACAGCGCTGACAGCAGCTCCGTGACATACAGCGCTGACAGCAGCACCGTGACATACAGCGCTGACAGCAGCTCCGTGACATACAGCGCTGACAGCAGCTCCGTGACATACAGCGCTGACAGCAGCTCCGTGACATACAGCACTGACAGCAGCTCCGTGACATACAGCGCTGACAGCAGCTCCGTGACATACAGCGCTGACAGCAGCACCGTGACATACAGCGCTGACAGCAGCTCCGTGACATACAGCGCTGACAGCAGCTCCGTGACATACAGCGCTGACAGCAGCTCCGTGACATACAGCGCTGACAGCAGCTCCGTGACATACAGCGCTGACAGCAGCTCCGTGACATACAGCGCTGACAGCAGCTCCGTGACATACAGCGCTGACAGCAGCTCCGTGACATACAGCGCTGACAGCAGCTCCGTTACATACAGCGCTGACAGCAGCTCCGTGACATACAGCGCTGACAGCAGCACCGTAAGCAGCCCCAGGAGGAAGTCAGCACAGCACAGGGATGGTGTGATCCCCTCATAATAAGAACCCCCAGGAGGAAGTCAGCACAGCACAGGGATGGTGGGAGCCCCTCATAATAAGAACACCCAGGAGGAAGTCAGCACAGCACAGGGATGGTGGGAACCCCTCATAATAAGCAGCCCCAGTAGAAATATGACACCGCTCAACCTCTTCAAAGAGGAGGGTAGGGGCATATAGTACGGTGTGCTTTTTTGGGTCAGGGAAGTGAGCCAAATGAATTAAGAAGGTCTGTGTGCTTGATTCCAAAAATTGTTTATAGACATATACATGGTCTACTGATCACATGTGTTGAATTCCTCCGAGATCCATGCCTCATTCATTTTTAGAAATGTGAGGTAGTTAACACTGTGGTGAGCTAGGCGAGTACGCTTATCGGTCACAATCCCCCCTGCTGCGCTGAACGTCCTTTCGGACAGGACACTGGATGAGGGGCAAGCCAACAGTTCGATTGCAAATTGGGCAAGCTCTGGCCAGAGGTCAAGCCTGCCCACCCAGTAGTCTAGGGGTTCATCACTCCTCAGAGCGTCCACATCGGCCGTTAACCCAATGTAGTCGGACACCTGACGGTCTAGGCGTTCCCTGATGCTGGATCCGGATGACACCTGTCGATGGGTCGGCTGAAAGAATGACCTCATATCCGAAGTCACCAACACATCTTCAAACCGGCCTCTTCTTGCAGGCGCTGTTGGATTGGTACCCGCAAATCCTTCTCTGGGAGTGGGAATTGCTCCTCTGCCAGCGCACGCAAAAGCAGAATGCAGCATTTCTCGAAGCAAGGCCTGGAAGTGCTGCATTCTGACAGCCCTCTGCGACGGCGGTAACATTTCCGCCATTTTGTGTTTGTACCGGGGGTCTAAGTACGTTGCCACCCAGTACTGGTCCTTGACCCTCATGCTTTTTATACGGGGGTCCCTATTAAAACACTGGAGCATGAAGGCCCCCATTTGCACTAAAGTGGAAGCGGTGTGGTGGCCTGGCTCCTGCTCATCATCCAGGATAATGTCGTCCTCTTCATTCTCCTCTCCCCATCCTCGCACAACAGGGATCCCAGAAAGGTTTAAAGCATGCTCTTCTTGCTCCTGCTCATCCGCCCCGGCACCATCCTCCTCTGACTCCTCATCAGACTCCTGTTGTTGACTTGTCTCAGATAGAGTAGCCCCCCCTGGGAATTCATCCAGCATTGCGACTTCCTCATCTTCCCGCTCCTGCTCCTCCACAGCCTGATCAATGACACGACGCAATGCACGCTCCAGAAAGAAGGCATAAGGTACCATGTCACTGATGGCGCCATGGCTGCGACTGACCAGTTTGGTGATCTCCTCAAATGGCCGCAGAAGTCTGCATGTGTCGCGCATGAGCAGCCACTGGCGCGGTGAAAAAAAACCCAGCTCCCCAGAACCGTTTCTTTCGCAGAGTTCATACAGGTAGACGTTAACTGCACGTTTCTGCTGGAGCAGCCTATCAAGCATATAGAAGGTTGAGTTCCATCGCGTCGGGCAATCGCAAATAAGACGTCTGACCGGCAGATGGTGTCGCCGCTGAATGTCAGCAAGGCGAGCCATGGCCGTGTAAGATCTTCTGAAATGGGCCGAGATTTTCCTTGCCTGCCGCAAGATGTCCTGGACCCCAGGGTATTTGACAAGGAATCGCTGCACGACCAAGTTTAAGACGTGTGCCATGCACGGCACGTGCGTGATTTTGCCCTGTTTCAATGCGCTAAGCAGATTGGCACCGTTGTCACACACCACTTTACCAACTGTCAAATTGAGCGGTGTTAGCCACTCATCTGCCTGTGAACGCAAAGCTGAAAGGAGTGCCGGGCCAGTGTGGCTCTTTGCTTCCAGGCACAACAGACGCAGCACGGCATGGCAACGTCTCACCTGGCATGTGGAATAGGTTCTGGGGAGCTTGGGCGGTGCAGTGGAAGAGACGCTAGCAGCGGAAAAGGAGGAGGCAGCTGAGGAGGAGAGGGAGGAGGATGGAGTAGGAGGAGGAGAAGAAGAGTCAGGCCTGCATGCAATCCGTGGCGGTAAAACCAAATCTACACGGGTGCCACGGGTTACATGCTTGACGGCCGTCAGAAGGTTCACCCAGTGGGCAGTAAAACTGATATACCTTCCCTGCCCGTGTTTGCTAGACCACGTGTCTGTGGTCAGATGTATCTTGGCACCGACACTGTGTGCCAGAGATACATTCACTTGCCGCTGAACATGGCCATATAGCTCTGGGATGCCCTTCTCTGAGAAATACTTCCTTCCTGGGACCTTCCATTGTGGTGTTCCAATGGCCACAAATTTGCGAAAGGCCTCCGAGTCCACCAGTTTATATGGCAGTAGTTGGCGGGCTATGAGTTCTGACAAGCCAGCCGCCAACCGTTGGGCAAGAGGGTTATCCGGCGTCATCATTTTTTTACGCTCAAACATTAGGCCCACGGAAGCCTGCCTTTTTGCAGAAAAATGTGAGCTTGGCGTGATGGAAGGTGGAGTGGAGGACAATTGTGAGGAGAGAGGAGAAGGAGAAGTAGAAGACGAGGCTGGACGGTGAGAGCCTGCAGTGTGGCTTTGTGTGTTCCGTTGCTCCCACTGGGCTCGGTGATGGCTGCTCATGTGCCTTCTTAAGGCGGTCGTCCCTAGGTGAGTATTGGGCTTACCGCGACTAACGCGTTGACTGCAAAGATTGCAGATGGCAACGCTATTGTCAGCAGCGGACACGTTAAAAAAAGCCCACACTGCGGAGCCATGTGCCGGTGTCCTGGGAGCGCCAGATGTGACCGTACATGGTCGATGACTCGCTCCTGATACATTTGCAGTCTGCTTTGTCCCTGCTGTGCAATGTAAGTCATTGCTGCTTCTCCTCCCTATCTGCTGGTCCATATCTCCCTCTGAACTCCCCTCCTCTTCCTCTCTTGTGGGCACCCACGTGACATCACTAGACACGTCATCATCAACGTCACCTTCCCCACCGCTATAAGTAGAGTAGGCAGCAACACCGGGGACCAACCTCCTCCTTGGGCTGATCTGGGTACTGGCGTCAGACTGCTGAGTAGCGCTTGTTGCTACCTCCTCTTCCTGATCCAATACCAAGAGTGGCTGCGCATCAGAAATGTCCTCTTGATATGGATCGGAAAATAATTCCAGTGACTCAAGCGGAAGGTATGTGGTGGTGGTGGTGGTGGTCGTGTTGTTGGTGGTAGTGTCTTTGGGGGTGCACATAGCAGAGAGTGAAGAAGAGGGTGCAGATCGAGAGGATGAGGAGGGTGCAGAAGAGTAAGGCTGAGCGAGCCACTCAACCAAGTCTGGTGCATCCTTTAAAGTAATTGAACGCACCTTCTGCAACTTCCCACTTTGGCTCAAGCCTGTTGCTCCTGCCCTACCCCTACCACCCCTGCGGAAGGGCCTGCCTCTTCCTCTGCATGTCATTTTTTAAATGACCCTGTGACAAAACTCTTAGTCCCTATACCGCTGAAGGACTGCTGCAGTATAGGTGAGCGGTCAGCAGTGGTGCACGTCAACCCTATCTATTGTGGACCTATAGCGGTCCTTACAGAACAGCAGACTGTACCGCACTCAAGCCTATGTACCGTAGCACCCTATACCAAGTTACCAGTCCTTATAAGAACTTTTGTGGACCAAGCAGGTTGTGTATTAGTGTTTAGCAGACTGTACGTCAGTCCCTATACCGCTGAAGGACTGCTGCAGTATAGGGCAGCGGTCAGCAGTGGTGCACGTCAACCCTATCTATTGTGGACCGATAGCGGTCCTTACAGAACAGCAGACTGTACCGCACTCAAGCCTATGTACCGTAGCACCCTATACCAAGTTACCAGTCCTTATAAGAACTTTTGTGGACCAAGCAGGTTGTGTATTAGTGTTTAGCAGACTGTACGTCAGTCCCTATACCGCTGAAGGACTGCTGCAGTATAGGGCAGCGGTCAGCAGTGGTGCACGTCAACCCTATCTATTGTGGACCGATAGCGGTCCTTACAGAACAGCAGACTGTACCGCACTCAAGCCTATGTACCGTAGCACCCTATACCAAGTTACCAGTCCTTATAAGAACTTTTGTGGAACAAGCAGGTTGTGTGTTAGTGATTAGCAGACTGTACGTCAGTCCCTATACCGCTGAAGGACTGCTGCAGTATAGGTGAGCGGTCAGCAGTGGTGCACGTCAACCCTATCTATTGTGGACCGATAGCGGTCCTTACAGAACAGCAGACTGTACCGCACTCAAGCCTATGTACCGTAGCACCCTATACCAAGTTACCAGTCCTTATAAGAACTTTTGTGGACCAAGCAGGTTGTGTATTAGTGTTTAGCAGACTGTACGTCAGTCCCTATACCGCTGAAGGACTGCTGCAGTATAGGGCAGCGGTCAGCAGTGGTGCACGTCAACCCTATCTATTGTGGACCGATAGCGGTCCTTACAGAACAGCAGACTGTACCGCACTCAAGCCTATGTACCGTAGCACCCTATACCAAGTTACCAGTCCTTATAAGAACTTTTGTGGACCAAGCAGGTTGTGTATTAGTGTTTAGCAGACTGTACGTCAGTCCCTATACCGCTGAAGGACTGCTGCAGTATAGGGCAGCGGTCAGCAGTGGTGCACGTCAACCCTATCTATTGTGGACCGATAGCGGTCCTTACAGAACAGCAGACTGTACCGCACTCAAGCCTATGTACCGTAGCACCCTATACCAAGTTACCAGTCCTTATAAGAACTTTTGTGGACCAAGCAGGTTGTGTATTAGTGTTTAGCAGACTGTACGTCAGTCCCTATACCGCTGAAGGACTGCTGCAGTATAGGGCAGCGGTCAGCAGTGGTGCACGTCAACCCTATCTATTGTGGACCGATAGCGGTCCTTACAGAACAGCAGACTGTACCGCACTCAAGCCTATGTACCGTAGCACCCTATACCAAGTTACCAGTCCTTATAAGAACTTTTGTGGAACAAGCAGGTTGTGTGTTAGTGATTAGCAGACTGTACGTCAGTCCCTATACCAATGAAGGACTGCTGCAGTATAGGGCAGCGGTCAGCAGTAGTGCACGGCAACCCTATGTATTGTGGACCGATAGCGGTCCTTACAGAACAGCAGACTGTACTGCACTCAGGCCTATGTACCGTAGCACCCTATACCAAGTTACCAGTCCTTATAAAAACTTTTGTGGACCAAGCAGGTTGTGTGTTAGTGTTTAGCAGACTGTGCGTCAGTCCCTATACCGCTGAAGGACTGCTGCAGTATAGGGCAGCGGTCAGCAGTAGTGCACGGCAACCCTATGTATTGTGGACCGATAGCGGTCCTTACAGAACAGCAGACTGTAACGCACTCAGGCCTATGTACCGTAGCACCCTATACCAAGTTACCAGTCCTTATAAGAACTTTTGTGGACCAAGCAGGTTGTGTGTTAGTGATTAGCAGACTGTACGTCAGTCCCTATACCAATGAAGGACTGCTGCAGTATAGGGCAGCGGTCAGCAGTAGTGCACGGCAACCCTATGTATTGTGGACCGATAGCGGTCCTTACAGAACAGCAGACTGTACCGCACCCAAGCCTATGTACCGTAGCACCCTAGACAGACCAAGTTACCAGTCCTGATAAAGAGCTTTGTGGAACAAGTGAGTTGTGAATGATTAGCAGACTGCAGCAGAAGGGCAGCAGTCAAGTATAATATTCTTTCTATATTTGGAAGAAAGAATATTATACGTGTACAAGCCTATTACCGTACCACTGATACCAGTCCTGAAAAGAACCTTTGTGGAACTAATAGTAACAGCAAGTCTTTAAAATTATCCTCACTGCCTGACACACTGCTTCCTGCCTGTCCCTATACAAATTGGCAAAAAAGAGTAGGCTGGAACGATTAGCTGGAACAGCTCTTTTGTGGACCTGATAGTAACAGCTAATGATGATGATGATGATGATGATGAAGAAAGACTAATCTGGCTGAGCTGTCCCTAAAATAGCAGCATACAGCGCTCTGTCCCTTTATCTAAACTGACAAAAGAAACTCAGGCTGCTGACCTAACACCTATACCAGTCCTGAAAAGAACTTTTGTGTACCAAATAGCTAGCGTTTTCTCTGTCCCTACTCCACACAGGATCCTTTCCCTACAGTGACAGAAGAAAGAATGTAAAATGGCCACCGGATCGGGTGTATTTATAGGTTAGGGGGAATGTCCAAGTGTCCATGAGCTGTCATGTCTCAATTGGTTGTCCTGTAACACATGATAAACGTGTCACGAAAGGTTAAAGTTCTTGTATACATTAAACACGTAAGTCCGCCGGGGCGAACGACGGAAAAAGGCGTTCGAACCCGCGGACGGCGAAAGTCGGAAATTCGCCGCGAAACGACCGCCGGGCGAACCGTTCGGCCATCACTACTGCCAATACTCTGCAATACATGCCCTGCCAATACTCTGCAATACATGCCCTGCCAATACTCTGCAATACATGCCCTGCCAATACTCTGCAATACTCTGCCAATACTCTGCCAATACTCTGCCAGTACCCTGCCAATACATACTGTGCCAGTACTCTGCAATACCCTGCCAATACTCTGCAATACTCTGCCACTACATACCCTGCCAATACTCTGCAATACTCTGCAATACTCTGCAATACATGCCCTGCCAATATACTGCAATACATGCCCTGCCAATATTCTGCAATACATGCCCTGCCAATACTCTGCAATACATACCCTGCCAATACTCTGCAATACATACCCTGCCAATACTCTGCAATACATACCCAGCCAATACTCTGCAATACCCTGCCAATACGGTGTCAATACATACCGTGCCAATACTCTGCAATACCCTGCCAATACTCTGCAATACCCTGCCAATACTCTGCAATACATACCCTGCCAATACTCTGCAATACATACCCTGCCAATACTCTGCAATACCCTGCCAATACTCTGCAATACATACCCTGCCAACACTCTGCAATACATACCCTGCCAATACTCTGCAATACATACCCTGCCAATACTCTGCAATACATATCCTGCAAATACTCTGCAATACATACCCTGCCAATACTCTGCAATACTCTGCAATACTCTGCAATACCCTGCCAATACTCATCAATACTCTGCAATACCCTATCAATACTCTGCAATACATACCCTGCCAATACTCTGTAATACATACCCTGCCAATACTCTGCAATACATACCCAGCCAATACTCTGCAATACCCTGCCAATACCCTGCCAATACATACCCTGCCAATACATACCCTGCCAATACATACTCTGCCAATACATACCCTGCCAATACTCTGCAATACCCTGCCAATACTCTGCAATACATACCCTGTCAATACTCTGCCAATACTCTGCAATTCCCTATCAATAAGCTGCAATGCCCTATCAATACTCTGCAATACCCTGCCAATACTCTGCAATACATACCCTGCCAATACTCTGCAATACCCTGCCAATACTCTGCAATACCCTGCCAATACTCTGCAATACATACCCTGCCAATATTCTGCAATACATGCCCTGCCCATACTCTGCAATACCCTGCCAATACTCTGCAATACCCTGCCAATACTCTGCAATACCCTGCCAATACTCTGCAATACATACCCTGCCAATATTCTGCAATACATGCCCTGCCAATACTCTGCAATACATGCCCTGCCAATACTCTGCAATACATGCCCTGCCAATACTCTGCAATACATGCCCTGCCAATACTCTGCAATACATGCCCTGCCAATACTCTGCAATACATACACTGCCAATACTCTGCAATACATACACTGCCAATACTCTGCAATGCAATACCCTGCCAATACTCTGCAATGCAATACCCTGCCAATATTCTGCAATACATACCCTGCCAATATTCTGCAATACATATCCTGCCAATACTCTCTAATACATACCCTATCAATACTGTGCAAATACTCTGTAATACCCTGCCAATACTCTGCAATACATACCTTGCCAATACACTTCAATACCGTGCCAATACTCTGCAGTACCCTTCCAATACTCTGCAATACATGCCCTGCCAATACTCTGCAATACATGCCCTGCCAATACTCTGCAATACATGCCCTGCCAATACCCTGCCAATACTCTGCAATACATACCCTGCCAATACTCTGCAATACATACCTTGCCAATACTCTCCAATACCCTGCCAATACTCTGCAATATATACCTTGCCAATACTCTGCAATACCCTGCCAATACTCTGAAATACCGTGCCAATACATAACGTGCCAATACTCTGCAATACCCTTCCAATACTCTGCAATACCCTTCCAATACTCTGCAATACCCTGCCAATACATACCCTGCCAATACATACCCTGCCAATACATACCCTGCCAATACTCTGCAATACATACCCTGCCAATACTCTGCAATACATACCCTGCCAATACTCTGCAATACCCTATCAATACTCTGCAATACATACCCTGCCAATACTCTGCAATACATACCCTGCCAATACTCTGCAATACATACCCTGCCAATACTCTGCAATACATGCCCTGCCAATACTCTGCAATACATGCCCTGCCAATACTCTGCAATACTCTGCCAATACTCTGCCAATACTCTGCCAATACTCTGCCAGTACCCTGCCAATACATACTGTGCCAGTACTCTGCAATACCCTGCCAATACTCTGCAATACTCTGCCACTACATACCCTGCCAATACTCCGCAATACTCTGCAATACTCTGCAATACATGCCCTGCCAATATACTGCAATACATGCCCTGCCAATATTCTGCAATACATGCCCTGCCAATACTCTGCAATACATACCCTGCCAATACTCTGCAATACATACCCTGCCAATACTCTGCAATACATACCCAGCCAATACTCTGCAATACCCTGCCAATACGGTGTCAATACATACCGTGCCAATACTCTGCAATACCCTGCCAATACTCTGCAATACCCTGCCAATACTCTGCAATACATACCCTGCCAATACTCTGCAATACATGCCCTGCCAATACTCTGCAATACCCTGCCAATACTCTGCAATACATACCCTGCCAACACTCTGCAATACATACCCTGCCAATACTCTGCAATACATACCCTGCCAATACTCTGCAATACATACCCTGCAAATACTCTGCAATACATACCCTGCCAATACTCTGCAATACTCTGCAATACTCTGCAATACCCTGCCAATACTCATCAATACTCTGCAATACCCTATCAATACTCTGCAATACATACCCTGCCAATACTCTGTAATACATACCCTGCCAATACTCTGCAATACATACCCAGCCAATACTCTGCAATACCCTGCCAATACATACCCTGCCAATACATACCCTGCCAATACATACTCTGCCAATACATACCCTGCCAATACTCTGCAATACCCTGCCAATACTCTGCAATACCCTGCCAATATTTTGCAATACATACCCTGCCAATATTCTGCAATACATACCCTGCCAAAACTCTGCAATACCCTGCCAATACTCTGCAATACATACCCTGTCAATACTCTGCCAATACTCTGCAATTCCCTATCAATAAGCTGCAATGCCCTATCAATACTCTGCAATACCCTGCCAATACTCTGCAATACATACCCTGCCAATACTCTGCAATACCCTGCCAATACTCTGCAATACCCTGCCAATACTCTGCAATACCCTGCCAATACTCTGCAATACATACCCTGCCAATATTCTGCAATACATGCCCTGCCAATACTCTGCAATACATGCCCTGCCAATACTCTGCAATACATGCCCTGCCAATACTCTGCAATACATGCCCTGCCATACTCTGCAATACATACCCTGTCAATACTCTGCAATACCCTATCAATACTCTGCAATACCCTGCCAATACTCTGCAATACCCTGACAATACTCTGCAATACATACCTTGCCAATACTCTGCAATACCCTGCCAATACTCTGCAATATATACCTTGCCAATACTCTGCAATACCCTGCCAATACTCTGAAATACCGTGCCAATACATACCGTGCCAATACTCTGCAATACCCTTCCAATACTCTGCAATACCCTTCCAATACTCTGCAATACCCTGCAAATACATACCCTGCCAATACATACCCTGCCAATACATACCCTGCCAATACTCTGCAATACATACCCTGCCAATACTCTGAAATACATACCCTGCCAATACTCTGCAATACCCTATCAATACTCTGCAATACATACCCTGCCAATACTCTGCAATACATACCCTGCCAATACTCTGCAATACATACCCTGCCAATACTCTGCAATACATGCCCTGCCAATACTCTGCAATACATGCCCTGCCAATACTCTGCAATACATGCCCTGCCAATACTCTGCAATACTCTGCCAATACTCTGCCAATACTCTGCCAATACTCTGCCAGTACCCTGCCAATACATACTGTGCCAGTACTCTGCAATACCCTGCCAATACTCTGCAATACTCTGCCACTACATACCCTGCCAATACTCCGCAATACTCTGCAATACATGCCCTGCCAATATACTGCAATACATGCCCTGCCAATATTCTGCAATACATGCCCTGCCAATACTCTGCAATACATACCCTGCCAATACTCTGCAATACATACCCTGCCAATACTCTGCAATACATACCCAGCCAATACTCTGCAATACCCTGCCAATACGGTGTCAATACATACCGTGCCAATACTCTGCAATACCCTGCCAATACTCTGCAATACCCTGCCAATACTCTGCAATACATACCCTGCCAATACTCTGCAATACATACCCTGCCAATACTCTGCAATACCCTGCCAATACTCTGCAATACATACCCTGCCAACACTCTGCAATACATACCCTGCCAATACTCTGCAATACATACCCTGCCAACACTCTGCAATACATACCCTGCAAATACTCTGCAATACATACCCTGCCAATACTCTGCAATACTCTGCAATACTCTGCAATACCCTGCCAATACTCATCAATACTCTGCAATACCCTATCAATACTCTGCAATACATACCCTGCCAATACTCTGTAATACATACCCTGCCAATACTCTGCAATACATACCCAGCCAATACTCTGCAATACCCTGCCAATACATACCCTGCCAATACATACCCTGCCAATACATACTCTGCCAATACATACCCTGCCAATACTCTGCAATACCCTGCCAATACTCTGCAATACCCTGCCAATATTTTGCAATACATACCCTGCCAATATTCTGCAATACATACCCTGCCAAAACTCTGCAATACCCTGCCAATACTCTGCAATACATACCCTGTCAATACTCTGCCAATACTCTGCAATTCCCTATCAATAAGCTGCAATGCCCTATCAATACTCTGCAATACCCTGCCAATACTCTGCAATACATACCCTGCCAATACTCTGCAATACCCTGCCAATACTCTGCAATACCCTGCCAATACTCTGCAATACATACCCTGCCAATATTCTGCAATACATGCCCTGCCCATACTCTGCAATACCCTGCCAATACTCTGCAATACCCTGCCAATACTCTGCAATACCCTGCCAATACTCTGCAATACATACCCTGCCAATATTCTGCAATACATGCCCTGCCAATACTCTGCAATACATGCCCTGCCAATACTCTGCAATACATGCCCTGCCAATACTCTGCAATACATGCCCTGCCAATACTCTGCAATACATGCCCTGCCAATACTCTGCAATACATACCCTGTCAATACTCTGCAATACCCTATCAATACTCTGCAATACCCTGCCAATACTCTGCAATACCCTGACAATACTCTGCAATACATACCTTGCTAATACTCTGCAATACATAACTTGCTAATTCTCTGCAATACCCTACCAATACCCTGCCAATATTCTGCAACACATACCCTGCCAATACTCTGCAAAACATGCCCTGCCAATACTCTGCAATACATACCCTGCCAATACCCTGCAATACATACCTTGCCAATACTCTGCAATACCCTGCCAATACTCTGCAATAAATACCTTGCCAATACTCTGCAATACCCTGCCAATACTCTGCAATATATACCTTGCCAATACTCTACAATACCCTGCCAATACCGTGCCAATACATACCGTGCCAATACTCTGCAATACCCTGCCAATACTCTGCAATACCCTGCCAATACTCTACAATACATACCCTGCCAATACTCTGCAAAACATGCCCTGCCAATACTCTGCAATACATACCCTGCCAATACTCTGCAATACATACCCTGCCAATACTCTGCAATACCCTGCCAATACCGTGCCAATACATACCGTGCCAATACTCTGCAATACCCTGCCAATACTCTGCAATACCCTGCCAATACTCTGCAATACATACCCTGCCAATACTCTGCAATACCCTGCCAATACTCTGCAATACCCTGCCAATACTCTGCAATACATACCCTGCCAACACTCTGCAATACATACCCTGCCAATACTCTGCAATACATACCCTGCCAATACTCTGCAATACATGCCCTGCCAATACCCTGCCAATACTCTGCAATACAAACCCTGCCAATACTCTGCAATACATACCTTGCCAATACTCTGCAATACCCTGCCAATACTCTGCAATATATACCTTGCCAATACTCTGCAATACCCTTCCAATACTCTGCAATACCGTGCCAATACATACCGTGCCAATACTCTGCAATACCCTTCCAATACTCTGCAATACCCTTCCAATACTCTGCAATTCCCTGCCAATACATACCCTGCCAATACATACCCTGCCAATACATACCCTGCCAATACTCTGCAATACATACCCTGCCAATACTCTGCAATACATTCCCTGCCAATACTCTGCAATACCCTATCAATACTCTGCAATACATACCCTGCCAATACTCTGCAATACCCTGCCAATACTCTGCAATACATGCCCTGCCAATACTCTGCAATACATGCCCTGCCAATACTCTGCAATACATGCCCTGCCAATACTCTGCAATACATGCCCTGCCAATACTCTGCAATACTCTGCCAATACTCTGCCAATACTCTGCCAATACTCTGCCAGTACCCTGCCAATACATACTGTGCCAGTACTCTGCAATACCCTGCCAATACTCTGCAATACTCTGCCACTACATACCCTGCCAATACTCTGCAATACTCTGCAATACTCTGCAATACTCTGCAATACATGCCCTGCCAATATTCTGCAATACATGCCCTGCCAATATTCTGCAATACATGCCCTGCCAATACTCTGCAAAACATGCCCTGCCAATACTCTGCAATACATACCCTGCCAATACTCTGCAATACATACCCTGCCAATACTCTGCAATACATACCCTGCCAATACTCTGCAATACCCTGCCAATACCGTGCCAATACATACCGTGCCAATACTCTGCAATACCCTGCCAATACTCTGCAATACCCTGCCAATACTCTGCAATACATACCCTGCCAATACTCTGCAATACCCTGCCAATACTCTGCAATACCCTGCCAATACTCTGCAATACATACCCTGCCAACACTCTGCAATACATACCCTGCCAATACTCTGCAATACATACCCTGCCAATACTCTGCAATACATGCCCTGCCAATACCCTGCCAATACTCTGCAATACAAACCCTGCCAATACTCTGCAATACATACCTTGCCAATACTCTGCAATACCCTGCCAATACTCTGCAATATATACCTTGCCAATACTCTGCAATACCCTGCCAATACTCTGCAATACCGTGCCAATACATACCGTGCCAATACTCTGCAATACCCTTCCAATACTCTGCAATACCCTTCCAATACTCTGCAATTCCCTGCCAATACATACCCTGCCAATACATACCCTGCCAATACTCTGCAATACATACCCTGCCAATACTCTGCAATACATTCCCTGCCAATACTCTGCAATACCCTATCAATACTCTGCAATACATACCCTGCCAATACTCTGCAATACCCTGCCAATACTCTGCAATACATGCCCTGCCAATACTCTGCAATACATGCCCTGCCAATACTCTGCAATACATGCCCTGCCAATACTCTGCAATACTCTGCCAATACTCTGCCAATACTCTGCCAATACTCTGCCAGTAACCTGCCAATACATACTGTGCCAGTACTCTGCAATACCCTGCCAATACTCTGCAATACTCTGCCACTACATACCCTGCCAATACTCTGCAATACTCTGCAATACTCTGCAATACTCTGCAATACATGCCCTGCCAATATTCTGCAATACATGCCCTGCCAATATTCTGCAATACATGCCCTGCCAATACTCTGCAATACATACCCTGTCAATACTCTGCAATACCCTGCCAATACTCTGCAATATCCTGCCAATACTCTGCAATACCCTATCAATTCTCTGCCAATACCCTATCAATTCTCTGCCAATACCCTATCAATACTCTGCAATATGCTGTCAATACTCTGCAATACCCTGCCAATTCTCTGCAATACCCTGCCAATTCTCTGCAATACATACCCTGCCAATTCTCTGCAATACCCTGCCAATACTCTGCAATACCCTGCCAATACTCTGCAATACATACCCTGCCAATACTCTGCAATACATAGCCTGCCAATAATCTGCAATACATACCCTGCCAATACTCTGCAAATACTCTGCAATACATACCTTGCTACTACTCTGCAATACCCTGCCAATACTCTGCAATACCCTATCAATACTCTGCAATACCCTATCAATACTCTGCAATACGTACCCTGCCAATACTCTGCAATACATACCCTGCCAATACTCTGCAATACTCTGCAATACTCTGCAATACATACTGTGCCAATACTCTGCAATACATACTGTGCCAATACTCTGCAATAGCCTTCCAATACTGTGCATTTCTCTGCCAATACTCTGCAATCCCCTGCCAATACTCTGCAATACATGCCCTGCCAATACTCTGCAATACATGCCCTGCCAATACTCTGCAATACATGCCCTGCCAATACTCTGCAATACTCTGCAATACATACACTGCCAATACTCTGCAATACATACACTGCCAATACTCTGCAATGCAATACCCTGCCAATACTCTGCAATGCAATACCCTGCCAATATTCTGCAATACATACCCTGCCTATACTCTGCAATACATACCCTGCCAATACTCTGCAATACATACCCTATCAATACTGTGCAAATACTCTGTAATACCCTGCCAATACTCTGCAATACATACCTTGCCAATACTCTTCAATACCGTGCCAATACTCTGCAGTACACTTCCAATACTCTGCAATACATGCCCTGCCAATACTCTGCAATACATGCCCTGCCAATACTCTGCAATACATGCCCTGCCAATACTCTGCAATACATGCCCTGCCAATACTCTGCAATACTCTGCCAATACTCTGCCAATACTCTGCCAGTACCCTGCCAATACATACTGTGCCAGTACTCTGCAATACCCTGCCAATACTCTGCAATACTCTGCCACTACATACCCTGCCAATACTCTGCAATACTCTGCAATACTCTGCAATACATGCCCTGCCAATATACTGCAATACATGCCCTGCCAATATTCTGCAATACATGCCCTGCCAATACTCTGCAATACATACCCTGCCAATACTCTGCAATACATACCCTGCCAATACTCTGCAATACATACCCAGCCAATACTCTGCAATACCCTGCCAATACGGTGTCAATACATACCGTGCCAATACTCTGCAATACCCTGCCAATACTCTGCAATACCCTGCCAATACTCTGCAATACATACCCTGCCAATACTCTGCAATACATACCCTGCCAATACTCTGCAATACCCTGCCAATACTCTGCAATACATACCCTGCCAACACTCTGCAATACATACCCTGCCAATACTCTGCAATACATACCCTGCCAATACTCTGCAATACATATCCTGCAAATACTCTGCAATACATACCCTGCCAATACTCTGCAATACTCTGCAATACTCTGCAATACCCTGCCAATACTCATCAATACTCTGCAATACCCTATCAATACTCTGCAATACATACCCTGCCAATACTCTGTAATACATACCCTGCCAATACTCTGCAATACATACCCAGCCAATACTCTGCAATACCCTGCCAATACCCTGCCAATACATACCCTGCCAATACATACCCTGCCAATACATACTCTGCCAATACATACCCTGCCAATACTCTGCAATACCCTGCCAATACTCTGCAATACATACCCTGTCAATACTCTGCCAATACTCTGCAATTCCCTATCAATAAGCTGCAATGCCCTATCAATACTCTGCAATACCCTGCCAATACTCTGCAATACATACCCTGCCAATACTCTGCAATACCCTGCCAATACTCTGCAATACCCTGCCAATACTCTGCAATACATACCCTGCCAATATTCTGCAATACATGCCCTGCCCATACTCTGCAATACCCTGCCAATACTCTGCAATACCCTGCCAATACTCTGCAATACCCTGCCAATACTCTGCAATACATACCCTGCCAATATTCTGCAATACATGCCCTGCCAATACTCTGCAATACATGCCCTGCCAATACTCTGCAATACATGCCCTGCCAATACTCTGCAATACATGCCCTGCCAATACTCTGCAATACATGCCCTGCCAATACTCTGCAATACATACACTGCCAATACTCTGCAATACATACACTGCCAATACTCTGCAATGCAATACCCTGCCAATACTCTGCAATGCAATACCCTGCCAATATTCTGCAATACATACCCTGCCAATATTCTGCAATACATATCCTGCCAATACTCTCTAATACATACCCTATCAATACTGTGCAAATACTCTGTAATACCCTGCCAATACTCTGCAATACATACCTTGCCAATACACTTCAATACCGTGCCAATACTCTGCAGTACCCTTCCAATACTCTGCAATACATGCCCTGCCAATACTCTGCAATACATGCCCTGCCAATACTCTGCAATACATGCCCTGCCAATACCCTGCCAATACTCTGCAATACATACCCTGCCAATACTCTGCAATACATACCTTGCCAATACTCTCCAATACCCTGCCAATACTCTGCAATATATACCTTGCCAATACTCTGCAATACCCTGCCAATACTCTGAAATACCGTGCCAATACATAACGTGCCAATACTCTGCAATACCCTTCCAATACTCTGCAATACCCTTCCAATACTCTGCAATACCCTGCCAATACATACCCTGCCAATACATACCCTGCCAATACATACCCTGCCAATACTCTGCAATACATACCCTGCCAATACTCTGCAATACATACCCTGCCAATACTCTGCAATACCCTATCAATACTCTGCAATACATACCCTGCCAATACTCTGCAATACATACCCTGCCAATACTCTGCAATACATACCCTGCCAATACTCTGCAATACATGCCCTGCCAATACTCTGCAATACATGCCCTGCCAATACTCTGCAATACTCTGCCAATACTCTGCCAATACTCTGCCAATACTCTGCCAGTACCCTGCCAATACATACTGTGCCAGTACTCTGCAATACCCTGCCAATACTCTGCAATACTCTGCCACTACATACCCTGCCAATACTCCGCAATACTCCGCAATACTCTGCAATACATGCCCTGCCAATATACTGCAATACATGC
Organism: Lithobates pipiens; assembly: GCF_037356315.1. Classification (NCBI taxonomy): domain Eukaryota; kingdom Metazoa; phylum Chordata; class Amphibia; order Anura; family Ranidae; genus Lithobates; species Lithobates pipiens. Next base: position 157,581,365 of record NW_027507791.1, on the reverse strand, counting down.
CCTGCCAATATTCTGCAATACATGCCCTGCCAATACTCTGCAATACATACCCTGCCAATACTCTGCAATACATACCCTGCCAATACTCTGCAATACATACCCAGCCAATACTCTGCAATACCCTGCCAATACGGTGTCAATACATACCGTGCCAATACTCTGCAATACCCTGCCAATACTCTGCAATACCCTGCCAATACTCTGCAATACATACCCTGCCAATACTCTGCAATACATGCCCTGCCAATACTCTGCAATACCCTGCCAATACTCTGCAATACATACCCTGCCAACACTCTGCAATACATACCCTGCCAATACTCTGCAATACATACCCTGCCAATACTCTGCAATACATACCCTGCAAATACTCTGCAATACATACCCTGCCAATACTCTGCAATACTCTGCAATACTCTGCAATACCCTGCCAATACTCATCAATACTCTGCAATACCCTATCAATACTCTGCAATACATACCCTGCCAATACTCTGTAATACATACCCTGCCAATACTCTGCAATACATACCCAGCCAATACTCTGCAATACCCTGCCAATACATACCCTGCCAATACATACCCTGCCAATACATACTCTGCCAATACATACC